>NC_064922.1:99668038-99977159 GCF_023897955.1 Schistocerca gregaria
ATCGTTCCCTGGAAGACCAGTAGTAGTTTCGATGCACACCTGGAAGCATTCTGTAATCAGTGGTCTATCAGAGTGTTGATGAAACACAGAAATTGCTTCGGGATTGAATACAACAGTCACCATGAGATTATTCCTCCATGGGAGTAATGTCTCAAACAGTCTACGCTTTTGATCGTTCCCTGCAAGGCCAGTAGTAGTTTCCGATGCACATCTGGAGGCATTCTGAAATCTGTTGTCTATCGGAGTGTTGATGAAACACAGAAATTGCATCGGGATTGAATACAACAGTCACCATCCGCGTATTCCTCCACGGGAGTAATGTCTCAAACAGTCTACGATTTGATCGTTCCCTGGAAGACCAGTAGTAGTTTCCGATGCACATCTGGAGGCAATCTGTAACTTGTGGACCGTCAAAGTGTTGATGAAACACAGAAATTTCATCGGGATTGAATACAACAGTCACCATGCTCACTTACCTCCATGGGAGTAATGTATCAAACAGTCTACGCTTTGATCGTTCCCTGGAAGACCAGTTGTAGTTTCCGATGCACATCTGGAGGCATTCTGTAATCTGTGGACTATCAGAGTGTTGATGAAACACAGAAATTGCTTTAGGATTGAATACAACAGGAACCATGCGCACTTTCCTCCATGGGAGTAATGTCTCAAACAGTCTACGCTTTGATCGTTCAATGGAAGACCAGTTGTAGTTTCCGATGCACATCTGGACTCATTCTGTAATCTGTGGACTTCAAAGTGATGATGAAACACAGAAATTGCATCGGGATTGACTACAACATTCCTCATGCGTACTATCCTCCATGGGAGTAATGTCTCAAACAGTCTACGCTTTGATCGTTCCCTGGAAGACCAGTAGTAGTTTCCGATTGCACATCTGGAAGCATTCTGTAATCTGGGGGCTATCTGAGTGTTGATGAAACACAGAAATTGCGTCGGGATTGAGTACAACATTTACCATGCGCACTTTCCTATATGGGAGTAATGTCTCAAATAGTCTACGCTTTGATCGTTCCCTGGAAGACCAGTAGTAGTTTCCGATGCACATATGGAGGCATTCTGTAATATTGGACTATCTGAGTGTTGTTGAAACACAGATATTGCGCCGGGATTGAATACGACAGTCACCATGCGCACTTTCCTCCATGGGAGTAATGTCTCAAGCAGTCTACGCTTTGATCGTTTCCAGGAAGACCAGTAGTAGTTTCCGATGCACATCTGGAAGCATTCTGTAATCTGTGGACTTTCAGAGTGTTGTTGAAACACAGAAATTGCATCGGGATTGAATAGAACAGTAACCATGCGCACTTTCCAATATGGGAGTAATGTCTCAAACAGTCTACGCTTAGATCGTACCCTGGAAGACCAGTAGTAGTTTCCGATGCACATCTATAGGCATTCTGTAATCTGTGGACTATCAGAGTGTTGATGAAACACAGAAATTGCATCGGGATTGAATACAACAGTCACCATGCGCACTTTCCTCCATGGGAGTAATGTCTCAAACAGTCTACGCTTTGATCGTTCCCTGGAAGACCACTAGTAGTTTCCGATGCACATCTGGTAGCATTCTGTAATCTGTGGTCTATCAGAGTGTTGATGAAACACAGAAATTGCATCGGGATTGAATACAACAGTCACCATCCGCACATTCCTCCACGGGAGTAATGTCTCAAACAGTCTACGATTTGATCGTTCCTTGGAAGACCAGTAGTGGTTTCCGATACACAACTGGTAGCATTCTGTAATCTGTGGACTATCAGAGTGTTGTTGAAACACAGAAATTGCATCGGGATTGAATACAACAGCCACCATGCGCACTTTCCTCAATGAGAGTTATGTCTCAAACAGTCCACGCTTTGATCGTTCCCTGGAAGACCACTAGTAGTTTCCGATGCACATCTTGAGGCATTCTGTAATCTGTGGACTATCAGAGTAATGATTAAACACAGAAATTGCATCGGAAGTGAATACAACAGTCACCATGCGCTCTTTCCTCGATGGGAGTAATGTCTCAAACAGTCTACGATTAGATCGTTCCCTGGAAGACCATTAGTAGTTTCCGATGCACATCTGGAGATATTCTGTAATCTGTGGACTATCAGACTGTTGATGAAACACAGAAATTGCATCGGGATTGATTACAACTGTCACCATGAGCACTTTCCTCCATGGGAGTAATGTCTCAATCAGTCTACGCTTTGATCGTTCCCTGGAAGACCAGTAGTAGTTTCCGATGCACATCTGGAGGCATTATGTTATCTGTGGACTATCAGAGTGTTGTTGAAACACAGAAATTGCATCGGGATTGAATACAACAGTCACCATGCGCACTTTCCTCCATATCAGTAATGTCTCAAACAATCTATGCTTTGATTGTTTCCTGGAAGACCAGTAGTAGTTTCCGATGCACATCTGTAGGCATTCCGTAATCTGTGGACTATCAGAGTGTTGTTGAAACACAGAAATTGCATCGGGATTTAATAGAATCGTAACCATGAGCACTTTCCTATATTACAGTAATGTCTCAAACAGTCTACGCTTTGATCGTTCCCTGGAAGACCAGTAGTAGTTTCCGATGCACATCTGGAGGAATTCTGTAATCTGTGGACTATCAGAGTGTTGTTGAAACACAGAAATTGCATCGGGATTGAATACAACAGTCACCATGCGCACATTCCTCCATGGGAGTAATGTTTCAAACAGTCTACGCTTTGATCGTTCCCTGGAAGACCGTTAGTAGTTTCCGATGCACATCTGGAGGCAATCTGTAATCTGTGGACTATCAGAGTGGTGATGAAACACAGAAATTGCATCGGCATTGAATACAACAGTCACCATGCGCACTTTCCTCCATGGGAGTAATGTATCTAACAGTCTACGCTTTGATCGTTCCCTGGAAGACCTGTAAGCGTTTCCGATGCACGTCTGGTGGCATTCTGTAATCTGTGGACTATCAGAGTGTTGATGAAACACAGAAATTGAATCGGGATTGACTACAACAGTACTCATGCGAACTATCCTCCATGGGAGTAATGTCTCAAACAGTCTACGCTTTGATCGTTCTCTGGAAGACCAGTAGTAGTTTCCGATGCACATCTGGTGGCATTCTGTAATCTGGGGGCTATCTGAGTGTTGATGAAACACAGAAATTGCGTCGGGATTGAGTACAACATTTACCATGCGCACTTTCCTATAAGGGAGTAAAGTCTCAAACAGTCTACGCTTTGATCGTTCCTTGGAATTCCAGTAGTAAATTCCGATGCACATCTGGAGACATTCTGTAATCTGTGGGCCATCCAAGTGTTGATGAAACTCAGAAATTGGATCGGGATTGATACAATAGTCACCATGCGCACTTTCCTCCATGGGAGTAATGTCTCAAACAGTCTATGCTTTGATCGTTCCCTGGAACACCAGTAGCAGTTTCCGATGCACATCTGGAGGCATTCTGTAATCTGCGGACTATCAGAGTATTGATGAAACACAGAAATTGCGTCGGGATTGAATACAACAGTCAGCGTGCGCACTTTCCTCCATGGGAGTAATGTCTCAAAAAGTCTACGCTTTCATCGTTCCCTGGAAGACAAGTAGTGGTTTCCGATGCACATCTGGGGGCAATCTGTAATTTGTGGACCGTCAAAGTGTTGATGAAACACAGAACTTCCATCGGGATTGAATACAACAGTCACCATGCTCACTTACCTCCATGGGAGTAATGTATCAAACAGTCTACGCTTTGATCGTTCCCTGGAAGACCAGTAGTAGTTTCCGATGCACATCTGGAGGCATTCTGTACTCTGGGTCCTATCTGAGTGTTGATGAAACACAGAAATTGCGTCGGGATTGAGTACAACATTTACCATGCGCACTTTCCTATATGGGAGTAATGTGTGAAACAGTCTACGCTTTGATCGTTTCCTGGAAGACCAGTAGTAGTTTCCGATGCACATCTGGAAGCATTCTGTAATCTGTGGACTATCAGAGTGTTGTTGAAACACAGAAATTGCATCGGGATTGAATAGAACAGTAACCATGCGCACTTTCCAATATGGGAGTAATGTCTCAAACGGTCTACGCATTGATCGTTCCCTGGAAGACCAGTAGTAGTTCCGATGCACATCTGGAGGCATTCTGTAATCTGTGGACTATGAGAGTGTTGTTGAAACACAGAAGTTGCATCGTGATTAAATACAACAGTCACCATGCGCACTTTCCTCCATCGGAGTAATGTCTCAAAGACTCTACGCTTTGATCGTTCCCTGGAAGACCACTAGTAGTTTCCGATGCACATCTGGTGGCATTCTTTAATCTGTGGTCTATCAGAGTGTTGATGAAACACAGAAATTGCATCGGGATTGAATACAACAGTCACCATCCGCACATTCCCCCACGGGAGTAATGTCTCAAACAGTCTACGATTTGATCGTTCCCTGGAAGACCTGTAAGAAATTCCGATGCACATCTGGTGGCATTCTGTAATCTGTGGACTATCAGAGTGTTGATAAAACACAGAAATTGCATCGGGATTGATACAATAGTCACCAAGCGCTCTTTCCTCCATGGAAGTAATGTCTCAAACAGTCTACGCCTTGATCGTTCCCTGGAAGACCAGTAGTAGTTTCCGATGCACATCTGGAGGCATTCCGTAATCTGTGGAACATCAGAATGTTGATGAAACACATAAATTGAATCGGGATTGAATACAACAGTCACCATGCGCACTTTCTTTCATGGGAGTAATGTGTCAAACAGTCAATGATTTGATCGTTTCCTGAAAGACCATTGGTGGTTTCCGATGCACATCTGGTGGCATTCTGTAATCTGTGGACTATCAGAGTGTTGATGAAACACAGATATTGCATCGGGATTTAATACAACAGTCACCATGCGCACTTTCCTCCATGGGAGTAATGTCTCAAACAGTCTACGCTTTGATCGTTCCCTGGAAGACCAGTAGTAGTTTCCGATGCACATCTGGTGGCATTCTGTAATCTGGGGGCAATCTGAGTGTTGATGAAACACAGAAATTGCGTCGGGATTGAGTACAACATTTACCATGCGCACTTTCCTATAAGGGAGTAAAGTCTCAAACAGTCTACGCTTTGATCGTTCCTTGGAATTCCAGTAGTAATTTCCGATGCACATCTGGAGACATTCTGTAATCTGTGGACCATCCAAGTGTTGATGAAACACAGAAATTGCATCGGGATTGATACAATAGTCACCAGGCGCACTTTCCTCCATGGGAGTAATGTCTCAAACAGTCTACGTTTTCATCGTTCCCTGGAAGACCAGTAGTAGTTTCCGATGCACATCTGGAGGCAACCTGTAATTTGTGGACCGTCAAAGTGTTGATGAAACACAGAAATTGCATCGGCATTGAATACAACAGTCACCATGCGCACTTTCCTCCATGGGAGTAATGTCTCAAACAGTCTACGCTTTGATCGTTCAATGGAAGACCAGTAGTAGTTTCCGATGCACATCTGGAGGCATTCTGTAATCAGTGGACTTCAAAGTGATGATGAAACACAGAAATTGCATCGGGAGTGACTACAACAGTCCTCATGCGAACTATCCTCCATGGGAGTAATGTCTCAAACAGTCTACGCTTTGATCGTTCACTGGAAGACCAGTTGTAGCTTCCGATGAACATCCGGAGGAATTCTGTAATCTGTGGACCTTCAAAGTGTTGATGAAACACAGAAATTGCATCGGGATTGAATACAACAGTCACCATGTGCAATTTAACTCCATGGGAGTAATGTCTCAAACAGTCTACGCTTTGATCGTTCCCTGGAAGACCACTAGTAGTTTCCGATGCACATCTGGTGGCATTCTGTAATCTGTGGTCTATCAGAGTGTTGATGAAACACAGAAATTGCATCGGGATTGAATACAACAGTCACCATCCGCACATTCATCCACAGGAGTAATGTCTCAAACAGTCTACGCTTTGATCGTTCCTTGGAATTCCAGTAGTAGTTTCCGATGCACATCTGGAGGCATTCTGTAATCTGCGGACTATCAGGGTATTGATGAAACACAGAAATTGCGTCGGGATTGAATACAACAGTCAGCGTGCGGACTTTCCTCCATGGGAGTAATGTCTCAAACAGTCTACGTTTTCATCGTTCCCTGGAAGACCAGTAGTAGTTTCCGATGCACATCTGGAGGCAACCTGTAATTTGTGGACCGTCAAAGTGTTGATGAAACACAGAAATTGGATCGGCATTGAATACAACAGTCACCATGCGCACTTTCCTCCATGGGAGTAATGTCTCAAACAGTCTACGCTTTGATCGTTCAATGGAAGACCAGTAGTAGTTTCCGATGCACATCTGGAGGCATTCTGTAATCAGTGGACTTCAAAGTGATGATGAAACACAGAAATTGCATCGGGAGTGACTACAACAGTCCTCATGCGAACTATCCTCCATGGGAGTAATGTCTCAAACAGTCTACGCTTTGATCGTTCACTGGAAGACCAGTTGTAGCTTCCGATGCACATCCGGAGGAATTCTGTAATCTGTGGACCTTCAAAGTGTTGATGAAACACAGAAATTGCATCGGGATTGAATACAACAGTCACCATGTGCAATTTAACTCCATGGGAGTAATGTCTCAAACAGTCTACGCTTTGATCGTTCCCTGGAAGACCACTAGTAGTTTCCGATGCACATCTGGTGGCATTCTGTAATCTGTGGTCTATCAGAGTGTTGATGAAACACAGAAATTGCATCGGGATTGAATACAACAGTCACCATCCGCACATTCATCCACAGGAGTAATGTCTCAAACAGTCTATGATTTGATCGTTCCCTGGAAGACCAGTAGTGGTTTCCGATACACAACTGGTGGCATTCTGTAATCTGTGGACTATCAGAGTGTTGACGAAATACAGAAATTGCATCGGGATTGAATACAACAGTCACCATGCGCACTTTCCTCCATGGGAGTAATGTCTCTAACAGTCCACGCTTTGATCGTTCCCTGCAAGGTCTGTAGTAGTTTCCGGTGCACATCTGGAGGCATTTTGTAATCTGTGGCCTATCAGAGTGTTGATAAAACAAAGAAATTGCATCGGGATTGATACAATAGTCACCAAGCGCACTTTCCTCCATGGGAGTAATGTCTCAAACAGTCTACGCCTTGATCGTTCCCTGGAAGTCCAGTAGTAGTTTCCGATGCACATCTGGAGGCATTCTGTAATCTGTGGACTATCCGAGTGTTGTTGAAACACAGAAATTGCATCGGGATTGAATACAACAGTCACCATGCGCACTTACCTCCATGGGAGTAATGTCACAAACAGTCTACGATTTGATCGATCCCTGGAAGACCAGTGGATGTTTCCGACGCATGTCTGGAGGCATTCTGTAATCTGTGGGCTATCAGAGTGTTGATGAAACACAGAAATTGCATGTGGATTTAATACAACAGTCACCATGCGCTCTTTCCTCCATGGGAGTGATGTCTCAAACAGTCAACGCTAGGATCCTTCCCCGGAAGACCACTAGTAGTTTCCGGTGCACATCTGGTGGCATTCTGTAATCTGTGGTCTATCAGAGTGTTGATGAAACACAGAAATTGAATCGGGATTGAATACAACAGTCACCATGCGCACTTTCGTTCATGGGAGTAATGTCTCAAACAGTCTATGATTTGATCGTTTCCTGGAACACCATTGGTGGATTCCGATGCACATCTGGTGGCATTCTGTAATCTGTGGACTATCAGAGTGTTGATGAAACACAGATATTGCATCACGATTTAATACAACAGTCACCATGCTCACTTTCCTCCATGGGAGTAATGTCTCAATCAGTCTACGCTTTGATCGTTCCCTGGAAGACCAGTAGTAGTTTCCGATGCACATCTGGAGGCATTCTGTAATCTGTGGACTATCCGAGTGTTGTTGAAACACAGAAATTGCATCGGGATTGAATAGAATAGTCACCATGCGCACTTTCGTCCATGGGAGTAGTGTCTCAAACAGTCAACGCTCTGATCGTTCCCAGGAAGATCAGTAGTAGTTTCCGGTGCACATATGGAAGCATTCTGTAATCTGTGGACTATCAGAGTGTTGATGAAACACAGAAATTGCATCGGTATTTAATACAACAGTCACCATGCGCACTTTCCTCCATGGGAGTAATGTCTCAAACAGTCTACGCTTTGATCGTTGCCTGGAAGACCAGTAGTAGTTTCCGATGCACATCTGGAGGCATTCTGTAATCTGTGGAACATCAGAGTGTTGATGAAACACAGAAATTGCATCGGGATTGAATACAACAGTCACCATGCGCACTTTCGTCCATGGGAGCAATGTCTCAAACAGTCTATGATTTGATCATTTCCTGGAAGACCATTAGTAGTTTCCGATGCACATCTGGTGGCATTCTGTAATCTGTGGACTATCAGAGTGTTGATGAAACACAGAAATTGCATCTGGATTTAATACAACAGTCACCATGCGCACTTTCCTCCATGGGAGTAATGTCTCAAACAGTCTACGCTTTGATCGTTCCCTGGAAGACCAGTAGTAGTTTCCGATGCACATCTGGAGGCACTCTGTAATCGGTGGACCTTCAAAGTGTTGATGAAACACAGAAATTGCATGAGGATTGAATACAACAGTCACCATGCGCACTGTCCTCCATGCGAGTAATGTTTCATACAGTCTACGCTTTGATCGTTCCCTTGAAGACCAGTTGTAGCTTTTGATGCACATTTGGAGGCATTCTGTAATCTGTGGACCTTCAAAGTGTTGATGAAACACAGAAATTGCATCGGGATTGAATACAACAGTCACCATGCGCACTTTCCTCCATGGGAGTAATGTCTCAAACAGTCTACGATTTGATCGATCCCTGGAAGACCAGTGGATGTTTCCGACGCATGTCTGGATTCATTCTGTAATCTGTGGCCTATCAGAGTGTTGATGAAACACAGAAATTGCATGGGGATTTAATACAACAGTCACCATGCGCTCTTTCCTCCATGGGAGTTATGTCTCAAACAGTCAACGCTAGGATCCTTCCCCGGAAGACCACTAGTGGTTTCCGATGCACATCTGGAGGCATTCTGTAATCTGTGGCCTATCAGTGTGTTGATGAAACACAGAAATTGCATCGGAATTGAATACAACAGTCACCATGCGCACGTTCCTCCATGGGAGTAATATCTCAAACCGTCTACGCTTTGATCGTTCCCAGGAAGACCAGTAGTAGTTTCCGATTCACATCTGGAGGCATTCTGTAATCTCTGGAATATCACAGTGTTGTTGAAACACAGAAATTGCACCGGGATTGAATACAACAGTCACCATGCGCACTTTCGTCCATGGGAGCAATGTCTCAAACAGTCTACGCTTTGATCGTTCCCTGGAAGATCAGTAGTAGTTTCCGATGCACGTCTGGAGGCATTCTGTAATCTGTGGACTATCAGAGTGTTGATGAAACACAGAAATTGCATCGGGATTGAATACAACCGTCACTATGCGCACTTTCCTCCGTGGGACTAATGTCTCAAACAGTCTACGCTTTGATCGTTCCCTGGATGAGCAGTAGTAGTTTCCGATGCACATCTGGGGGCATTCTGTAATGTGTGAACTCTCAGAGTATTGATGAAACACAGAAATTGTATCGGGATTGAATACAACAGTCACCATCCGCACATTCATCCACGGGAGCAATGTCTCAAACAGTCTATGATTTGATCGTTCCCTGGAAGACCAGTAGTGGTTTCCGATACACAACTGGTGGCATTCTGTAATCTGTGGAGTATCAGAGTGTTGACGAAATACAGAAATTGCATCGGGATTGAATACAACAGTCACCATGCGCACTTTCCTCCATGGGAGTAATGTCTCTAACAGTCCACGCTTTGATCGTTCCCTGGAAGACCTGTAAGAAATTCCGATCCACGTCTGGTGGCATTCTGTAATCTGTGGACTATCAGAGTGTTGATAAAACAAAGAAATTGCATCGGGATTGATACAATAGTCACCAAGCGCACTTTCCTCCATGGATGTAATGTCTCAAACAGTCTACGCCTTGATCGTTCCCTTGAAGACCAGTAGTAGTTTCCAATGCACATCTGGAGGCATTCTGTAATCTGTGGAACATCAGAATGTTGATGAAACACAGAAATTGAATCGGGATTGAATACAACAGTCACCATGCGCACTTTCGTTCATGGGAGTAATGTCTCAAACAGTCTATGATTTGATCGTTTCCTGGAAGACCATTGGTGGTTTCCGATGCACATCTGGTGGCATTCTGTAATCTGTGGACTATCAGAGTGTTGATGAAACACAGATATTGCATCAATATTTAATACAACAGTCACCATGCGCACTTTCCTCCATGGGAGTAATGTCTCAATCAGTCTACGCTTTGATCGTTCCCTGGAAGACCAGTAGTAGTTTCCGATGCACATCTGGAGGCATTCTGTAATCTGTGGACTATCCGAGTGTTGTTGAAACACAGAAATTGCATCGGGATTGAATACAACAGTCACCATCCGCACATTCATCCACAGGAGTAATGTCTCAAACAGTCTATGATTTGATCGTTCCCTGGAAGACCAGTAGTGGTTTCCGATACACAACTGGTGGCATTCTGTAATCTGTGGACTATCAGAGTGTTGACGAAATACAGAAATTGCATCGGGATAGAATACAACAGTCACCATGCGCACTTTCCTCCATGGGAGTAATGTCACTAGCAGTCCACGCTTTGATCGTTCCCTGCAAGGTCTGTAGTAGTTTCCGGTGCACATCTGGAGGCATTCTGTAATCTGTGGCCTATCAGAGTGTTGATAAAACAAAGAAATTGCATCGGGATTGATACAATAGTCACCAACCGCACTTTCCTCCATGGGAGTAATGTCTCAAACAGTCTACGCCTTGATCGTTCCCTGGAAGACCAGTAGTAGTTTCCAATGCACATCTGGAGGCATTCTGTAATCTGTGGAACATCAGAATGTTGATGAAACACAGAAATTGAATCGGGATTGAATACAACAGTCACCATGCGCACTTTCGTTCATGGGAGTAATGTCTCAAACAGTCTATGATTTGATCGTTTCCTGGAAGACCATTGGTGGCTTCCGATGCACATCTGGTGGCATTCTGTAATCTGTGGACTATCAGAGTGTTGATGAAACACAGATATTGCATCAGGATTTAATACAACAGTCACCATGCGCACTTTCCTCCATGGGAGTAATGTCTCAATCAGTCTACGCTTTGATCGTTCCCTGGAAGACCAGTAGTAGTTCCCGATGCACATCTGGAGGCATTCTGTAATCTGTGGACTATCCAAGTGTTGTTGAAACACAGAAATTGCATCGGGATTGAATAGAATAGTCACCATGTGCACTTTCCTCCATGGGAGTAGTGTCTCAAACATTCAACGCTCTGATCGTTCCCAGGAAGATCAGTAGTAGTTTCCGGTGCACATATGGAGGCATTCTGTAATCTGTGGACTATCAGAGTGTTGATGAAACACAGAAATTGCATCGGTATTTAATACAACAGTCACCATGCGCACTGTCCTCCATGCGAGTAATGTTTCAAACAGTCTACGCTTTGATCGTTCCCTTGAAGACCAGTTGTAGCTTCTGATGCACATTTGGAGGCATTCTGTAATCTGTGGATCTTCAAAGTGTTGATGAAACACAGAAATTGCATCGGGATTGAATACAACAGTCACCATGCGCACTTTCCTCCATGGGAGTAATGTCTCAAACAGTCTACGATTTTATCTACATCTACATCTACATCTACATGACTACTCTGCAATTCACATTTAAGTGCTTGGCAGAGGGTTCATCGAACCACAATCATACTATCTCTCTACTATTCCACTCCCGAACAGCGAGTGGGAAAAACGAACACCTAAACCTTTCTGTTCGAGCTCTGATTTCTCTTATTTTATTTTGATGATCATTCCTACCTATGTAGGTTGGGCTCAACAAAATATTTTCGCATTCGGAAGAGAAAGTTGGTGAGTGAAATTTCGTAAAAAGGTCTCGCCGCGACGAAAAACGTCTATGCTGTAATGACTTCCATCCCAACTCGTGTATCATATCTGCCACACTCTCTCCCCTATAACGCGATAATACAAAACGAGCTGCCCTTCTTTGCACCCTCTCGATGTCCTTCGTCAATCCCACCTGGTAAGGATCCCACACCGCGCAGCAATATTCTAACAGAGGACGAACGAGTGTAGTGTAAGCTGTCTCTTTAGTGGACTTGTTGCATCTTCTAAGTGTCCTGCCAATGAAACGCAACCTTTGGCTCGCCTTCCCGACAATATTATCTATGTGGTCCTTCCAACTGAAGTTGTTTGTAATTTTAACACCCAGGTACTTAGTTGAATTGACAGCCTTGAGAATTGTACTATTTATCGAGTAATCGAATTCCAACGGATTTCTTTTGGAACTCATGCGGATCATCTCACACTTTTCGTTATTTAGCGTCAACTGCCACCTGACACACCATACAGCAATCTTTTCTAAATCGCTTTGCAGCTGATACTGGTCTTCGGATGACCTTACTAGACGGTAAATTACAGCATCATCTGCGAACAACCTAAGAGAACTGCTCAGATTGTCACCCAGGTCATTTATATAGATCAGGAACAGTAGAGGTCCCAGGACGCTTCCCTGGGGAACACCTGATATCACTTCAGTTTTACTCGATGATTTGCCGTCTATTACTACGAACTGCGACCTTCCTGACAGGAAATCACGAATCCAGTCGCACAACTGAGACGATACCCCATAGCTCCGCAGCTTGATTAGAAGTCGCTTGTGAGGAACGGTGTCAAAAGCTTTCCGGAAATCTAGAAATACGGAATCAACTTGAGATCCCCTGTCGATAGCGGCCATTACTTCGTGCGAATAAAGAGCTAGCTGCGTTGCACAAGAGCGATGTTTTCTGAAGCCATGCTGATTACGTGTCAATAGATCGTTCCCTTCGAGGTGATTCATAATGTTTGAATACAGTATATGCTCCAAAACCCTACTGCAAACCGACGTCAATGATATAGGTCTGTAGTTAAATGGATTACTCCTACTACCCTTCTTGAACACTGGTGCGACCTGCGCAATTTTCCAATCTGTAGGTACAGATCTATCGGTGAGCGAGCGGTTGTATATGAGTGCTAAGTAGGGAGCTATAGTATCAGCGTAATCTGAAAGGAACCTAATCGGTATACAATCTGGACCTGAAGACTTGCCCGTATCAAGCGATTTGAGTTGCTTCGCAACCCCTAAGGTATCTACTTCTAAGAAACTCATGCTAGCAGATGTTCGTGTTTCAAATTCTGGAATATTCCATTCGTCTTCCCTGGTGAAGGAATTTCGGAAAACTGCGTTCAATAACTCCGCTTTAGCGGCGCAGTCGTCGATAACAGTACCATCGGCACTGCGCAGCGAAGGTATTGACTGCGTCTTGCCGCTTGTGTACTTTACATACGACCAGAATTTCTTCGGATTTTCTACCAAATTTCGAGACAATGTTTCGTTGTGGAACCTATTAAAGGCATCTCGCATCGAAGTACGTGCCAAATTTCGCGCGTCTGTAAATTTTAGCCCATCTTCAGGATTTCGCGTTCTTCTGAACTTCGCATGCTTTTTCCGTTGCCTCTGCAACAGCGTTCGGACCTTTTTTGTGTACCACGGGGGATCCGTTCCATCTCTTACCAATTTATGAGGTATGAATATCTCAATTGCTGTTGCTACTATATCTTTGAATTTGAGCCACATCTCGTCTACATTCGCATAGTCAGTTCGGAAGGAATGGAAATTGTCTTTTAGGAAGGCTTCTAGTGGTACTTTATCCGCTTTTTTAAATAAAATTATTTTGCGTTTGTTTCTGATGGATTTGGAAGAAATGGTATTGAGCCTAGCTACAATGACCTTGTGATCACTAATCCCTGTATCAGTCATGATGCTCTCTATCAGCTCTGGATTGTTTGTGGCCAAGAGGTCAAGTGTGTTTTCGCAACCATTTACAATTCGCGTGGGTTCGTGGACTAACTGCTCGAAATAATTTTCGGAGAATGCATTTAGGACAATCTCGGAAGACGTTTTGTGCCTACCACCGGTTTTGAACAAGTATTTTTGCCAACATACCGAGGGTAGGTTGAAGTCCCCACCAACTATAACCGTATGAGTGGGGTATTTATTTGTTACGAGACTCAAACTTTCTCTGAACTGTTCCGCAACTGTATCATCGGAGTCTGGGGGTCGGTAGAAGGAGCCAATTATTAACTTAATTCGGCTGTTAAGTATAACCTCCACCCACACCAATTCGCACAGAGTATCTACTTCGACTTCACTACAAGATAAACCACTACTGACAGACACCAACACTCCACCACCAATTCTGCCTAATCTATCTTTCCTGAACACCGTCTGAGACTTCGTAAAAATTTCTGCAGAACTTATTTCAGGCTTTAGCCAGCTTTCTGTACCTATAACGATATCCGCTTCTGTGCTTTCTATTAGCGCTTGAAGCTCAGGGACTTTTCCAGCGCAACTACAACAGTTTACAACTATAATTCCGACTGTTCCTTGATCCAAGCACGTCCTGTAATTGCCAAGCACCCTTTGACATTGCAGCCCATCCCGCACTTTCCCGAGGCCTTCTAACCTAAAAAACCGCCCAGTCCACGCCACACAGCCTCCGCTACCCGTGTAGCCGCCAGCTGAGTGTAGTGAACTCCTGACCTATTCAGCGGAACCCGAAACCCCACCACCCTATGGCGCAAGTCAAGGAATCTGCAGCCAATACGGTCGCAAAACCGTCTGAGCCTCTGATTCAGACCCTCCACCCGGCTCTGCACCAAAGGTCCGCAGTCGGTTCTGTCAACGATGCTGCAGATGGTGAGCTCTGCCTTCATCTCGTAAGCAAGACCGGCAGCCTTCACCAAATCAGATCCCTGGAAGACCAGTGGATGTTTCCGACGCATGTCTGGAGGTATTCTGTAATCTGTGGACTATCAGAGTGTTGATGAAACACAGAAATTGCATGGGGATTTAATACAACAGTCAGCATGAGCTCTTTCCTCCATGGGAGTGATGTCTCAAACAGTCAACGCTAGGATCCTTCCCCGGAAGACCACTAGTAGTTTCCGATGCACATCTGGTGGCATTCTGTAATCTGTGTCCTATCAGTGTGTTGATGAAACACAGAAATTGCATCGGAATTGAATACAACAGTCACAATGCGCACGTTCCTCCATGGGAGTAATAACTCAAACCGTCTACGCTTTGATCGTTCCCTGGAAGACCAGTAGTAGTTTCCGATTCACATCTGGAGGCATTCTGTAATCTGTGGAATATCAGAGTGTTGTTGAAACACAGAAATTGCACCGGGATTGAATACAACAGTCACCATGCGCACTTTCCTCTAAGTAATAATGTCTCTAACAGTCTACGCTTTGATAGTTCCCTGGAAGACCAGTAGTAGTTTGCGATGCACATCTTGAGGCATTTTGTAATCTGTGGACGTTCAAAGTGTTGATGAAACACAGAAATTGCATCGGGATTGAATACCACAGTCACCATACGCACTTTGCTCCATGGGAGTAATGTCTCAAACAGTCTACGCTTTGATCGTTCCCTGGAAGATCAGTAGTAGTTTCCGATGCACATCTGGAGGCATTCTGTAATCTGTGGACTATCAGAGTGTTAATGAAACACAGAAATTGCATCGGGATTGAATACAACCGTCACTATGCGCACTTTCCTCCGTGGGAGTAATGTCTCAAACAGTTTACGCTTTGATCGTTCCCTGGATGAGCAGTAGTAGTTTCCGATGCACATCTGGGGGCATTCTGTAATGTGTGAACTATCAGAGTGTTGATGAAACACAGAAATTGTATCGGGATTGAATACAACAGTCACCATCCGCACATTCATCCACGGGAGTAATGTCTCAAACAGTCTATGATTTGATCGTTCCCTGGAAGACCAGTAGTGGTTTCCGATACACAACTGGTGGCATTCTGTAATCTGTGGACTATCAGAGTGTTGACGAAATACAGAAATTGCATCGGGATTGAATACAACAGTCACCATGCGCACTTTCCTCCATGGGAGTAATGTCTCTAACAGTCCACGCTTTGATCGTTCCCTGGAAGACCTGTAAGACATTCCGATGCACGTCTGGTTGCATTCTGTAATCTGTGGACTATCAGAGTGTTAATGAAACACAGATATTGCATCAGGATTTAATATAACAGTCACCATGCGCACTTTCCTCCATGGGAGTAATGTCTCAATCAGTCTACGCTTTGATCGTTCCCTGGAAGACCAGCAGTAGTTTCCGATGCACATCTGGAGGCATTCTGTAATCTGTGGAACATCAGAGTGTTGATGAAACACAGAAATTGCATCGGGATTGAATACAACAGTCACCATGCGCACTTTCGTCCATGGGAGTAATGTCTCAAACAGTCTATGATTTGATCGATTCCTGGAAGACCATTAGTAGTTTCCGATTAACATCTGGTGGCATTCTGTAATCTGTGGACTATCAGAGTGTTGATGAAACACAGAAATTGCATCTGGATTTAATACAACAGTCACCATGCGCACTTTCCTCCATGTGAGTAATGTCTCAAACAGTCTACGCTTTGATCGTTCCCTGGAAGACCAGTAGCAGTTTCCCATGCACATCTGGAGGCACTCTGTAATCGGTGGACCTTCAAAGTGTTGATGAAACACAGAAATTGCATGAGGATTGAATACAACAGTCACCATGCGCACTGTCCTCCATGCGAGTAATGTTTCATACAGTCTACGCTTTGATCGTTCCCTTGAAGAGCAGTTGTAGCTTCTGATGCACATTTGGAGGCATTCTGTAATCTGTGGACCTTCAAAGTGTTGATGAAACACAGAAATTGCATCGGGATTAAATACAACAGTCACCTTGCGCAATTTTCCTCCATGGGATTAATGTCTCAAACAGTCTACGCTTTGTTCGTTCCCTGGAAGACCAGTAGTAGTTTGCGATGCACATCCTGAGGCATTCTGTAATCTGTGGACTATCCGAGTGTTGTTGAAACACAGAAATTGCATCGGGATTCAATACAATAGTCACCATGCGCACTTTCCTCCATGGGAGTAGTGTCTCAAACAGTCAACGCTTTGATCGTTGCCTGGAAGATCAGTAGTAGTTTCCGATGCACATCTGGAGGCATTCTGTAATCTGTGGACTATCAGAGTGTTGATGAAACACAAAAATTGCATCGGGATTGACTACAACAGTACTCATGCGAACTATCCTCCATGGGAGTAATGTCTCAAACAGTCTACGTTTTGATCGTTCCCTGGAAGACCAGTAGTAGTTTGCGATGCACATCCTGAGGCATTCTGTAATCTGTGGACGTTCAAAGTGTTGTTGAAACACAGAAATTGCATCGGGATTGAATACCACAGTCACCATACGCACTTTGCTCCATGGGAGTAATGTCTCAAACAGAGTACGCTTTGATCGTTCCCTGGAAGATCAGTAGTGGTTTCCGATGCACGTCTGGAGGCATTCTGTAATCTGTGGACTATCAGAGTGTTGATGAAACACAGAAATTGTGTCGGGTTTGAATACAACAGTCACCATGCGCAGTTTCCTCCATGGGAGTAATGTCTCAAACAGTCTACGCTTTGATCGTTCCCTGGAAGACCAATAGTAGTTTCCGATGCACATCTTGAGGCAATCTGTAATCTGTAGACGTTCAAACTGTTGATGAAACACAGAAATTGCATCGGGATTTTGTACAACAGTCACCATGCGCACTTTCCTCCATGGGAGTAATGTCTCAAAGAGTTTACGCTTTGATCGTTCCCTGGAAGACCAGCAGTAGTTTCCGATGCACATCTGGAGGCATTCTGTAATCTGTGGAACATCAGAGTGTTGATGAAACACAGAAATTGCATCGGGATTCAATACAATAGTCACCATGCGCACTTTCCTCCATGGGAGTAGTGTCTCAAACAGTCAACGCTTTGATCGTTGCCTGGAAGATCTGTAGTAGTTTCCGATGCACATCTGGAGACATTCTGTAATCTGTGGACAATCAGACTGTTGATGAAACACAGAAATTGCATCGGGATTGAATACAACAGACACTATGCGCACTTTCCTCCATGGGAGTAATGTCTCAAACCGTCTACGCTTTGATCGTTCCCTGGAAGACCAGTAGTAGTTTCCGATTCACATCCGGAGGCATTCTGTAATCTGTGGAACATCAGAGTGTTGATGAAACACAGAAATTGCATCGGGATTGAATACAACAGTCACCATGCGCCCTTTCGTCCATGGGAGTAATGTCTGAAACAGTCTATGATTTGATCGTTTCCTGGAAGACCATTAGTTGTTTCCGATGCACATCTGGTGGCATTCTGTAATCTGTGGACTATCAGAGTGTTGATGAAACACAGAAATTGCATCGGGATTAAATACAACAGTCACCATGCGCACTTTCCTCCATGTTAGTAATGTCTCACATAGTCTATGCTTTGATCGTTCCCTGGAAGATCAGTAGTAGTTTCCGATGCACATCTGGAGGCACTCTGTAATCGGTGGACCTTCAAAGTGTTGATGAAACACAGAAATTGCATGGGGATTCAATACAACGGTCACCATGCGCACTGTCCTCCATGGGAGTAATGTCTCAAACAGTCTACGCTTTGATCGTTCCCTTGAAGACCAGTTGTAGCTTCTGATGCACATCTGGAGGCATTCTGTAATCTGTGGACCTTCAAAGTGTTGATGAAACACAGAAATTGCATCGGGATTGAATACAACAGTAACCATGCGCAGTTTTCCTCCATGGGAGTAATGTCTCAAACAGTCTACGCTTTGAACGTTCCGTGGAAGACCAGTAGTAGTTTGCGATGCACATCTGAAGGCATTCTGTAATCTGTGGACTATCCGAGTGTTGTTGAAACACAGAAATTGCATCGGGATTCAATACAATAGTCAACATGTTCACTTTCCTCCATGGGAGTAGTGTGTCAAACAGTCAACGCTTTGATCGTTGCCTGGAAGATCAGTAGTAGTTTCCGATGCACATCTGGAGGCATTCTGTAATCTGTGGACAATGAGAGTGTTGATGAAACATAGAAATTGCATCGGGATTGAATACGACAGTCACCATGCGCACTTTCCTCCATGGGAGTAATGTCTCAAACAGTCTACGATTTGATCGATCGATGGAAGACAAGTAGAAGTTTCCGATGCATGTCTGGAGGCATTCTGTAATCTGTGGACTATCAGAGTGTTGATGAAACACAGAAATTGCATGGGGATTTAATACAACAGTCACCATGCGCACTTTCCTCCATGGGAGTGATGCCTCAAACAGTCAACGCTAGGATCGTTCCCTGGAAGACCACTAGTAGTTTCCGATGCACATCTGGAGGCATTCTGTAATCTGTGGCCTATCAGAGTGTTGATGAAACACAGAAATTGCATCGAAATTGAATACAACAGTCACCAAGCGCACGTTCCTCCATGGGAGTAATGTCTCAAACAGTCTACGCTTTGATCGTTCCCTGGAAGACCAGTAGTAGTTTCCGATTCACATCTGGAGGCATTCTGTAATCTCTGGACTATCAGAGTGTTGTTGAAACACAGAAATTGCACCGGGATTGAATACAACAGTCACCATGCGCACTTTCCTCTAAGTAATAACGTCTCAAACAGTCTACGCTTTGATCGTTCCCTGGAAGACCAGTAGTAGTTTGAGATGCACATCTTGAGGCATTCTGTAATCTGTGGACGTTCAAAGTGTTGATGAAACACAGAAACTGCATCGGGATTGAATACAACAGTCACCATGCGCACTTTCCTCCATGGGAGTAATGTCTCAAACCGTCTACGCTTTGATCGTCCCCTGGAAGACCAGTAGTAGTTTCCGATGCACATCTGGAGGCATTCTGTAATCTGTGGACTATCCGAGTGTTGATGAAACACAGAAATTGCATCGGGATTGAATACAACAGTCACTATGCGCACTTTCCTCCATGGGAGTAATGTCTCAAACAGTCTACGATTTGATCGATCCCTGGAAGACCAGTAGAAATTTCTGATGCATGTCTGGAGGCATTCTGTAATCTGTGGAGTATCAGAGTGTTGATGAAACACAGAAATTGCATGGGGATTTAATACAACAGTCACCATGCGCACTTTCCTCCATGGGAGTGAGTTCTCAAACAGTCAACGCTAGGATCGTTCCCTGGAACACCACTAGTAGTTTCCGATGCACATCTGGAGGCATTCTGTAATCTGTGGCCTATCAGAGTGTTGATGAAACACAGAAATTGCTTTGGGATTGAATACAACAGTCACAATGCGCACTTTCCTCCACGGGAGTAATGTCTCAAACAGTCTACGCTTTGATCGTTCCCTGGAAGACCAGTGGTAGTTTCCTGTGCACGTCTGATGACATTCTGTAATCTGTGGACTATCACAGTTGTGATGAAACACAGAAATTGCATCGGGATTTAATACAATAGTCACTATGTGCACTTTCCTCCATGGGAGTAATGTCTCAAACAGTCTACGCTTTGATCGTTCCCTGGATGAGCAGTAGTAGTTTCCGATGCACATCTGGAGGCATTCTGTAATGTGTGGACTATCAGAGTGTTGATGAAACACAGAAATTGCATCGGGATTGAATACAACATTCACCATGCGCACGTTCCTCCATGGGAGTAATGTCTGAAACAGTCTACGCTTTGATAGTTCCCTGGAAGACCAGTAGTAGTTTCCGATGCACATCTGGAGGCACTCTCTAATCTGTGGTTGATCAAAGTGCTGATGAAACACAGAAATTGCATCGGTATTGAAAACAACAGTCACAATGCGCACCCACCCCATGGGAAAAATGTCTCAAACAGTCTACGCTTTCATCGTTCCCTGGAAGACCAGTAGCAGTTTCCGATGCACATCTTGAGGCATTGTGTAATCTGTGGACGTTCAAAGTGTTGATGAAACACAGAAATTGCATCGGGATTGAATACAACAGTCACCTTGCGCACTTTCCTCCATGGGAGTAATGTCTCAAACAGTCAACGCTTTGATCGTTCCCTGGAAGACCAGTAGTAGTGTCCGATGCACATCTGGAGGCATTCTGTAATTTGTGGACTATCCGAGTGTTGTTGAAACACAGAAATTGCATCGGGATTGAATACGATAGTCACTATGCGCACTTTCCTCCATAGGAGTAATGTCTCAAACAGTCTACGCTTTGATCGTTCCCTGGAAGACCAGTAGTAGTTTCCGATGCACATCTGGACACATTCTGTAATCTGTGGACAATCAGAGTGTTGATGGAACACAGAAACTGCATCGGGATTGAATACGACAGTCACCATGCGCCCTGTCCTCCATGGGGGTAATGTCTCAAACAGTCTACGCTTTGATCGTTCCCTTGAAGACCAGTTGTAGCTTCTGATGCACATCTGGAGGCATTCTGTAATCTGTGGACCTTCAAAGTGTTGATGAAACACAGAAATTTCGTCGGGATTGAATACAACAGTCACCATGCGCACTTTCCTCCATGGGAGTAATGTCTCAAACAGTCAACGCTTTGATCGTTCCCTGGAAGACCAGTAGTAGTGTCCGATGCACATCTGGAGGCATTCTGTAACCTGTGGACTATCAGAGTGTTGTTGAAACACAGAAATTGCACCGGGATTGAATACAACAGTCACCATGCGCACTTTCCTCTAAGTAATAATGACTCAAACAGTCTACGCTTTGATCTTTCCCTGGGAGACCAGTAGGAGTTTGCGATGCACATCTTGAGGCATTCTGTAATCTGTGGACCTTCAAAGTGTTGATGAAACACAGATATTGCATCGGGATTGAATACAACAGTCACCATGTGCAAGTTTCCTCCATGCTAGTCATGTCTCAAACAGTCTACGCTTTGAACGTTCCCTGCAAGACCAGTAGTAGTTTCCGATGCACATTTGGAGGCATTCTGTAATCTGTGGACGTTCAAAGTATTGATGAAATACAGAAATTGCATCGGGATTGAATACAAGAGTCACCATGCGCACTTTCCTCCATGGGACTAGTGTCTCAAACAGTCAACGCTTTGATCGTTGCCTGGAAGATCAGTAGTAGTTTCCGATGCACATCTGGAGGCATTCTGTAATCTGTGGACAATCAGACTGTTGATGAAACACAGAAATTGCATCGGGATTGAATACAACAGTCACCATGCGCACGTTCCTCCATGGGAGTAATGTCTCAAACCGTCTACGCTTTGATCGTTCCCTGGAAGACCAGTAGTAGTTTCCGATTCACATCTGGAGGCATTCTGTAATCTGTGGAACATCAGAGTTTTGATGAAACACAGAAATTGCATCGGGATTGAATACAACAGTCACCATGCGCCCTTTCGTCCATGGGAGTAATGTCTGAAACAGTCTATGATTTGATCGTTTCCTGGAAGACCATTAGTTGTTTCCGATGCACATCTGGAGGCATTCTGTAATCTGTGGCCTATCAGAGTGTTGATGAAACACAGAAATAGCATCGAAATTGAATACAATGAGTCACCATGCGCACGTTCCTCCATGGGAGTAAAGTCTCGAACAGCCTACGCTTTGATCGTTCACTGGAAGACCAGTAGTAGTTTCCTATTCACATCTGGAAGCATTCTGTAATCTGTGGACTATCAGAGTGTTGATGAAACACAGAAATTGCTTTGGGATTGAATACAACAGTCACAATGCGCACTTTCCTTCACGGGAGTAATGTCTCAAACAGTCTACGCTTTGATCGTTCCCTGGAAGACCAGTGGTAGTTTCCTGTGCACGTCTGATGACATTCTGTAATCTGTGGACTATCACATTTGTGATGAAACACAGAAATTGCATCGGGATTTAATACAATAGTCACTATGTGCACTTTCCTCCATGGGAGTAATGTCTCAAACAGTCTACGCTTTGATCGTTCCCTGGATGAGCAGTAGTAGTTTCCGATGCACATCTGGGGGCATTCTGTAATGTGTGGACTATCAGAGTGTTGATGAAACACAGAAATTGCATCGGGATTGAATACAACATTCACCATGCGCACGTTCCTCCATGGGAGTAATGTCTGAAACAGTCTACGCTTTGATAGTTCCCTGGAAGACCAGTAGTAGTTTCCGATGCACATCTGGAGGCACTCTCTAATCTGTGGTTGATCAAAGTGTTGATGAAATACAGAAATTGCATCGGTATTGAAAACAACAGTCACAATGCGCACCCACCCCATGGGAAAAATGTCTCAAACAGTCTACGCTTTCATCGTTCCCTGGAAGACCAGTAGTAGTTTCCGATGCACATCTTGAGGCATTGTGTAATCTGTGGACGTTCAAAGTGTTGATGAAACACAGAAATTGCATCGGGATTGAATACAACAGTCACCTTGCGCACTTTCCTCCATGGGAGTAATGTCTCAAACAGTCAACGCTTTGATCGTTCCCTATAAGACCAGTAGTAGTGTCCGATGCACATCTGGAGGCATTCTGTAATTTGTGGACTATCCGAGTGTTGTTGAAACACAGAAATTGCATCGGGATTGAATACGATAGTCACTATGCGCACTTTCCTCCATAGGAGTAATGTCTCAAACAGTCTACGCTTTGATCGTTCCCTGGAAGACCAGTAGTAGTTTCCGATGCACATCTGGACACATTCTGTAATCTGTGGACAATCAGAGTGTTGATGGAACACAGAAACTGCATCGGGATTGAATACGACAGTCACCATGCGCCCTGTCCTCCATGGGAGTAATGTCTCAAACAGTCTACGCTTTGATCGTTCCCTTGAAGACCAGTTGTAGCTTCTGATGCACATCTGGAGGCATTCTGTAATCTGTGGACCTTCAAAGTGTTGATGAAACACAGAAATTTCGTCGGGATTGAATACAACAGTCACCATGCGCACTTTCCTCCATGGGAGTAATGTCTCAAACAGTCAACGCTTTGATCGTTCCCTGGAAGACCAGTAGTAGTGTCCGATGCACATCTGGAGGCATTCTGTAACCTGTGGACTATCAGAGTGTTGTTGAAACACAGAAATTGCACCGGGATTGAATACAACAGTCACCATGCGCACTTTCCTCTAAGTAATAATGACTCAAACAGTCTACGCTTTGATCTTTCCCTGGGAGACCAGTAGGAGTTTGCGATGCACATCTTGATGCATTCTGTAATCTGTGGACCTTCAAAGTGTTGATGAAACACAGATATTGCATCGGGATTGAATACAACAGTCACCATGTGCAATTTTCCTCCATGCTAGTCATGTCTCAAACAGTCTACGCTTTGAACGTTCCCTGCAAGACCAGTAGTAGTTTCCGATGCACATTTGGAGGCATTCTGTAATCTGTGGACGTTCAAAGTATTGATGAAATACAGAAATTGCATCGGGATTGAATACAAGAGTCACCATGCGCACTTTCCTCCATGGGACTAGTGTCTCAAACAGTCAACGCTTTGATCGTTGCCTGGAAGATCAGTAGTAGTTTCCGATGCACAACTGGAGGCATTCTGTAATCTGTGGACAATCAGACTGTTGATGAAACACAGAAATTGCATCGGGATTGAATACAACAGTCACCATGCGCACGTTCCTCCATGGGAGTAATGT
The DNA here is from genome assembly GCF_023897955.1 of Schistocerca gregaria. Classification (NCBI taxonomy): domain Eukaryota; kingdom Metazoa; phylum Arthropoda; class Insecta; order Orthoptera; family Acrididae; genus Schistocerca; species Schistocerca gregaria. The sequence continues at coordinate 99,692,735 of NC_064922.1, forward strand.
CTCAAACCGTCTACGCTTTGATCGTTCCCTGGAAGACCAGTAGTAGTTTCCGATTCACATCTGGAGGCATTCTGTAATCTGTGGAACATCAGAGTTTTGATGAAACACAGAAATTGCATCGGGATTGAATACAACAGTCACCATGCGCCCTTTCGTCCATGGGAGTAATGTCTGAAACAGTCTATGATTTGATCGTTTCCTGGAAGACCATTAGTTGTTTCCGATGCACATCTGGTGGCATTATGTAATCTGTGGACTATCAGAGTGTTGATGAAACACAGAAATTGCATCGGGATTAAATACAACAGTCACCGTGCGCACTTTCCTCCATGTTAGTAATGTCACACATAGTCTATGCTTTGATCGTTCCCTGGAAGATCAGTAGTAGTTTCCGATGCACATCTGGAGGCACTCTGTTATCGGTGGACCTTCAAAGTGTTGATGAAACACAGAAATTGCATCGGGATTGAATACAACAGTAACCATGCGCAATTTTCCTCCATGGGAGTAATGTCTCACACAGTCTACGCTTTGAACGTTCCGTGGAAGACCAGTAGTAGTTTGCGATGCACATCTGGAGGCATTCTGTAATCTGTGGACTATCCGAGTGTTGTTGAAACACAGAAATTGCATCGGGATTCAATACAATAGTCAACATGTTCACTTTCCTCCATGGGAGTAGTGTCTCAAACAGTCAACGATTTGATCGTTGCCTGGAAGATCAGTAGTAGTTTCCGATGCACATCTGGAGGCATTCTGTAATCAGTGGACAATCAGAGTGTTGATGAAACACAGAAATTGCATCGGGATTGAATACGACAGTCACCATGCGCACTTTCCTCCATGGGAGTAACGTCTCAAACAGTCTACGATTTGATCGATCGATGGAAGACAAGTAGAAGTTTCCGATGCATGTCTGGAGGCATTCTGTAATCTGTGGACTATCAGAGTGTTGATGAAACACAGAAATTGCATGGGGATTTAATACAACAGTCACCATGCGCACTTTCCTCCATGGGAGTGATGCCTCAAACAGTCAACGCTAGGATCGTTCCCTGGAAGACCACTAGTAGTTTCCGATGCACATCTGGAGGCATTCTGTAATCTGTGGCCTATCAGAGTGTTGATGAAACACAGAAATTGCATCGAAATTTAATACAACAGTCACCATGCGCACGTTCCTCCATGGGAGTAATGTCTCAAACAGTCTACGCTTTGATCGTTCCCTGGAAGACCAGTAGTAGTTTCCGATTCACATCTGGAGGCATTCTGTAATCTCTGGACTATCAGAGTGTTGTTGAAACACAGAAATTGCACCGGGATTGAATACAACAGTCACCATGCGGACTTTCCTCTAAGTAATAACGTCTCAAACAGTCTACGCTTTGATCGTTCCCTGGAAGACCAGTAGTAGTTTGCGATGCACATCTTGAGGCATTCTGTAATCTGTGGACGTTCAAAGTGTTGATGAAACACAGAAACTGCATCGGGATTGAATACAACAGTCACCATGCGCACTTTCCTCCATGGGAGTAATGTCTCAAACAGTTTACGCTTTGATCGTTCCCTGGAAGACCAGCAGTAGTTTCCGATGCACATCTGGAGGCATTCTGTAATCTGTGGAACATCAGAGTGTTGATGAAACACAGAAATTGCATCGGGATTCAATACAATAGTCACCATGCGCACTTTCCTCCATGGGAGTAGTGTCTCAAACAGTCAACGCTTTGATCGTTGCCTGGAAGATCTGTGGTAGTTTCCGATGCACATCTGGAGGCATTCTGTAATCTGTGGACAATCAGACTGTTGATGAAACACAGAAACTGCATCGGGATTGAATACAACAGACACCATGCGCACTTTCCTCCATGGGAGTAATGTCTCAAACCGTCTACGCTTTGATCGTTCCCTGGAAGACCAGTAGTAGTTTCCGATTCACATCTGGAGGCATTCTGTAATCTGTGGAACATCAGAGTGTTGATGAAACACAGAAATTGCATCGGGATTGAATACAACAGTCACCATGCGCCCTTTCGTCCATGGGAGTAATGTCTGAAACAGTCTATGATTTGATCGTTTCCTGGAAGACCGTTAGTTGTTTCCGATGCACATCTGGTGGCATTCTGTAATCTGTGGACTATCAGAGTGTTGATGAAACACAGAAATTGCATCGGGATTAAATACAACAGTCACCATGCGCACTTTCCTCCATGTTAGTAATGTCTCACATAGTCTATGCTTTGATCGTTCCCTGGAAGATCAGTAGTAGTTTCCGATGCACATCTGGAGGCACTCTGTAATCGGTGGACCTTCAAAGTGTTGATGAAACACAGAAATTGCATGGGGATTCAATACAACGGTCACCATGCGCACTGTCCTCCATGGGAGTAATGTCTCAAACAGTCTACGCTTTGATCGTTCCCTTGAAGACCAGTTGTAGCTTCTGATGCACATCTGGAGGCATTCTGTAATCTGTGGACCTTCAAAGTGTTGATGAAACACAGAAATTGCATCGGGATTGAATACAACAGTAACCATGCGCAGTTTTCCTCCATGGGAGTAATGTCTCAAACAGTCTACGCTTTGAACGTTCCGTGGAAGACCAGTAGTAGTTTGCGATGCACATCTGAAGGCATTCTGTAATCTGTGGACTATCCGAGTGTTGTTGAAACACAGAAATTGCATCGGGATTCAATACAATAGTCAACATGTTCACTTTCCTCCATGGGAGTAGTGTGTCAAACAGTCAACGCTTTGATCGTTGCCTGGAAGATTAGTAGTAGTTTCCGATGCACATCTGGAGGCATTCTGTAATCTGTGGACAATGAGAGTGTTGATGAAACATAGAAATTGCATCGGGATTTAATACAATAGTCACTATGTGCACTTTCCTCCATGGGAGTAATGTCTCAAACAGTCTACGCTTTGATCGTTCCCTGGATGAGCAGTAGTAGTTTCCGATGCACATCTGGGGGCATTCTGTAATGTGTGGACTATCAGAGTGTTGATGAAACACAGAAATTGCATCGGGATTGAATACAACATTCACCATGCGCACGTTCCTCCATGGGAGTAATGTCTGAAACAGTCTACGCTTTGATAGTTCCCTGGAAGACCAGTAGTAGTTTCCGATGCACATCTGGAGGCACTCTCTAATCTGTGGTTGATCAAAGTGTTGATGAAACACAGAAATTGCATCGGTATTGAAAACAACAGTCACAATGCGCACCCACCCCATGGGAAAAATGTCTCAAACAGTCTACGCTTTCATCGTTCCCTGGAAGACCAGTAGTAGTTTCCGATGCACATCTTGAGGCATTGTGTAATCTGTGGACGTTCAAAGTGTTGATGAAACACAGAAATTGCATCGGGATTGAATACAACAGTCACCTTGCGCACTTTCCTCCATGGGAGTAATGTCTCAAACAGTCAACGCTTTGATCGTTCCCTGGAAGACCAGTAGTAGTGTCCGATGCACATCTGGAGGCATTCTGTAATTTGTGGACTATCCGAGTGTTGTTGAAACACAGAAATTGCATCGGGATTGAATACGATAGTCACTATGCGCACTTTCCTCCATAGGAGTAATGTCTCAAACAATCTACGCTTTGATCGTTCCCTGGAAGACCAGTAGTAGTTTCCGATGCACATCTGGACACATTCTGTAATCTGTGGACAATCAGAGTGTTGATGGAACACAGAAACTGCATCGGGATTGAATACGACAGTCACCATGCGCCCTGTCCTCCATGGGAGTAATGTCTCAAACAGTCTACGCTTTGATCGTTCCCTTGAAGACCAGTTGTAGCTTCTGATGCACATCTGGAGGCATTCTGTAATCTGTGGACCTTCAAAGTGTTGATGAAACACAGAAATTTCGTCGGGATTGAATACAACAGTCACCATGCGCACTTTCCTCCATGGGAGTAATGTCTCAAACAGTCAACGCTTTGATCGTTCCCTGGAAGACCAGTAGTAGTGTCCGATGCACATCTGGAGGCATTCTGTAACCTGTGGACTATCAGAGTGTTGTTGAAACACAGAAATTGCACCGGGATTGAATACAACAGTCACCATGCGCACTTTCCTCTAAGTAATAATGACTCAAACAGTCTACGCTTTGATCTTTCCCTGGGAGACCAGTAGGAGTTTGCGATGCACATCTTGAGGCATTCTGTAATCTGTGGACCTTCAAAGTGTTGATGAAACACAGATATTGCATCGGGATTGAATACAACAGTCACCATGTGCAATTTTCCTCCATGCTAGTCATGTCTCAAACAGTCTACGCTTTGAACGTTCCCTGCAAGACCAGTAGTAGTTTCCGATGCACATTTGGAGGCATTCTGTAATCTGTGGACGTTCAAAGTATTGATGAAATACAGAAATTGCATCGGGATTGAATACAAGAGTCACCATGTGCACTTTCCTCCATGGGACTAGTGTCTCAAACAGTCAACGCTTTGATCGTTGCCTGGAATATCAGTAGTAGTTTCCGATGCACATCTGGAGGCATTCTGTAATCTGTGGACAATCAGACTGTTGATGAAACACAGAAATTGCATCGGGATTGAATACAACAGTCACCATGCGCACGTTCCTCCATGGGAGTAATGTCTCAAACCGTCTACGCTTTGATCGTTCCCTGGAAGACCAGTAGTAGTTTCCGATTCACATCTGGAGGCATTCTGTAATCTGTGGAACATCAGAGTTTTGATGAAACACAGAAATTGCATCGGGATTGAATACAACAGTCACCATGCGCCCTTTCGTCCATGGGAGTAATGTCTGAAACAGTCTATGATTTGATCGTTTCCTGGAAGACCATTAGTTGTTTCCGATGCACATCTGGTGGCATTCTGTAATCTGTGGACTATCAGAGTGTTGATGAAACACAGAAATTGCATCGGGATTAAATACAACAGTCACCGTGCGCACTTTCCTCCATGTTAGTAATGTCTCACATAGTCTATGCTTTGATCGTTCCCTGGAAGATCAGTAGTAGTTTCCAATGCACATCTGGAGGCACTCTGTTATCGGTGGACCTTCAAAGTGTTGATGAAACACAGAAATTGCATCGGGATTGAATACAACAGTAACCATGCGCAATTTTCCTCCATGGGAGTAATGTCTCACACAGTCTACGCTTTGAACGTTCCGTGGAAGACCAGTAGTAGTTTGCGATGCACATCTGGAGGCATTCTGTAATCTGTGGACTATCCGAGTGTTGTTTAAACACAGAAATTGCATCGGGATTCAATACAATAGTCAACATGTTCACTTTCCTCCATGGGAGTAGTGTCTCAAACAGTCAACGATTTGATCGTTGCCTGGAAGGTCAGTAGTAGTTTCCGATGCACATCTGGAGGCATTCTGTAATCAGTGGACAATCAGAGTGTTGATGAAACACAGAAATTGCATCGGGATTGAATACGACAGTCACCATGCGCACTTTCCTCCATGGGAGTAACGTCTCAAACAGTCTACGATTTGATCGATCGATGGAAGACAAGTAGAAGTTTCCGATGCATGTCTGGAGGCATTCTGTAATCTGTGGACTATCAGAGTGTTGATGAAACACAGAAATTGCATGGGGATTTAATACAACAGTCACCATGCGCACTTTCCTCCATGGGAGTGATGCCTCAAACAGTCAACGCTAGGATCGTTCCCTGGAAGACCACTAGTAGTTTCCGATGCACATCTGGAGGCATTCTGTAATCTGTGGCCTATCAGAGTGTTGATGAAACACAGAAATTGCATCGAAATTTAATACAACAGTCACCATGCGCACGTTCCTCCATGGGAGTAATGTCTCAAACTGTCTACGCTTTGATCGTTCCCTGGAAGACCAGTAGTAGTTTCCGATTCACATCTGGAGGCATTCTGTAATCTCTGGACTATCAGAGTGTTGTTGAAACACAGAAATTGCACCGGGATTGAATACAACAGTCACCATGCGCACTTTCCTCTAAGTAATAACGTCTCAAACAGTCTACGCTTTGATCGTTCCCTGGAAGACCAGTAGTAGTTTGCGATGCACATCTTGAGGCATTCTGTAATCTGTGGACGTTCAAAGTGTTGATGAAACACAGAAACTGCATCGGGATTGAATACAACAGTCACCATGCGCACTTTCCTCCATGGGAGTAATGTCTCAAACGGTTTACGCTTTGATCGTTCCCTGGAAGACCAGCAGTAGTTTCCGATGCACATCTGGAGGCATTCTGTAATCTGTGGAACATCAGAGTGTTGATGAAACACAGAAATTGCATCGGGATTCAATACAATAGTCACCATGCGCACTTTCCTCCATGGGAGTAGTGTCTCAAACAGTCAACGCTTTGATCGTTGCCTGGAAGATCTGTAGTAGTTTCCGATGCACATCTGGAGGCATTCTGTAATCTGTGGACAATCAGACTGTTGATGAAACACAGAAATTGCATCGGGATTGAATACAACAGACACCATGCGCACTTTCCTCCATGGGAGTAATGTCTCAAACCGTCTACGCTTTGATCGTTCCCTGGAAGACCAGTAGTAGTTTCCGATTCACATCTGGAGGCATTCTGTAATCTGTGGAACATCAGAGTGTTGATGAAACACAGAAATTGCATCGGGATTGAATACAACAGTCACCATGCGCCCTTTCGTCCATGGGAGTAATGTCTGAAACAGTCTATGATTTGATCGTTTCCTGGAAGACCATTAGTTGTTTCCGATGCACATCTGGTGGCATTCTGTAATCTGTGGACTATCAGAGTGTTGATGAAACACAGAAATTGCATCGGGATTAAATACAACAGTCACCATGCGCACTTTCCTCCATGTTAGTAATGTCTCACATAGTCTATGCTTTGATCGTTCCCTGGAAGATCAGTAGTAGTTTCCGATGCACATCTGGAGGCACTCTGTAATCGGTGGACCTTCAAAGTGTTGATGAAACACAGAAATTGCATGGGGATTCAATACAACGGTCACCATGCGCACTGTCCTCCATGGGAGTAATGTCTCAAACAGTCTACGCTTTGATCGTTCCCTTGAAGACCAGTTGTAGCTTCTGATGCACATCTGGAGGCATTCTGTAATCTGTGGACCTTCAAAGTGTTGATGAAACACAGAAATTGCATCGGGATTGAATACAACAGTAACCATGCGCAGTTTTCCTCCATGGGAGTAATGTCTCAAACAGTCTACGCTTTGAACGTTCCGTGGAAGACCTGTAGTAGTTTGCGATGCACATCTGAAGGCATTCTGTAATCTGTGGACTATCCGAGTGTTGTTGAAACACAGAAATTGCATCGGGATTCAATACAATAGTCAACATGTTCACTTTCCTCCATGGGAGTAGTGTGTCAAACAGTCAACGCTTTGATCGTTGCCTGGAAGATCAGTAGTAGTTTCCGATGCACATCTGGAGGCATTCTGTAATCTGTGGACAATGAGAGTGTTGATGAAACATAGAAATTGCATCGGGATTGAATACGGCAGTCACCATGCGCACTTTCCTCCATGTTAGTAATGTCTCAAACAGTCTACGATTTGATCGATCGATGGAAGACAAGTAGAAGTTTCCGATGCATGTCTGGAGGCATTCTGTAATCTGTGGACTATCAGAGTGTTGATGAAACACAGAAATTGCATGGGGATTTAATACAACAGTCACCATGCGCACTTTCCTCCATGGGAGTGATGCCTTAAACAGTCAACGCTAGGATCGTTCCCTGGAAGACCACTAGTAGTTTCCGATGCACATCTGGAGGCATTCTGTAATCTGTGGCCTATCAGAGTGTTGATGAAACACAGAAATTGCATCGAAATTGAATACAACAGTCACCAAGCGCACGTTCCTCCATGGGAGTAATGTCTCAAACAGTCTACGCTTTGATCGTTCCCTGGAAGACCAGTAGTAGTTTCCGATTCACATCTGGAGGCATTCTGTAATCTCTGGACTATCAGAGTGTTGTTGAAACACAGAAATTGCACCGGGATTGAATACAACAGTCACCATGCGCACTTTCCTCTAAGTAATAAAGTCTCAAACAGTCTACGCTTTGATCGTTCCCTGGAAGACCAGTAGTAGTTTGCGATGCACATCTTGAGGCATTCTGTAATCTGTGGACGTTCAAAGTGTTGATGAAACACAGAAACTGCATCGGGATTGAATACAACAGTCACCATGCGCACTTTCCTCCATGGGAGTAATGTCTCAAACAGTCAACGCTTTGATCGTCCCCTGGAAGACTAGTAGTAGTTTCCGATGCACATCTGGAGGCATTCTGTAATCTGTGGACTATCCGAGTGTTGATGAAACACAGAAATTGCATCGAAATTGAATACAATGAGTCACCATGCGCACGTTCCTCCATGGGAGTAAAGTCTCGAACAGCCAACGCTTTGATCGTTCACTGGAAGACCAGTAGTAGTTTCCTATTCACATCTGGAAGCATTCTGTAATCTGTGGACTATCAGAGTGTTGATGAAACACAGAAATTGCTTTGGGATTGAATACAACAGTCACAATGCGCACTTTCCTCCACGGGAGTAATGTCTCAAACAGTCTACGCTTTGATCGTTCCCTGGAAGACCAGTGGTAGTTTCCTGTGCACGTCTGATGACATTCTGTAATCTGTGGACTATCACAGTTGTGATGAAACACAGAAATTGCATCGGGATTTAATACAATAGTCACTATGTGCACTTTCCTCCATGGGAGTAATGTCTCAAACAGTCTACGCTTTGATCGTTCCCTGGATGAGCAGTAGTAGTTTCCGATGCACATCTGGGGGCATTCTGTAATGTGTGGACTATCAGAGTGTTGATGAAACACAGAAATTGCATCGGGATTGAATACAACATTCACCATGCGCACGTTCCTCCATGGGAGTAATGTCTCAAACAGTCAACGCTTTGATCGTTCCCTGGAAGACCAGTAGTAGTGTCCGATGCACATCTGGAGGCATTCTGTAATTTGTGGACTATCCGAGTGTTGTTGAAACACAGAAATTGCATCGGGATTGAATACGATAGTCACTATGCGCACTTTCCTCCATAGGAGTAATGTCTCAAACAGTCTACGCTTTGATCGTTCCCTGGAAGACCAGTAGTAGTTTCCGATGCACATCTGGACACATTCTGTAATCTGTGGACAATCAGAGTGTTGATGGAACACAGAAACTGCATCGGGATTGAATACGACAGTCACCATGCGCCCTGTCCTCCATGGGAGTAATGTCTCAAACAGTCTACGCTTTGATCGTTCCCTTGAAGACCAGTTGTAGCTTCTGATGCACATCTGGAGGCATTCTGTAATCTGTGGACCTTCAAAGTGTTGATGAAACACAGTAATTTCGTCGGGATTGAATACAACAGTCACCATGCGCACTTTCCTCCATGGGAGTAATGTCTCAAACAGTCGACGCTTTGATCGTTCCCTGGAAGACCAGTAGTAGTGTCCGATGCACATCTGGAGGCATTCTGTAACCTGTGGACTATCAGAGTGTTGTTGAAACACAGAAATTGCACCGGGATTGAATACAACAGTCACCATGCGCACTTTCCTCTAAGTAATAATGACTCAAACAGTCTACGCTTTGATCTTTCCCTGGGAGACCAGTAGGAGTTTGCGATGCACATCTTGAGGCATTCTGTAATCTGTGGACCGTCAAAGTGTTGATGAAACACAGATATTGCATCGGGATTGAATACAACAGTCACCATGTGCAATTTTCCTCCATGCTAGTCATGTCTCAAACAGTCTACGCTTTGAACGTTCCCTGCAAGACCAGTAGTAGTTTCCGATGCACATTTGGAGGCATTCTGTAATCTGTGGACGTTCAAAGTATTGATGAAATACAGAAATTGCATCGGGATTGAATACAAGAGTCACCATGCGCACTTTCCTCCATGGGACTAGTGTCTCAAACAGTCAACGCTTTGATCGTTGCCTGGAAGATCAGTAGTAGTTTCCGATGCACATCTGGAGGCATTCTGTAATCTGTGGACAATCAGACTGTTGATGAAACACAGAAATTGCATCGGGATTGAATACAACAGTCACCATGCGCACGTTCCTCCATGGGAGTAATGTCTCAAACCGTCTACGCTTTGATCGTTCCCTGGAAGACCAGTAGTGGTTTCCGATTCACATCTGGAGTCATTCTGTAATCTGTGGAACATCAGAGTTTTGATGAAACACAGAAATTGCATCTGGATTGTATACAACAGTCACCATGCGCCCTTTCGTCCATGGGAGTAATGTCTGAAACAGTCTATGATTTGATCGTTTCCTGGAAGACCATTAGTTGTTTCCGATGCACATCTGGTGGCATTCTGTAATCTGTGGACTATCAGAGTGTTGATGAAACACAGAAATTGCATCGGGATTAAATACAACAGTCACCGTGCGCACTTTCCTCCATGTTAGTAATGTCTCACATAGTCTATGCTTTGATCGTTCCCTGGAAGATCAGTAGTAGTTTCCGATGCACATCTGGAGGCACTCTGTTATCGGTGGACCTTCAAAGTGTTGATGAAACACAGAAATTGCATCGGGATTGAATACAACAGTAACCATGCGCAATTTTCCTCCATGGGAGTAATGTCTCACACAGTCTACGCTTTGAACGTTCCGTGGAAGACCAGTAGTAGTTTGCGATGCACATCTGGAGGCATTCTGTAATCTGTGGACTATCCGAGTGTTGTTGAAACACAGAAATTGCATCGGGATTCAATACAATAGTCAACATGTTCACTTTCCTCCATGGGAGTAGTGTCTCAAACAGTCAACGATTTGATCGTTGCCTGGAAGATCAGTAGTAGTTTCCGATGCACATCTGGAGGCATTCTGTAATCAGTGGACAATCAGAGTGTTGATGAAACACAGAAATTGCATCGGGATTGAATACGACAGTCACCATGCGCACTTTCCTCCATGGGAGTAACGTCTCAAACAGTCTACGATTTGATCGATCGATGGAAGACAAGTAGAAGTTTCCGATGCATGTCTGGAGGCATTCTGTAATCTGTGGACTATCAGAGTGTTGATGAAACACAGAAATTGCATGGGGATTTAATACAACAGTCACCATGCGCACTTTCCTCCATGGGAGTGATGCCTCAAACAGTAAACGCTAGGATCGTTCCCTGGAAGACCACTAGTAGTTTCCGATGCACATCTGGAGGCATTCTGTAATCTGTGGCCTATCAGAGTGTTGATGAAACACAGAAATTGCATCGAAATTTAATACAACAGTCACCATGCGCACGTTCCTCCATGGGAGTAATGTCTCAAACAGTCTACGCTTTGATCGTTCCCTGGAAGACCAGTAGTAGTTTCCGATTCACATCTGGAGGCATTCTGTAATCTCTGGACTATCAGAGTGTTGTTGAAACACAGAAATTGCACCGGGATTGAATACAACAGTCACCATGCGCACTTTCCTCTAAGTAATAACGTCTCAAACAGTCTACCCTTTGATCGTTCCCTGGAAGACCAGTAGTAGTTTGCGATGCACATCTTGAGGCATTCTGTAATCTGTGGACGTTCAAAGTGTTGATGAAACACAGAAACTGCATCGGGATTGAATACAACAGTCACCATGCGCACTTTCCTCCATGGGAGTAATGTCTCAAACAGTCAACGCTTTGATCGTCCCCTGAAAGACCAGTAGTAGTTTCCGATGCACATCTGGAGGCATTCTGTAATCTGTGGACTATCCGAGTGTTGATGAAACACAGAAATTGCATCGGGATTGAATACAACAGTCACTATGCGCACTTTCCTCCATGGGAGTAATGTCTCAAACAGTCTACGATTTGATCGATCCCTGGAAGACCAGTAGAAATTTCTGATGCATGTCTGGAGGCATTCTGTAATCTGTGGAGTATCAGAGTGTTGATGAAACACAGAAATTGCATCGGGATTAAATACAACAGTCACCGTGCGCACTTTCCTCCATGTTAGTAATGTCTCACATAGTCTATGCTTTGATCGTTCCCTGGAAGATCAGTAGTAGTTTCCGATGCACATCTGGAGGCACTCTGTTATCGGTGGACCTTCAAAGTGTTGATGAAACACAGAAATTGCATCGGGATTGAATACAACAGTAACCATGCGCAATTTTCCTCCATGGGAGTAATGTCTCACACAGTCTACGCTTTGAACGTTCCGTGGAAGACCAGTAGTAGTTTGCGATGCACATCTGGAGGCATTCTGTAATCTGTGGACTATCCGAGTGTTGTTGAAACACAGAAATTGCATCGGGATTCAATACAATAGTCAACATGTTCACTTTCCTCCATGGGAGTAGTGTCTCAAACAGTCAACGATTTGATCGTTGCCTGGAAGATCAGTAGTAGTTTCCGATGCACATCTGGAGGCATTCTGTAATCAGTGGACAATCTGAGTGTTGATGAAACACAGAAATTGCATCGGGATTGAATACGACAGTCACCATGCGCACTTTCCTCCATGGGAGTAACGTCTCAAACAGTCTACGATTTGATCGATCGATGGAAGACAAGTAGAAGTTTCCGATGCATGTCTGGAGGCATTCTGTAATCTGTGGACTATCAGAGTGTTGATGAAACACAGAAATTGCATGGGGATTTAATACAACAGTCACCATGCGCACTTTCCTCCATGGGAGTGATGCCTCAAACAGTCAACGCTAGGATCGTTCCCTGGAAGACCACTAGTAGTTTCCGATGCACATCTGGAGGCATTCTGTAATCTGTGGCCTATCAGAGTGTTGATGAAACACAGAAATTGCATCGAAATTTAATACAACAGTCACCATGCGCACGTTCCTCCATGGGAGTAATGTCTCAAACAGTCTACGCTTTGATCGTTCCCTGGAAGACCAGTAGTAGTTTCCGATTCACATCTGGAGGCATTCTGTAATCTCTGGACTATCAGAGTGTTGTTGAAACACAGAAATTGCACCGGGATTGAATACAACAGTCACCATGCGCACTTTCCTCTAAGTAATAACGTCTCAAACAGTCTACCCTTTGATCGTTCCCTGGAAGACCAGTAGTAGTTTGCGATGCACATCTTGAGGCATTCTGTAATCTGTGGACGTTCAAAGTGTTGATGAAACACAGAAACTGCATCGGGATTGAATACAACAGTCACCATGCGCACTTTCCTCCATGGGAGTAATGTCTCAAACAGTCAACGCTTTGATCGTCCCCTGAAAGACCAGTAGTAGTTTCCGATGCACATCTGGAGGCATTCTGTAATCTGTGGACTATCCGAGTGTTGATGAAACACAGAAATTGCATCGGGATTGAATACAACAGTCACTATGCGCACTTTCCTCCATGCGAGTAATGTCTCAAACAGTCAACGCTTTGATCGTCCCCTGGAAGACTAGTAGTAGTTTCCGATGCACATCTTGAGGCATTCTGTAATCTGTGGACGTTCAAAGTGTTGATGAAACACAGAAACTGCATCGGGATTGAATACAACAGTCACCATGCGCACTTTCCTCCATGGGAGTAATGTCTCAAACAGTCAACGCTTTGATCGTCCCCTGGAAGACTAGTAGTAGTTTCCGATGCACATCTAGAGGCATTCTGTAATCTGTGGACTATCCGAGTGTTGATGAAACACAGAAATTGCATCGGGATTGAATACAACAGTCACTATGCGCACTTTCCTCCATGGGAGTAATGTCTCAAACAGTCTACGATTTGATCGATCCCTGGAAGACCAGTAGAAATTTCTGATGCATGTCTGGAGGCATTCTGTAATCTGTGGAGTATCAGAGTGTTGATGAAACACAGAAATTGCATGGGGATTTAATACAACAGTCACCATGCGCACTTTCCTCCACGGGAGTGAGTTCTCAAACAGTCAACGCTAGGATCGTTCCCTGGAACACCACTAGTAGTTTCCGATGCACATCTGGAGGCATTCTGTAATCTGTGGCCTATCAGAGTGTTGATGAAACACAGAAATTGCATCGAAATTGAATACAATGAGTCACCATGCGCACGTTCCTCCATGGGAGTAAAGTCTCGAACAGCCTACGCTTCGATCGTTCACTGGAAGACCAGTAGTAGTTTCCTATTCACATCTGGAAGAATTCTGTAATCTGTGGACTATCAGAGTGTTGATGAAACACAGAAATTGCTTTGGGATTGAATACAACAGTCACAATGCGCACTTTCCTCCACGGGAGTAATGTCTCAAACAGTCTACGCTTTGATCGTTCCCTGGAAGACCAGTGGTAGTTTCCTGTGCACGTCTGATGACATTCTGTAATCTGTGGACTATCACAGTTGTGATGAAACACAGAAATTGCATCGGGATTTAATACAATAGTCACTATGTGCACTTTCCTCCATGGGAGTAATGTCTCAAACAGTCTACGCTTTGATCGTTCCCTGGATGAGCAGTAGTAGTTTCCGATGCACATCTGGGGGCATTCTGTAATGTGTGGACTATCAGAGTGTTGATGAAACACAGAAATTGCATCGGGATTGAATACAACATTCACCATGCGCACGTTCCTCCATGGGAGTAATGTCTGAAACAGTCTACGCTTTGATAGTTCCCTGGAAGACCAGTAGTAGTTTCCGATGCACATCTGGAGGCACTCTCTAATCTGTGGTTGATCAAAGTGTTGATGAAACACAGAAATTGCATCGGTATTGAAAACAACAGTCACCATGCGCACCCACCCCCATGGGAAAAATGTCTCAAACAGTCTACGCTTTCATCGTTCCCTGGAAGACCAGTAGTAGTTTCCGATGCACATCTTGAGGCATTGTGTAATCTGTGGACGTTCAAAGTGTTGATGAAACACAGAAATTGCATTGGGATAGAATACAACAGTCACTTTGCGCACTTTCCTCCATGGGAGTAATGTCTCAAACAGTCAACGCTTTGATCGTTCCCTGGAAGACCAGTAGTAGTGTCCGATGCACATCTGGAGGCATTCTGTAATTTGTGGACTATCCGAGTGTTGTTGAAACATATAAATTGCATCGGGATTGAATACAATAGTCACTATGCGCACTTCCCTCCATGGGAGTAATGTCTCAAACAGTCTACGCTTTGATCGTTCCCTGGAAGACCAGTAGTAGTTTCCGATGCACATCTGGACACATTCTGTAATCTGTGGACAATCAGAGTGTTGATGGAACACAGAAACTGCATCGGGATTGAATACAACAGTCACCATGCGCCCTGTCCTCCATGGGACTAGTGTCTCAAATAGTCAACGCTTTGATCGTTGCCTGGAAGATCAGAAGTAGTTTCCGATGCACATCTGGAAGCATTCTGTAATCTGTGGCCTATCAGAGTGTTGATGAAACACAGAAATTGCATCGAAATTGAATACGACAGTCACCATGCGCACTTTCCTCCATGGGAGTAATGTCTCAAACAGTCTACGCTTTGATCGTTCCCTTGAAGACCAGTTGTAGCTTCTGATGCACATCTGGAGGCATTCTGTAATCTGTGGACCTTCAAAGTGTTGATGAAACACAGAAATTACGTCGGGATTGAATACAACAGTCACCATGCGCACTTTCCTCCATGGGAGTAATGTCTCAAACAGTCAACGCTTTGATCGTTCCCTGGAAGACCAGTAGTAGTGTCCGATGCACATCTGGAGGCATTCTGTAACCTGTGGACTATCAGAGTGTTGTTGAAACACAGAAATTGCACCGGGATTGAATACAACAGTCACCATGCGCACATTCCTCTAAGTAATAATGACTCAAACAGTCTACGCTTTGATCTTTCCCTGGGAGACCAGTAGGAGTTTGCGATGCACATCTTGAGGCATTCTGTAATCTGTGGACCTTCAAAGTGTTGATGAAACACAGAAATTGCATCGGGATTGAATACAACAGTCACCATGCGCAATTTTCCTCCATGGGAGTCATGTCTCAAACAGTCTACGCTTTGATCGTTGCCTGGAAGACCAGTAGTAATTTCCGATGCACATCTGGAGGAATTCTGTAATCTGTGGACTATCCGACTGTTGTTGAAACACAGAGATTGCATCGGGATTCAATACAATAGTCACCATGCGCACATTCCTCCATGGGACTAGTGTCTCAAATAGTCAACGCTTTGATCGTTGCCTGGAAGATCAGTAGTAGTTTCCGATGCACATCTGGAGGCATTCTGTAATCTGTGGTCTATCAGAGTGTTGATGAAACACAGAAATTGCATCGGGATTGAATAAAACAGTCACCATGCGCACTTTCCTCCATGGGAGTAATGTCTCAAACAGTCTACGATTTGATCGATCCCTGTAAGACCAGTAGAAGTTTCCGACGCATGTCTGGAGGCATTCTGTAATCTGTGGACTATCAGAGTGTTGACAAAACACAGAAATTGCATGGGGATTTAATACAACAGTCACCATGCGCACTTTCCTCCATGGGAGTGATGTCTCAAACAGTCAACGCTAGGATCCTTCCCTGGAAGACCACTAGTAGTTTCCGATGCTCATCTGGGGGCATTCTGTAATCTGTGGCGTCTCAGTGTGTTGATGAAACACAGAATTTGCATCGGAATTGAATACAACAGTTACCATGCGCACGTTCCTCCATGGGAGTAATGTCTCAAACCGTCTACGCTTTGATCGTTCCCTGGAAGACCAGTAGTAGTTTCCGATTCACATCTGGAGGCATTCTGTAATCTGTGGAATATCAGAGTGTTGTTGAAACACAGAAATTGCACCGGGATTGAATACAACAGTCACCATGCGCACTTTCCTCTAAGTAATAATGTCTCTAACAGTCTACGCTTTGATAGTTCCCTGGAAGACCACTAGTAGTTGCGATGCACATCTGGAGGCATTCTGTAATCTGTGGACTATCCGAGTGTTGTTGAAACACAGAAATTGCATCGGGATTCAATACAATTGTCAACATGCGCACTTTCCTCCATGGGAGTAGTGTCTCAAACAGTCAACGCTTTAATCGTTTCCTGGAAGATCAGTAGTAGTTTCCGATGCACATATGGAGGCATTCTGTAATCTGTGGACGTTCAAAGTGTTGATGAAATACAGAAATTGCATCGGGATTGAATACAAGAGTCACCATGCGCACTTTCCTCCATGGGACTAGTGTCTCAAACAGTCAACGCTTTGATCGTTGCCTGGAAGATCAGTAGTAGTTTCCGATGCACATCTGGAGGCATTCTGTAATCTGTGGACTATCAGAGTGTTGATGAAACACAGAAATTTCATCGGGATTGAATAAAACAGTCACCATGCGCACTTTCCTCCATGGGAGTAATGTCTCAAACAGTCTACGATTTGATCGATCCCTGGAAGACCAGTAGAAGTTTCCGACGCATGTCTGGAGGCATTCTGTAATCTGTGGACTATCAGAGTGTTGACAAAACACAGAAATTGCATGGGGATATAATACAACAGTCACCATGCGCACTTTCCTCCATGGGAGTGATGTCTCAAACAGTCAACGCTAGGATCGTTCCCTGGAAGACCAGTAGTAGTTTCCGATGCACATCTGGAGGCATTCTGTAATCTGTGGACGTTCAAAGTGTTGATGAAACACAGAAACTGCATCGGGATTGAATACAACAGTCACCATGCGCACTTTCCTCCATGGGAGTAATGTCTCAAACAATCAACGCTTTGATCGTCCCCTGAAAGACCAGTAGTAGTTTCCGATGCACATCTGGAGGCATTCTGTAATCTGTGGACTATCCGAGTGTTGATGAAACACAGAAATTGCATCGGGATTGAATACAACAGTCACTATGCGCACTTTCCTCCATGGGAGTAATGTCTCAAACAGTCTACGATTTGATCGATCCCTGGAAGACCAGTAGAAGTTTCTGATGCATGTCTGGAGGCATTCTGTAATCTGTGGAGTATCAGAGTGTTGATGAAACACAGAAATTGCATGGGGATTTAATACAACAGTCACCATGCGCACTTTCCTCCATGGGAGTGAGTTCTCAAACAGTCAACGCTAGGATCGTTCCCTGGAACACCACTAGTAGTTTCCGATGCACATCTGGAGGCATTCTGTAATCTGTGGCCTATCAGAGTGTTGATGAAACACAGAAATTGCATCGAAATTGAATACAATGAGTCACCATGCGCACGTTCCTCCATGGGAGTAAAGTCTCAAACAGTCTACGCTTTGATCGTTCACTGGAAGACCAGTAGTAGTTTCCTATTCACATCTGGAGGCATTCTGTAATCTGTGGACTATCAGAGTGTTGATGAAACACAGAAATTACTTTGGGATTGAATACAACAGTCACAATGCGCACTTTCCTCCACGGGAGTAATGTCTCAAACAGTCTACGCTTTGATCGTTCCCTGGATGAGCAGTAGTAGTTTCCGATGCACATCTGGGGGCATTCTGTAATGTGTGGACTATCAGAGTGTTGATGAAACACAGAAATTGCATCGGGATTGAATACAACATTCACCATGCGCACGTTCCTCCATGGGAGTAATGTCTGAAACAGTCTACGCTTTGATAGTTCCCTGGAAGACCAGTAGTAGTTTCCGATGCACATCTGGAGGCACTCTCTAATCTGTGTTTGATCAAAGTGTTGATGAAACACAGAAATTGCATCGGTATTGAAAACAACAGTCACCATGCGCACCCACCCCCATGGGAAAAATGTCTCAAACAGTCTACGCTTTCATCGTTCCCTGGAAGACCAGTAGTAGTTTCCGATGCACATCTTGAGGCATTGTGTAATCTGTGGACGTTCAAAGTGTTGATGAAACACAGAAATTGCATTGGGATAGAATACAACAGTCACTTTGCGCACTTTCCTCCATGGGAGTAATGTCTCAAACAGTCAACGCTTTGATCGTTCCCTGGAAGACCAGTAGTAGTGTCCGATGCACATCTGGAGGCATTCTGTAATTTGTGGACTATCCGAGTGTTGTTGAAACATATAAATTGCATCGGGATTGAATACAATAGTCACTATGCGCACTTCCCTCCATGGGAGTAATGTCTCAAACAGTCTACGCTTTGATCGTTCCCTGGAAGACCAGTAGTAGTTTCCGATGCACATCTGGACACATTCTGTAATCTGTGGACAATCAGAGTGTTGATGGAACAAAGAAACTGCATCGGGATTGAATACAACAGTCACCATGCGCCCTGTCCTCCATGGGACTAGTGTCTCAAATAGTCAACGCTTTGATCGTTGCCTGGAAGATCAGTAGTAGTTTCCGATGCACATCTGGAAGCATTCTGTAATCTGTGGCCTATCAGAGTGTTGATGAAACACAGAAATTGCATCGAAATTGAATACGACAGTCACCATGCGCACTTTCCTCCATGGGAGTAATGTCTCAAACAGTCTACGCTTTGATCGTTCCCTTGAAGACCAGTTGTAGCTTCTGATGCACATCTGGAGGCATTCTGTAATCTGTGGACCTTCAAAGTGTTGATGAAACACAGAAATTACGTCGGGATTGAATACAACAGTCACCATGCGCACTTTCCTCCATGGGAGTAATGTCTCAAACAGTCAACGCTTTGATCGTTCCCTGGAAGACCAGTAGTAGTGTCCGATGCACATCTGGAGGCATTCTGTAACCTGTGGACTATCAGAGTGTTGTTGAAACACAGAAATTGCACCGGGATTGAATACAACAGTCACCATGCGCACATTCCTCTAAGTAATAATGACTCAAACAGTCTACGCTTTGATCTTTCCCTGGGAGACCAGTAGGAGTTTGTGATGCACATCTTGAGGCATTCTGTAATCTGTGGACCTTCAAAGTGTTGATGAAACACAGAAATTGCATCGGGATTGAATACAACAGTCACCATGCGCAATTTTCCTCCATGGGAGTCATGTCTCAAACAGTCTACGCTTTGATCGTTGCCTGGAAGACCAGTAGTAATTTCCGATGCACATCTGGAGGAATTCTGTAATCTGTGGACTATCCGACTGTTGTTGAAACACAGAGATTGCATCGGGATTCAATACAATAGTCACCATGCGCACATTCCTCCATGGGACTAGTGTCTCAAATAGTCAACGCTTTGATCGTTGCCTGGAAGATCAGTAGTAGTTTCCGATGCACATCTGGAGGCATTCTGTAATCTGTGGTCTATCAGAGTGTTGATGAAACACAGAAATTGCATCGGGATTGAATAAAACAGTCACCATGCGCACTTTCCTCCATGGGAGTAATGTCTCAAACAGTCTACGATTTGATCGATCCCTGTAAGACCAGTAGAAGTTTCCGACGCATGTCTGGAGGCATTCTGTAATCTGTGGACTATCAGAGTGTTGACAAAACACAGAAATTGCATGGGGATTTAATACAACAGTCACCATGCGCACTTTCCTCCATGGGAGTGATGTCTCAAACAGTCAACGCTAGGATCCTTCCCTGGAAGACCACTAGTAGTTTCCGATGCTCATCTGGGGGCATTCTGTAATCTGTGGCGTCTCAGTGTGTTGATGAAACACAGAATTTGCATCGGAATTGAATACAACAGTTACCATGCGCACGTTCCTCCATGGGAGTAATGTCTCAAACCGTCTACGCTTTGATCGTTCCCTGGAAGACCAGTAGTAGTTTCCGATTCACATCTGGAGGCATTCTGTAATCTGTGGAATATCAGAGTGTTGTTGAAACACAGAAATTGCACCGGGATTGAATACAACAGTCACCATGCGCACTTTCCTCTAAGTAATAATGTCTCTAACAGTCTACGCTTTGATAGTTCCCTGGAAGACCACTAGTAGTTGCGATGCACATCTGGAGGCATTCTGTAATCTGTGGACTATCCGAGTGTTGTTGAAACACAGAAATTGCATCGGGATTCAATACAATTGTCAACATGCGCACTTTCCTCCATGGGAGTAGTGTCTCAAACAGTCAACGCTTTAATCGTTTCCTGGAAGATCAGTAGTAGTTTCCGATGCACATATGGAGGCATTCTGTAATCTGTGGACGTTCAAAGTGTTGATGAAATACAGAAATTGCATCGGGATTGAATACAAGAGTCACCATGCGCACTTTCCTCCATGGGACTAGTGTCTCAAACAGTCAACGCTTTGATCGTTGCCTGGAAGATCAGTAGTAGTTTCCGATGCACATCTGGAGGCATTCTGTAATCTGTGGACTATCAGAGTGTTGATGAAACACAGAAATTTCATCGGGATTGAATAAAACAGTCACCATGCGCACTTTCCTCCATGGGAGTAATGTCTCAAACAGTCTACGATTTGATCGATCCCTGGAAGACCAGTAGAAGTTTCCGACGCATGTCTGGAGGCATTCTGTAATCTGTGGACTATCAGAGTGTTGACAAAACACAGAAATTGCATGGGGATATAATACAACAGTCACCATGCGCACTTTCCTCCATGGGAGTGATGTCTCAAACAGTCAACGCTAGGATCGTTCCCTGGAAGACCAGTAGTAGTTTCCGATGCACATCTGGAGGCATTCTGTAATCTGTGGACGTTCAAAGTGTTGATGAAACACAGAAACTGCATCGGGATTGAATACAACAGTCACCATGCGCACTTTCCTCCATGGGAGTAATGTCTCAAACAGTCAACGCTTTGATCGTCCCCTGAAAGACCAGTAGTAGTTTCCGATGCACATCTGGAGGCATTCTGTAATCTGTGGACTATCCGAGTGTTGATGAAACACAGAAATTGCATCGGGATTGAATACAACAGTCACTATGCGCACTTTCCTCCATGGGAGTAATGTCTCAAACAGTCTACGATTTGATCGATCCCTGGAAGACCAGTAGAAGTTTCTGATGCATGTCTGGAGGCATTCTGTAATCTGTGGAGTATCAGAGTGTTGATGAAACACAGAAATTGCATGGGGATTTAATACAACAGTCACCATGCGCACTTTCCTCCATGGGAGTGAGTTCTCAAACAGTCAACGCTAGGATCGTTCCCTGGAACACCACTAGTAGTTTCCGATGCACATCTGGAGGCATTCTGTAATCTGTGGCCTATCAGAGTGTTGATGAAACACAGAAATTGCATCGAAATTGAATACAATGAGTCACCATGCGCACGTTCCTCCATGGGAGTAAAGTCTCAAACAGTCTACGCTTTGATCGTTCACTGGAAGACCAGTAGTAGTTTCCTATTCACATCTGGAGGCATTCTGTAATCTGTGGACTATCAGAGTGTTGATGAAACACAGAAATTACTTTGGGATTGAATACAACAGTCACAATGCGCACTTTCCTCCACGGGAGTAATGTCTCAAACAGTCTACGCTTTGATCGTTCCCTGGATGAGCAGTAGTAGTTTCCGATGCACATCTGGGGGCATTCTGTAATGTGTGGACTATCAGAGTGTTGATGAAACACAGAAATTGCATCGGGATTGAATACAACATTCACCATGCGCACGTTCCTCCATGGGAGTAATGTCTGAAACAGTCTACGCTTTGATAGTTCCCTGGAAGACCAGTAGTAGTTTCCGATGCACATCTGGAGGCACTCTCTAATCTGTGGTTGATCAAAGTGTTGATGAAACACAGAAATTGCATCGGTATTGAAAACAACAGTCACCATGCGCACCCACCCCCATGGGAAAAATGTCTCAAACAGTCTACGCTTTCATCGTTCCCTGGAAGACCAGTAGTAGTTTCCGATGCACATCTTGAGGCATTGTGTAATCTGTGGACGTTCAAAGTGTTGATGAAACACAGAAATTGCATTGGGATAGAATACAACAGTCACTTTGCGCACTTTCCTCCATGGGAGTAATGTCTCAAACAGTCAACGCTTTGATCGTTCCCTGGAAGACAAGTAGTAGTGTCCGATGCACATCTGGAGGCATTCTGTAATTTGTGGACTATCCGAGTGTTGTTGAAACATATAAATTGCATCGGGATTGAATACAATAGTCACTATGCGCACTTCCCTCCATGGGAGTAATGTCTCAAACAGTCTACGCTTTGATCGTTCCCTGGAAGACCAGTAGTAGTTTCCGATGCACATCTGGACACATTCTGTAATCTGTGGACAATCAGAGTGTTGATGGAACACAGAAACTGCATCGGGATTGAATACAACAGTCACCATGCGCCCTGTCCTCCATGGGAGTAATGTCTCAAACAGTCTACGCTTTGATCGTTCCCTTGAAGACCAGTTGTAGCTTCTGATGCACATCTGGAGGCATTCTGTAATCTGTGGACCTTCAAAGTGTTGATGAAACACAGAAATTACGTCGGGATTGAATACAACAGTCACCATGCGCACTTTCCTCCATGGGAGTAATGTCTCAAACAGTCAACGCTTTGATCGTTCCCTGGAAGACCAGTAGTAGTGTCCGATGCACATCTGGAGGCATTCTGTAACCTGTGGACTATCAGAGTGTTGTTGAAACACAGAAATTGCACCGGGATTGAATACAACAGTCACCATGCGCACATTCCTCTAAGTAATAATGACTCAAACAGTCTACGCTTTGATCTTTCCCTGGGAGACCAGTAGGAGTTTGCGATGCACATCTTGAGGCATTCTGTAATCTGTGGACCTTCAAAGTGTTGATGAAACACAGAAATTGCATCGGGATTGAATACAACAGTCACCATGCGCAATTTTCCTCCATGGGAGTCATGTCTCAAACAGTCTACGCTTTGATCGTTGCCTGGAAGACCAGTAGTAATTTCCGATGCACATCTGGAGGAATTCTGTAATCTGTGGACTATCCGACTGTTGTTGAAACACAGAGATTGCATCGGGATTCAATACAATAGTCACCATGCGCACATTCCTCCATGGGACTAGTGTCTCAAATAGTCAACGCTTTGATCGTTGCCTGGAAGATCAGTAGTAGTTTCCGATGCACATCTGGAGGCATTCTGTAATCTGTGGTCTATCAGAGTGTTGATGAAACACAGAAATTGCATCGGGATTGAATAAAACAGTCACCATGCGCACTTTCCTCCATGGGAGTAATGTCTCAAACAGTCTACGATTTGATCGATCCCTGGAAGACCAGTAGAAGTTTCCGACGCATGTCTGGAGGCATTCTGTAATCTGTGGACTATCAGAGTGTTGGCAAAACACAGAAATTGCATGGGGATTTAATACAACAGTCACCATGCGCACTTTCCTCCATGGGAGTGATGTCTCAAACAGTCAACGCTAGGATCCTTCCCTGGAAGACCACTAGTAGTTTCCGATGCTCATCTGGAGGCATTCTGTAATCTGTGGCGTCTCAGTGTGTTGATGAAACACAGAATTTGCATCGGAATTGAATACAACAGTTACCATGCGCACGTTCCTCCATGGGAGTAATGTCTCAAACCGTCTACGCTTTGATCGTTCCCTGGAAGACCAGTAGTAGTTTCCGATTCACATCTGGAGGCATTCTGTAATCTGTGGAATATCAGAGTGTTGTTGAAACACAGAAATTGCACCGGGATTGAATACAACAGTCACCATGCGCACTTTCCTCTAAGTAATAATGTCTCTAACAGGCTACGCTTTGATAGTTCCCTGGAAGACCAGTAGTAGTTGCGATGCACATCTGGAGGCATTCTGTAATCTGTGGACTATCCGAGTGTTGTTGAAACACAGAAATTGCATCGGGATTCAATACAATTGTCAACATTCGCACTTTCCTCCATGGGAGTAGTGTCTCAAACAGTCAACGCTTTAATCGTTTCCTGGAAGATCAGTAGTAGTTTCCGATGCACATATGGAGGCATTCTGTAATCTGTGGACGTTCAAAGTGTTGATGAAATACAGAAATTGCATCGGGATTGAATACAAGAGTCACCATGCGCTCTTTCCTCCATGGGACTAGTGTCTCAAACAGTCAACGCTTTGATCGTTGCCTGGAAGATCAATAGTAGTTTCCGATGCACATCTGGAGGCATTCTGTAATCTGTGGACTATCAGAGTGTTGATGAAACACAGAAATTTCATCGGGATTGAATAAAACAGTCACCATGCGCACTTTCCTCCATGGGAGTACTGTCTCAAACAGTCTACGATTTGATCGATCCCTGGAAGACCAGTAGAAGTTTCCGACGCATGTCTGGAGGCATTCTGTAATCTGTGGACTATCAGAGTGTTGACAAAACACAGAAATTGCATGGGGATATAATACAACAGTCACCATGCGCACTTTCCTCCATGGGAGTGATGTCTCAAACAGTCAACGCTAGGATCGTTCCCTGGGAGACCAGTAGTAGTTTGCAATGCACATCTTGAGGCATTCTGTAATCTGTGGACCTTCAAAGTGTTGATGAAACACAGAAATTGCATCGGGATTGAATACAACAGTCACCATGCGCAATTTTCCTCCATGGGAGTCATGTCTCAAACAGTCTACGATTTGATCGTTGCCTGGAAGACCAGTAGTAGTTTCCGATGCACATCTGGAGGCATTCTGTAATCTGTGGACTATCAGAGTGTTGATGAAACACAGAAATTGCATCGGGATTGAATAAAACAGTCACCATGCGCACTTTCCTCCATGGGAGTAATGTCTAAAACAGTCTACAATTTGATCGATCCCTGGAAGACCAGTAGTAGTTTCCGATGCACATCTGGAGGCACTCTCTAATCTGTGGTTGATCAAAGTGTTGATGAAACGCAGAAATTGCATCGGTATTGAAAACAACAGTCACCATGCGCACCCACCCCTAATGGGAAAAATGTCTCAAACAGTCTACGCTTTCATCGTTCCCTGGAAGACCAGTAGTAGTTTCCGATGCACATCTTGAGGCATTGTGAAATCTGTGGACTATCAGAGTGTTGATGAAACACAGAAATTGCATCGGGATTGAATAAAACAGTCACCATGCGCACTTTCCTCCATTGGAGTAATGTCTCAGACAGTCAACGCATTGATCGTTCCCTGGAAGACCAGTAGTAGTGCCCGATGCACATCTGGAGGCATTCTGTAATTTGTGGACTATCCGAGTGTTGTTGAAACACAGAAATTGCATCGGGATTGAATACAATAGTCACTATGCGCACTTTCCTCCATGGGAGTAATGTCTCAGACAGTCTACGCTTTGATCGTTCCCTGGAAGACCAGTAGTAGTTTCCGATGCACATCTGGACACATTCTGTAATCTGTGGACAATCAGAGTGTTGATGGAACACAGAAACTGCATCGGGATTGAATACAACAGTCACCATGCGCACGGTCCTCCATGGGGGTAATGTCTCAAACAGTCTACGCTTTGATCGTTCCCTTGAAGACCAGTTGTAGCTTCTGATGCACATCTGGAGGCATTCTGTAATCTGTGGACCTTCAAAGTGTTGATGAAACACAGATATTACATCGGGATTGAATACAACAGTCACCATGCGCAATTTTCCTCCATGGGAGTAATGTCTCAAACAGTCTACGCTTTGAACGTTCCCTGGAAGACCAGTAGTAGTTTCCGATGCACATCTGGAGGCATTCTGTAATCTGTGGACGTTCAAAGTGTTGATGAAACACAGAAATTGCATCTTGATTGAATACAACAGTCACCATGCGCACTTTCCTCCATAAGAGTAATGTCTCAAACAGTCTACGCTTTGATCGTTCCCTGGAAGACCAGTAGTAGTTTCCGATGCACATCTGGAGGCATTCTGGAATCTGTGGACTATCCGAGTGTTGTTGAGACACAGAAATTTCATCGGGATTCAATACAATAGTCACCATGCGCACTTTCCTCCATGGGAGTAGTGTCTCAAACAGTCTACGATTTGATTGATCCCTGGAAGACCAGTAGAAGTTTCCGATGCATGTCTGGAGGCATTCTGTAATCTGTGGACTATCAGAGCGTTGATGAAACACAGAAATTGCATGGGGATTTAATACAACAGTCACCATGCGCACTTTCCTCCATGGGAGTGATGTCTCCTACAGTCCACGTTATGATCGTTCCCTAGAAGACCACTAGTAGTTTCCGATGCACATATGGAGGCATTCTGTAATCTGTGGCGTATCAGAGTGTTGATGAAACACAGAAATTGCATCTCGATTGAATACAACAGTCACCATGCGCACATTCCTCCATGGGAGTAATGTCTCAAACAGTCTACGCTTCGATCGTTCCCTGGAAGACCAGTAGTAGTTTCCGATTCACATCTGGAGGCATTCTGTAACCTGTGGACTATCAGAGTGTTGTTGAAACACAGAAATTGTACCGGGATTGAATACAACAGTCACCATGCGCACTTTCCTCTAAGTAATAATGACTCAAACAGTCTACGCTTTGATCTTTCCCTGGGAGACCAGTAGTAGTTTGCGATGCACATCTTGAGGCATTCTGTAATCTCTGGACCTTCAAAGTGTTGACGAAACACAGAAATTGCATCGGGATTGAATACAACAGTCACCATGTGCAATTTTCCTCCATGCTAGTCATGTCTCAAACAGTCTACGCTTTGAACGTTCCCTGCAAGACCAGTGGTAGTTTCCGATGCACATTTGGAGGCATTCTGTAATCTCTGGACGTTCAAAGTGTTGATGAAATACAGAAATTGCATCGGGATTGAATACAAGAGTCACCATGCGCACTTTCCTCCATGGGACTAGTGTCTCAAACAGTCAACGCTTTGATCGTTGCCTGGAAGATCAGTAGTAGTTTCCGATGCACATCTGGAGGCATTCTGTAATCTGTGGACTATCCGAGTGTTGTTGAAACACAGAAATTTCATCGGGATTCAATACAATAGTCACCATGCGCACTTTCCTCCATGGGAGTAGTGTCTCAAACAGTCTACGATTTGATTGATCCCTGGAAGACCAGTAGAAGTTTCCGATGCATGTCTGGAGGCATTCTGTAATCTGTGGACTATCAGAGTGTTGATGAAAAACAGAAATTGCATGGGAAATTTAATACAACAGTCACCATGCGCACTTTCCTCCATGGGAGTGATGTCTCATACAGTCAACGTTATGATCGTTCCCTGGAAAACAACTAGTAGTTTCCGATGCACATATGGAGGCATTCTGTAGTCTGTGGCCTATCAAAGTGTTGATGAAACACAGAAATTGCATCGGGATTGAATACAACAGTCACCATGCGCAATTTTCCTCCATGGGAGTCATGTCTCAAACAGTCTACGCTTTGATCGTTGCCTGGAAGACCAGTAGTAGTTTCCGCTGCACATCTGGAGGCATTCTGTAATCTGTGGACGTTCAAAGTGTTGATGAAACACAGAAATTGCATCGGGATTGAATACAAGAGTCACCATGCGCACTTTCCTCCATGGGAGTAATGTCCCAAACAGTCTACGCTTTGTTCGTTCCCTGGAAGACCAGTAGTGGTGTCCAATGCACATCTGGAGGCATTCTGTAATTTGTGGACTATCCGAGTGTTGTTGAAACACAGAAATTGCATCGGGATTGAATACAATAGTCACTATGCGCACTTTCCTCCATCGGAGTAATGTCTCAAACAGTCTACGCTTTGATCGTTCCCTGGAAGACCAGTAGTAGTTTCCGATGCACATCTGGACACATTCTGTAATCTGTGGACAATCAGAGTGTTGATGGAACACAGAAACTGCATCGGGATTGAATACAACAGTCACCATGCGCCGTGTCCTCCATGGAAGTAATGTCTCAAACAGTCTACGCTTTGATCGTTCCCTTGAAGGCCAGTTGTAGCTTCTGATGCACATCTGGAGGCATTCTGTAATCTGTGGACCTTCAAAGTGTTGATGAAACACAGAAATTACATCGGGATTGAATACAACAGTCACCATGCGCAATTTTCCTCCATGGAAGTAATGTCTCAAACAGTCTACGCTTTGAACGTTCCCTGGAAGACCAGTAGTAGTTTCCGATGCACATCTGGAGGCATTCTATAATCTGTGGACGTTCAAAGTGTTGATGAAACACAGAAATTGCATCGGGATTGAATACAACAGTCACCATGCGCACTTTCCTCCATAAGAGTAATGTATCAAACAGTCTACGCTTTGATCGTTCCCTGGAAGACCAGTAGTAGTTTCCGATGCACATATGAAGGCATTCAGTAATCTGTGGACTATCCGAGTGTTGTTGAAACACAGAAATTTCATCGGGATTCAATACAATAGTCACCATGCGCACTTTCCTCCATGGGAGTAGTGTCTCAAACAGTCTACGATTTGATTGATCCCTGGAAGACCAGTAGAAGTTTCCGATGCATGTCTGGAGGCATTCTGTAATCTGTGGACTATCAGAGTGTTGATGAAACACAGAAATTGCATGGGGATTTAATACAACAGTCACCATGCGCACTTTCCTCCATGGGAGTGATGTCTCATACAGTCAACGTTATGATCGTTCCCCGGAAGACCACTAGTAGTTTCCGATGCACATATGGAGGCATTCTGTAATCTGTGGCCTATCAGAGTGTTGATGAAACACAGAAATTGCATCTCGATTGAATACAACAGTCACCATGCGCACATTCCTCCATGGGAGTAATGTCTCAAACAGTCTACGCTTTGATTGTTCCCAGGAAGACCAGTAGTAGTTTCCGATTCACATCTGGAGGCATTCTGTAACCTGTGGACTATCAGAGTGTTGTTGAAACACAGAAATTGCACCGGGATTGAATACAACAGTCACCATGCGCACTTTCCTCTAAGTAT
The DNA here is from genome assembly GCF_023897955.1 of Schistocerca gregaria. NCBI lineage: Eukaryota > Metazoa > Arthropoda > Insecta > Orthoptera > Acrididae > Schistocerca > Schistocerca gregaria. The sequence continues at coordinate 99,722,315 of NC_064922.1, forward strand.
TAAGGACTCAAACAGTCTACGCTTTGATCTTTCCCTGGGAGACCAGTAGTAGTTTGCGATGCACATCTTGAGGCATTCTGTAATCTGTGGACCTTCAAAGTGTTGATGAAACACAGAAATTGCATCGGGATTGAATACAACAGTCACCATGTGCAATTTTCCTCCATGCTAGTCATGTCACAAACAGTGTACGCTTTGAACGTTCCCTGCAAGACCAGTAGTAGTTTCCGATGCACATTTGGAGGCATTCTGTAATCTGTGGACGTTCAAAGTGTTGATGAAATACAGAAATTGCATCGGGATTGAATACAAGAGTCACCATGCGCACTTTCCTCCATGGGACTAGTGTCTCAAACAGTCAACGCTTTGATCGTTGCCTGGAAGATCAGTAGTAGTTTCCGAAACACATCTGGAGGCATTCTGTAATCTGTGGACTATCCGAGTGTTGTTGAAACACAGAAATTGCATCGGGATTGAATACAACAGTCACCTTGCGCACTTTCCTCCATGGGAGTAATGTCTCAAACAGTCAACGCTTTGATCGTTCCCTGGAAGACCAGTAGTAGTGTCCAATGCACATCTGGAGGCATTCTGTAATTAGTGGACTATCCGAGTGTTGTTGAAACACAGAAATTGCATCGGGATTGAATACAATAGTCACTATGCGCACTTTCCTCCATCGGAGTAATGTCTCAAACAGTCTACGCTTTGATCGTTCCCTGGAAGACCAGTAGTAGTTTCCGATGCACATCTGGACACATTCTGTAATCTGTGGACAATCAGAGTGTTGATGGAACACAGAAACTGCATCGGGATTGAATACAACAGTCACCATGCGCCCTGTCCTCCATGGGAGTAATGTCTCAAACAGTCTACGCTTTGATCGTTCCCTTGAAGACCAGTTGTAGCTTCTGATGCACATCTGGAAGCATTCTGTAATCTGTGGACCTTCAAAGTGTTGATGAAACACAGAAATTACATCGGGATTGAATACAACAGTCACCATGCGCAATTTTCCTCCATGGGAGTAATGTCTCAAACAGTCTACGCTTTGAACGTTCCCTGGAAGACCAGTAGTAGTTTCCGATGCACATCTGGAGGCATTCTGTAATCTTTGGACGTTCAAAGTGTTGATGAAACACAGAAATTGCATCGGGATTGAATACAACAGTCACCATGCGCACTTTCCTCCATAAGAGTAATGTCTCAAACAGTCTACGCTTTGATCGTTCCCTGGAAGACCAGTAGTAGTTTCCGATGCACATCTGGAGGCATTCTGTAATCTGTGGGCTATCCGAGTGTTGTTGAAACACAGAAATTTCATCGGGATTCAATACAATAGTCACCATGCGCACTTTCGTCCATGGGAGTAGTGTCTCAAACAGTCTACGATTTGATTGATCCCTGGAAGACCAGTAGAAGTTTCCGATGCATGTCTGGAGGCATTCTGTAATCTGTGGACTATCAGAGTGTTGATGAAACACAGAAATTGCATGGGGATTTAATACAACAGTCACCATGCGCACTTTCCTCCATGGGAGTCATGTCTCATACAGTCAACGTTATAATCGTTCCCCGGAAGACCACTAGTAGTTTCCGATGCACATATGGAGGCATTCTGTAATCTGTGGCCTATCAGAGTGTTGATGAAACACAGAAATTGCATCTCGATTGAATACAACAGTCACCATGCGCACATTCCTCCATGGGAGTAATGTCTCAAACAGTCTACGCTTTGATCGTTCCCTGGAAGACCAGTAGTAGTTTCCGATTCACATCTGGAGGCATTCTGTAACCTGTGGACTATCAGAGTGTTGTTGAAACACAGAAATTGCACCGGGATTGAATACAACAGTCACCATGCGCACTTTCCTCTAAGTATTAATGACTCAAACAGTCTACGCTTTGATCTTTCCCTGGGAGACCAGTAGTAGTTTGCGATGCACATCTTGAGGCATTCTGTAACCTGTGGACCTTCAAAGTGTTGATGAAACACAGAAATTGCATCGGGATTGAATACAACAGTCACCATGTGCAATTTTCCTCCATGCTAGTCATGTCACAAACAGTCTACGTTTTGAACGTTTCCTGCAAGACCAGTAGTAGTTTCCGATGCACATTTGGAGGCATTCTGTAATCTGTGGACGTTCAAAGTGTTGATGAAATACAGAAATTGCATCGGGATTGAATACAAGAGTCACCATGCGCACTTTCCTCCATGGGACTAGTGTCTCAAACAGTCAACGCTTTGATCGTTGCCTGGAAGATCAGTAGTATTTTTCGATGCACATCTGGAGGCATTCTGTAACCTGTGGACTATCCGAGTGTTGTTGAAACACAGAAATTGCATCGGGATTGAATACAACAGTCACCTTGCGCACTTTCCTCCATGGGAGTAATGTCTCAAACAGTCAACGCTTTGATCGTTCCCTGGAAGACCAGTAGTAGTGTCCAATGCACATCTGGAGGCATTCTGTAATTTGTGGACTATCCGAGTGTTGTTGAAACACAGAAATTGCATCGGGATTGAATACAATAGTCACTATGCGCACTTTCCTCCATCGGAGTAATGTCTCAAACAGTCTACGCTTTGATCGTTCCCTGGAAGACCAGTAGTAGTTTCCGATGCACATCTGGACACATTCTGTAATCTGTGGACAATCAGAGTGTTGATGGAACACAGAAACTGCATCGGGATTGAATACAACAGTCACCATGCGCCCTGTCCTCCTTGGGAGTAATGTCTCAAACAGTCTACGCTTTGATCGTTCCCTTGAAGACCAGTTGTAGCTTCTGATGCACATCTGGAGGCATTCTGTAATCTGTGGACCTTCAAAGTGTTGATGAAACACAGAAATTACATCGGGATTGAATACAACAGACACCATGCGCAATTTTCCTCCATGGGAGTAATGTCTCAAACAGTCTACGCTTTGAACGTTCCCTGGAAGACCAGTAGTAGTTTCCGATGCACATCTGGAGGCATTCTGTAATCTGTGGACTATCCGAGTGTTGTTGAAACACAGAAATTTCATCGGGATTCAATACAATAGTCACCATGCGCACTTTCCTCCATGGGAGTAGTGTCTCAAACAGTCTACGATTTGATTGATCCCTGGAAGACCAGTAGAAGTTTCCGATGCATGTCTGGAGGCATTCTGTAATCTGTGGACTATCAGAGTGTTGATGAAACACAGAAATTGCATGGGGATTTAATACAACAGTCACCATGCGCACTTTCCTCCATGGGAGTGATGTCTCATACAGTCCACGTTATGATCGTTCCCTGGAAGACCACTAGTAGTTTCCGTTGCACATAAGGAGGCATTCTGTAATCTGTGGCCTATCAGAGTGTTGATGAAACACAGAAATTGCATCTCGATTGAATACAACAGTCACCATGCGCACATTCCTCCATGGGAGTAATGTCTCAAACAGTCTACGCTTCGATCGTTCCCTGGAAGACCAGTAGTAGTTTCCGATTCACATCTGGAGGCATTCTGTAACCTGTGGACTATCAGAGTGTTGTTGAAACACAGGAATTGCACCGGGATTGAATACAACAGTCACGATGCGCACTTTCCTCTAAGTAATAATGACTCAAACAATCTACGCTTTGATCTTTCCCTGGGAGACCAGTAGTAGTTTGCGATGCACATCTTGAGGCATTCTGTAATCTGTGGACCTTCAAAGTGTTGATGAAACACAGAAATTGCATCGGGATTGAATACAACAGTCACCATGTGCAATTTTCCTCCATGCTAGTCATGTCTCAAACAGTCTACGCTTTGAACGTTCCCTGCAAGACCAGTAGTAGTTTCCGATGCACATTTGGAGGCATTCTGTAATCGGTGGACGTTCAAAGTGTTGATGAAATACAGAAATTGCATCGGGATTAAATACAAGAGTCACCATGCGCACTTTCCTCAATGGGACTAGTGTCTCAAACAGTCAACGCTTTGATCGTTGCCTGGAAGATCAGTAGTAGTTTCCGATGCACATCTGGAGGCATTCTGTAATCTGTGGACTATCCGAGTGTTGTTGAAACACAGAAATTTCATCGGGATTCAATACAATAGTCACCATGCGCACTTTCCTCCATGGGAGTAGTGTCTCAAACAGTCTACGATTTGATTGATCCCTGGAAGACCAGTAGAAGTTTCCGATGCATGTCTGGAGGCATTCTGTAATCTGTGGACTATCAGAGTGTTGATGAAACACAGAAATTGCATGGGGATTTAATACAACAGTCACCATGCGCACTTTTCTCCATGGGAGTGATGTCTCATACAGTCAACGTTATGATCGTTCCCTGGAAGACCACCAGTAGTTTCCGATGCACATATGGAGGCATTCTGTAATCTGTGGCCTATCAGAGTGTTGATGAAACACAGAAATTGCATCGGGATTGAATACAACAGTCACCTTGCGCAATTTTCCTCCAAGGGAGTCATGTCTCAAACAGTCTACGCTTTGATCGTTGCCTGGAAGACCAGTAGTAGTTTCCGCTGCACATCTGGAGGCATTCTGTAATCTGTGGACGTTCAAAGTATTGATGAAACACAGATATTGCATCGGGATTTAATACAAGAGTCACCATGCGCACTTTCCTCCATGGGAGTAATGTCCCAAACAGTCTACGCTTTATTCGTTCCCTGGAAGACCAGTAGTAGTGTCCAATGCACATCTGGAGGCATTCTGTAATTTGTGGACTATCAGAGTGTTGTTGAAACACAGAAATTGCATCGGGATTGAATACAATAGTCACTATGCGCACTTTCCTCCATCGGAGTAATGTCTCAAACAGTCTACGCTTTGATCGTTCCCTGGAAGACCAGTAGTAGTTTCCGATGCACATCTGGACACATTCTGTAATCTGTGGACAATCAGAGTGTTGATGGAACACAGAAACTGCATCGGGATTGAATACAACAGTCACCATGCGCCCTGTCCTCCATGGGAGTAATGTCTCAAACAGTCTACGCTTTGATCGTTCCCTTGAAGACCAGTTGTAGCTTCTGATGCACATCTGGAGGCATTCTGTAATCTGTGGACCTTCAAAGTGTTGATGAAACACAGAAATTACATCGGGATTGAATACAACAGTCACCATGCGCAATTTTCCTCCATGGGAGTAATGTCTCAAACAGTCTACGCTTTGAACGTTCCCTGGAAGACCAGTAGTAGTTTCCGATGCACATCTGGAGGCATTCTGTAATCTGTGGACGTTCAAAGTGTTGATGAAACACAGAAATTGCATCGGGATTGAATACAACAGTCACCATGCGCACTTTCCTCCATAAGAGTAATGTATCAAACAGTCTACGCTTTGATCGTTCCCTGGAAGACCAGTAGTAGTTTCCGATGCACATCTGGAGGCATTCTGTATCTGTGGACTATCCGAGTGTTGTTGAAACACAGAAATTTCATGAGGATTCAATACAATAGTCACCATGCGCGCTTTCATCCATGGGAGTAGTGTCTCAAACAGTCTACGATTTGATTGATCCCTGGAAGACCAGTAGAAGTTTCCGATGCATGTCTGGAGTCATTCTGTAATCTGTGGACTATCAGAGTGTTGATGAAACACAGAAATTGCATGGGGATTTAATACAACAGTCACCATGCGCACTTTCCTCCATGGGAGTGATGTCTCATACAGTCAACGTTATGATCGTTCCCCGGAAGACCACTAGTAGTTTCCGATGCACATATGGAGGCATTCTGTAATCTGTGGCCTATCAGAGTGTTGATGAAACACAGAAATTGCATCTCGATTGAATACAACAGTCACCATGCGCACATTCCTCCATGGGAGTAATGTCTCAAACAGTCTACGCTTTGATCGTTCCCTGGAAGACCAGTAGTAGTTTCCGATTCACATCTGGAGGCATTCTGTAACCTGTGGACTATCAGAGTGTTGTTGAAGCACAGAAATTGCACCGGGATTGAATACAACAGTCACCATGCGCACTTTCCTCTAAGTAATAATGACTCAAACAGTCTACGCTTTGATCTTTCCCTGGGAGACCAGTAGTAGTTTGCGATGCACATCTTGAGGCATTCTGTAATCTGTGGACCTTCAAAGTGTTGATGAAACACAGAAATTGCATCGGGATTGAATACAACAGTCACCATGTGCAATTTTCCTCCATGCTAGTCATGTCTCAAACAGTCTACGCTTTGAACGTTCCCTGCAAGACCAGTAGTAGTTTCCGATGCACATTTGGAGGCATTCTGTAATCTGTGGACGTTCAAAGTGTTGATGAAATACAGAAATTGGATCGGGATTGAATACAAGAGTCACCATGCGCACTTTCCTCCATGGGACTAGTGTCTCAAACAGTCAACGCTTTGATCGTTGCCTGGAAGATCAGTAGTAGTTTCCGATGCACATCTCGAGGCATTCTGTAATCTGTGGACTATCCGAGTGTTGTTGAAACACAGAAATTTCATCGGGATTCAATACAATAGTCACCATGCGCACTTTCCTCCATGGGAGTAGTGTCTCAAACAGTCTACGATTTGATTGATCCCTGGAAGACCAGTAGAAGTTTCCGATGCATGCCTGGAGGCATTCTGTAATCTGTGGACTATCAGAGTGTTGATGAAACACAGATATTGCATGGGGATTTAATACAACAGTCACCATGCGCACTTTCCTCCATTGGAGTGATGTCTCATACAGTCAACGTTATGATCGTTCCCTGGAAGACCACTAGTAGTTTCCGATGCACATATGGAGGCATTCTGTAATCTGTGGCCTATCAGAGTGTTGATGAAACACAGAAATTGCATCGGGATTGAATACAACAGTCACCATGCGCAATTTTCCTCCATGGGAGTCATGTCTCAAACAGTCTACGCTTTGATCGTTGCCTGGAAGACCAGTAGTAGTTTCCGATGCACATCTGGAGGCATTCTGTAATCTGTGGACGTTCAAAGTGTTGATGAAACACAGATATTGCATCGGGATTGAATACAAGAGTCACCATGCGCACTTTCCTCCATGGGAGTAATGTCCCAAACAGTCTACGCTTTGTTCGTTCCCTGGAAGCCCAGTAGTAGTTTCCGATGCACATCTGGAGGAATTCTGTAATCTGTGGACTATCCGACTGTTGTTGAAACACAGAGATTGCATCGGGATTCAATACAATAGTCACCATGCGCACATTCCTCCATGGGACTAGTGTCTCAAATAGTCAACGCTTTGATCGTTGCCTGGAAGATCAGTAGTAGTTTCCGATGCACATCTGGAGGCATTCTGTAATCTGTGGACTATCAGAGTGTTGATGAAACACAGAAATTGCATCGGGATTGAATAAAACAGTCACCATGCGCACTTTCCTTCATGGGAGTAATGTCTCAAACAGTCTACGATTTGATCGATTCCTGGAAGACCAGTAGTAGTTTCCGATGCACATCTGGAGGCACTCTCTAATCTGTGGTTGATCAAAGTGTTGATGAAACACAGAAATTGCATCGGTTTTGAAAACAACAGTCACCATGCGCACCCACCCCCATTGGAAAAATGTCTCAAACAGTCTACGCTTTCATCGTTCCCTGGAAGACCAGTAGTAGTTTCCGATGCACATCTTGAGGCATTGTGTAATCTGTGGACGTTCAAAGTGTTGATGAAACACAGAAATTGCATCTCGATTTAATACAACAGTCACCATGCGGACATTCCTCCATGGGAGTAATGTCTCAAACAGTCTACGCTTTGATCGTTCCCTGGAAGACCAGTAGTAGTTTCCGATGCACATCTGGACACATTCTGTAATCTGTGGACAATCAGAGTGTTGATGGAACACAGAAACTGCATCGGGATTGAATACAACAGTCACCATGCGCCCGGTCCTCCATGGGAGTAATGTCTCAAACAGTCTACGCTTTGATCGTTCCCTTGAAGACCAGTTGTAGCTTCTGATGCACATCTGGAGGCATTCTGTAATCTGTGGACCTTCAAAGTGTTGATGAAACACAGAAATTACATCGGGATTGAATACAACAGTCACCATGCGCAATTTTCCTCCATGGGAGTAATGTCTCAAACAGTCTACGCTTTGAACGTTCCCTGGAAGACCAGTAGTAGTTTCCGATGCACATCTGGAGGCATTCTGTAATCTGTGGACGTTCAAAGTGTTGATGAAACACAGAAATTGCATCGGGATTGAATACAACAGTCACCATGCGCACTTTCCTCCATAAGAGTAATGTCTCAAACAGTCTAAGCTTTGATCGTTCCCTGGAAGACAAGTAGTAGTTTCCGATGCACATCTGGAGGCATTCTGTAATCTGTGGACTATCCGAGTGTTGTTGAAACACAGAAATTTCATCGGGATTCAATACAATAGTCACCATGCGCACTTTCCTCCATGGGAGTAGTGTCTCAAACAGTCTACGATTTGATTGATCCCTGGAAGACCAGTAGAAGTTTCCGATGCATGTCTGGAGGCATTCTGTAATCTGTGGACTATCAGAGTGTTGATGAAACACAGAAATTGCATGGGGATTTAATACAACAGTCACCATGCGCACTTTCCTCCATGGGAGTGATGTCTCATAGAGTCAACGTTATGATCGTTCCCTGGAAGACCACTAGTAGTTTCCGATGCACATATGGAGGCATTCTGTAATCTGTGGCCTATCAGAGTGTTGATGAAACACAGAAATTGCATCTCGATTTAATACAACAGTCACCATGCGCACATTCCTCCATGGGAGTAATGTCTCAAACAGACTACGCTTTGATCGTTCCCTGGAAGACCAGTAGTAGTTTCCGATTCACATCTGGAGGCATTCTGTAACCTGTGGACTATCAGAGTGTTGTTGAAACACAGAAATTGCACCGGGATTGAATACAACAGTCACCATGCGCACTTTCCTCTAAGTAATAATGACTCAAACAGTCTACGCTTTGATCGTTCCCTTGAAGACCAGTTGTAGCTTCTGATGCACATCTTGAGGCATTCTGTAATCTGTGGACCTTCAAAGTGTTGATGAAACACAGAAATTGCATCGGGATTGAATACAACAGTCACCATGTGCAATTTTCCTCCATGCTAGTCATGTCTCAAACAGTCTACGTTTTGAACGTTCCCTGCAAGACCAGTAGTAGTTTCCGATGCACATTTGGAGGCATTCTGTAATCTGTGGACGTTCAAAGTGTTGATGAAATACAGAAATTGCATCGGGATTGAATACAAGAGTCACCATGCGCACTTTCCTCCATGGGACTTGTGTCTCAAACAGTCAACGCTTTGATCGTTGCCTGGAAGATCAGTAGTAGTTTCCGATGCACATCTGGAGGCATTCTGTAATCTGTGGACTATCAGAGTGTTGATGAAACACAGAAATTTCATCGGGATTGAATAAAACAGTCACCATGCGCAATTTCCTCCATGGGAGTAATGTCTCAAACTGTCTACGATTTGATCGATCCCTGGTAGACCAGTAGAAGTTTACGACGCATGTCTGGAGGCATTCTGTAATCTGTGGACTATCAGAGTGTTGACAAAACACAGAAATTGCATGGGGATATAATACAACAGTCACCATGCGCACTTTCCTCCATGGGAGTGATGTCTCAAACAGTCAACGCTAGGATCGTTCCCTGGGAGACCAGTAGTAGTTTGCGATGCACATCTTGAGGCATTCTGTAATCTGTGGACCTTCAAAGTGTTGATGAAACACAGAAATTGCATCGGGATTGAATACAACAGTCACCATGCGCACTTTCCTCCATGGGAGTAATGTCCCAAACAGTCTACGCTTTGTTCGTTCCCTGGAAGCCCAGTAGTAGTTTCCGATGCACATCTGGAGGAATTCTGTAATCTGTGGACTATCCGACTGTTGTTGAAACACAGAGATTGCATCGGGTTTCAATACAATAGTCACCATGCGCACATTCCTCCATGGGACTAGTGTCTCAAATAGTCAACGCTTTGATCGTTGCCTGGAAGATCAGTAGTAGTTTCCGATGCACATCTGGAGGCATTCTGTAATCTGTGGACTATCAGAGTGTTGATGAAACACAGAAATTGCATCGGGATTGAATAAAACAGTCACCATGCGCACTTTCCTCCATGGGAGTAATGTCTCAAACAGTCTACGATTTGATCGATCCCTGGAAGACCAGTAGAAGTTTCCGACGCATGTCTGGAGGCATTCTGTAATCTGTGGACTATCAGAGTGTTGACAAAACACAGAAATTGCATGGGGATTTAATACAACAGTCACCATGCGCACTTTCATCCATGGGAGTGATGTCTCAAACAGTCAACGCTAGGATCCTTCCCTGGAAGACTACTAGTAGTTTCCGATGCTCATCCGGAGGCATTCTGTAATCTGTGGCGTATCAGTGTGTTGATGAAACACAGAATTTGCATCGGAATTGAATACAACAGTTACCATGCGCACGTTCCTCCATGGGAGTAATGTCTCAAACCGTCTACGCTTTGATCGTTCCCTGGAAGACTAGTAGTAGTTTCCGATTCACATCTGGAGGCATTCTGTAATCTGTGGAATATCAGAGTGTTGTTGAAACACAGAAATTGCACCGGGATTGAATACTACAGTCACCATGCGCACTTTCCTCTAAGTAATAATGTCTCTAACAGTCTACGCTTTGATAGTTCCCTGGAAGACCAGTAGTAGTTGCGATGCACATCTGGAGGCATTCTGTAATCTGTGGACTATCCGAGTGTTGTTGAAACACAGAAATTGCATCGGGATTCAATACAATAGTCAACATGCGCACTTTCCTCCATGGGAGTAGTGTCTCAAACAGTCAACGCTTTGATCGTTTCCTGGAAGATCAGTAGTAGTTTCCGATGCACATCTGGAGGCATTCTGTAATCTGTGGACAATCAGAGTTTGATGAAACACAGAAATTGCATCGGGATTGAATACAACAGCCACCATGCGCACTTTCCTCCATGGGAGTAATGTCTCAAACAGTCTACGATTTGATCGATCCCTGGAAGACAGTAGAAGTTTCCGATGCATGTCTGGAGGCATTCTGTAATCTGTGGACTATCAGAGTGTTGATGAAACACAGAAATTGCATGGGGATTTAATACAACAGTCACCATGCGCACTTTCCTCCACGGGAGTGATGCCACAAACAGTCAACGCTAGGATCGTTCCCTGGAAGACCACTAGTAGTTTCCGATGCACATCTGGAGGCATTCTGTAATCTGTGGCCTATCAGAGTGATGATGAAACACAGAAATTGCATCGAAATTGAATACATCAGTCACCATGCGCACGTTCCTCCATGGGAGTAATGTCTCAAACAGTCTACGCTTTGTTCGTTCCCTGGAAGCCCAGTAGTAGTTTCCGATGCATGTCTGGAGGCATTCTGTAATCTGTGGACTATCAGAGTGTTGATGAAACACAGAAATTGCTTTGGTATTGAATACAAGAGTCACAATGCGCACTTTCCTCCACGGGAGTAATGTCTCAAACAGTCTACTCTTTGATCGTTCCCTGGAGGACCAGTGGTAGTTTCCTGTGCACGTCTGGTGACATTCTGTAATCTGTGGACTATCAGAGTTTTGACGAAACACAGAAATTGCATCGGGATTTAATACAATAGTCACAATGCGCACTTTCCTCCATGGGAGTAATGTCTCAAACAGTCTACGCTTTGATCGTTCCCTGGATGAGCAGCAGTAGTTTCCGATGCACATCTGGGGGCATTCTGTAATGTGTGGACTATCCGAGTGTTGATGAAACACAGAAATTGCATCGGGATTGAATACAACATTCACCATGCGCACGTTCCTCCATGGTAGTAACGTCTGAAACAGTCTACGCTTTTATAGTTCCCTGGAAGACCAGTAGTATTTTCCGATGCACATCTGGAGGCACTCTCTAATCTGTGGTTGATCAAAGTGTTGATGAAACACAGAAATTGCATCGGTATTGAAAACAACAGTCACCATGCGCACCCACCCCCATAAGAAAAATGTCTCAAACAGTCTACGCTTTCATCGTTCCCTGGAATACCAGTAGTAGTTTCCGATGCACATCTTGAGGCATTGTGTAATCTGTGGACGTTCAGAGTGTTGATGAAACACAGAAATTGCATTGGGATTGAATACAACAGACACCTTGCGCACTTTCCTCCATGGGAGTAATGTCTCAAACAGTCAACGCTTTGATCGTTCCCTGGAAGACCAGTAGTAGTGTCCGATGCACATCTGGAGGCATTCTGTAATTTGTGGACTATCCGAGTGTTGTTGAAACACAGAAATTGCATCGGGATTGAATACAATAGTCACTATGCGCACTTTCCTCCATGGGAGTAATGTCTCAAACAGTCTACGCTTTGATCGTTCCCTGGAAGACCAGTAGTAGTTTCCGATGCACATCTGGACACATTCTGTAATCTGTGGACAATCAGAGTGTTGATGGAACACAGAAACTGCATCGGGATTGAATACAACAGTCACCATGCGCCCTGTCCTCCATGGGAATAATGTCTCAAACAGTCTACGCTTTGATCGTTCCCTTGAAGACCAGTTGTAGCTTCTGATGCACATCTGGAGGCATTCTGTAATCTGTGGACCTTCAAAGTGTTGATGAAACACAGAAATTACATCGGGATTGAATACAACAGTCACCATGCGCAATTTTCCTCCAGGGGAGTAATGTCTCAAACAGTCTACGCTTTGAACGTTCCCTGGAAGACCAGTAGTAGTTTCCGATGCACATCTGGAGGCATTCTGTAATCTTTGGACGTTCAAAGTGTTGATGAAACACAGAAATTGCATCGGGATTGAATACAACAGTCACCATGAGCACTTTCCTCCATAAGAGTAATGTCTCAAACAGTCTACGCTTTGATCGTTCCCTGGAAGACCAGTAGTAGTTTCCGATGCACATCTGGAGGCACTCTCTAATCTGTGGTTGATCAAAGTGTTGATGAAACACAGAAATTGCATCGGTTTTGAAAACAACAGTCACCATGCGCACCCACCCCCATTGGAAAAATGTCTCAAACAGTCTACGCTTTCATCGTTCCCTGGAAGACCAGTAGTAGTTTCCGATGCACATCTTGAGGCATTGTGTAATCTGTGGACGTTCAAAGTGTTGATGAAACACAGAAATTGCATCTCGATTTAATACAACAGTCACCATGCGGACATTCCTCCATGTGAGTAATGTCTCAAACAGTCTACGCTTTGATCGTTCCCTGGAAGACCAGTAGTAGTTTCCGATGCACATCTGGACACATTCTGTAATCTGTGGACAATCAGAGTGTTGATGGAACACAGAAACTGCATCGGGATTGAATACAACAGTCACCATGCGCCCGGTCCTCCATGGGAGTAATGTCTCAAACAGTCTACGCTTTGATCGTTCCCTTGAAGACCAGTTGTAGCTTCTGATGCACATCTGGAGGCATTCTGTAATCTGTGGACCTTCAAAGTGTTGATGAAACACAGAAATTACATCGGGATTGAATACAACAGTCACCATGCGCAATTTTCCTCCATGGGAGTAATGTCTCAAACAGTCTACGCTTTGAACGTTCCCTGGAAGACCAGTAGTAGTTTCCGATGCACATCTGGAGGCATTCTGTAATCTGTGGACGTTCAAAGTGTTGATGAAACACAGAAATTGCATCGGGATTGAATACAACAGTCACCATGCGCACTTTCCTCCATAAGAGTAATGTCTCAAACAGTCTAAGCTTTGATCGTTCCCTGGAAGACAAGTAGTAGTTTCCGATGCACATCTGGAGGCATTCTGTAATCTGTGGACTATCCGAGTGTTGTTGAAACACAGAAATTTCATCGGGATTCAATACAATAGTCACCATGCGCACTTTCCTCCATGGGAGTAGTGTCTCAAACAGTCTACGATTTGATTGATCCCTGGAAGACCAGTAGAAGTTTCCGATGCATGTCTGGAGGCATTCTGTAATCTGTGGACTATCAGAGTGTTGATGAAACACAGAAATTGCATGGGGATTTAATACAACAGTCACCATGCGCACTTTCCTCCATGGGAGTGATGTCTCATAGAGTCAACGTTATGATCGTTCCCTGGAAGACCACTAGTAGTTTCCGATGCACATATGGAGGCATTCTGTAATCTGTGGCCTATCAGAGTGTTGATGAAACACAGAAATTGCATCTCGATTTAATACAACAGTCACCATGCGCACATTCCTCCATGGGAGTAATGTCTCAAACAGACTACGCTTTGATCGTTCCCTGGAAGACCAGTAGTAGTTTCCGATTCACATCTGGAGGCATTCTGTAACCTGTGGACTATCAGAGTGTTGTTGAAACACAGAAATTGCACCGGGATTGAATACAACAGTCACCATGCGCACTTTCCTCTAAGTAATAATGACTCAAACAGTCTACGCTTTGATCGTTCCCTTGAAGACCAGTTGTAGCTTCTGATGCACATCTTGAGGCATTCTGTAATCTGTGGACCTTCAAAGTGTTGATGAAACACAGAAATTGCATCGGGATTGAATACAACAGTCACCATGTGCAATTTTCCTCCATGCTAGTCATGTCTCAAACAGTCTACGTTTTGAACGTTCCCTGCAAGACCAGTAGTAGTTTCCGATGCACATTTGGAGGCATTCTGTAATCTGTGGACGTTCAAAGTGTTGATGAAATACAGAAATTGCATCGGGATTGAATACAAGAGTCACCATGCGCACTTTCCTCCATGGGACTTGTGTCTCAAACAGTCAACGCTTTGATCGTTGCCTGGAAGATCAGTAGTAGTTTCCGATGCACATCTGGAGGCATTCTGTAATCTGTGGACTATCAGAGTGTTGATGAAACACAGAAATTTCATCGGGATTGAATAAAACAGTCACCATGCGCAATTTCCTCCATGGGAGTAATGTCTCAAACTGTCTACGATTTGATCGATCCCTGGTAGACCAGTAGAAGTTTACGACGCATGTCTGGAGGCATTCTGTAATCTGTGGACTATCAGAGTGTTGACAAAACACAGAAATTGCATGGGGATATAATACAACAGTCACCATGCGCACTTTCCTCCATGGGAGTGATGTCTCAAACAGTCAACGCTAGGATCGTTCCCTGGGAGACCAGTAGTAGTTTGCGATGCACATCTTGAGGCATTCTGTAATCTGTGGACCTTCAAAGTGTTGATGAAACACAGAAATTGCATCGGGATTGAATACAACAGTCACCATGCGCACTTTCCTCCATGGGAGTAATGTCCCAAACAGTCTACGCTTTGTTCGTTCCCTGGAAGCCCAGTAGTAGTTTCCGATGCACATCTGGAGGAATTCTGTAATCTGTGGACTATCCGACTGTTGTTGAAACACAGAGATTGCATCGGGTTTCAATACAATAGTCACCATGCGCACATTCCTCCATGGGACTAGTGTCTCAAATAGTCAACGCTTTGATCGTTGCCTGGAAGATCAGTAGTAGTTTCCGATGCACATCTGGAGGCATTCTGTAATCTGTGGACTATCAGAGTGTTGATGAAACACAGAAATTGCATCGGGATTGAATAAAACAGTCACCATGCGCACTTTCCTCCATGGGAGTAATGTCTCAAACAGTCTACGATTTGATCGATCCCTGGAAGACCAGTAGAAGTTTCCGACGCATGTCTGGAGGCAGACCAGTAGTAGTATTGAATCCCGATGAAATTTCTGTGTTTCAACAACACTCGGATAGTCCACAGATTACAGAATGCCTCCAGATGTGCATCGGAAACTACTACTGGTCTTCCAGGGAACGATCAAAGCGTAGACTGTTTGAGACATTACTCTTATGGAGGAAAGTTCGCATGGTGACTGTTGTATTCAATCCCGATGCAATTTGTGTGTTTCATCAACACTTTGAACGTCCACAGATTACAGAATGCCTCCAGATGTGCATCGGAAACTACTACTGGTCTTCCAGGGAACGTTCAAAGCGTAGACTGTTTGAGACATTACTCCCATGGAGGAAAATTGCGCATGGTGACTGTTGTATTCAATCCCGATGTAATTTCTGTGTTTCATCAACACTTTGAAGGTCCACAGATTACAGAATGCCTCCAGATGTGCATCAGAAGCTACAACTGGTCTTCAAGGGAACGATCAAAGCGTAGACTGTTTGAGACATTACTCCCATGGAGGACCGTGCGCATGGTGACTGTTGTATTAAATCCCGATGCAGTTTCTGTGTTCCATCAACACTCTCATTGTCCACAGATTACAGAATGCCTCCAGATGTGCATCGGAAACTACTACTGATCTTCCAGGCAACGATCAAAGCGTTGACTGTTTGAGACACTAGTCCCATGGAGGAAAGTGCGCATGGTGACTCTTGTATTCAATCCCGATGCAATTTCTGTATTTCATCATCACTTTGAACGTCCACAGATTACAGAATGCCTCCAAATGTGCATCGGAAACTACTACTGGTCTTGCAGGGAACGTTCAAAGCGTAGACTGTTTGAGACATGACTAGCATGGAGGAAAATTGCACATGGTGACTGTTGTATTCAATCCCGATGCAATTTCTGTGTTTCATCAACACTTTGAAGGTCCACAGATTACAGAATGCCTCAAGATGTGCATCGCAAACTACTACTGGTCTCCCAGGGATAGATCAAAGCGTAGACTGTTTGAGTCATTATTACTTAGAGGAAAGTGCGCATGGTGACTGTTGTATTCAATCCCGGTGCAATTTCTGTGTTTCAACAACACTCTGATAGTCCACAGGTTACAGAATGCCTCCAGATGTGAATCGGAAACTACTACTGGTCTTCCAGGGAACGATCAAAGCGTAGACTGTTTGAGACATTACTCCCATGGAGGAATGTGCGCATGGTGACTGTTGTATTCAATCGAGATGCAATTTCTGTGTTTCATTAACACTCTGATAGGCCACAGATTACAGAATGCCTCCATATGTGCATCGGAAACTACTAGTGGTCTTCCAGGGAACGATCATAACGTTGACTGTATGAGACATCACTCCCATGGAGGAAAGTGCGCATGGTGACTGTTGTATTAAATCCCCATGCAATTTCTGTGTTTCATCAACACTCTGATAGTCCACAGATTACAGAATGCCTCCATACATGAATCGGAAACTTCCACTGGTCTTCCAGGGATCAATCAAATCGTAGATTGTTTGAGACATTACTCCCATGGAGGAAAGTGCGCATGGTGACTATTGTATTGAATCCTTATGAAATTTCTGTGTTTCAACAACACTCGGATAGTCCACAGATAACAGAATGCCTCCAGATGTGCATCGGAAACTACTACTGGTCTTCCAGGGAACGATCAAAGCGTAGACTGTTTGAGACATTACTCTTATGGAGGAAAGTGCGCATGGTGACTGTTGTATTCAATCCCGATGCAATTTCTGTGTTTCATCAACACTTTGAACGTCCACAGATTACAGAATGCCTCCAGATGTGCATCGGAAACTACTACTGGTCTTCCAGGGAACGTTCAAAGCGTAGACTGTTTGAGACATTACTCCCATGGAGGAAAATTGCGCATGGTGACTGTTGTATTCAATCCCGATGTAATTTCTGTGTTTCATCAACACTTTGAAGGTCCACAGAGTACAGAATGCCTCCAGATGTGCATCAGAAGCTACAACTGGTCTTCAAGGGAACGATCAAAGCGTAGACTGTTTGAGACATTACTCCCATGGAGGACAGGGCGCATGGTGACTGTTGTATTCAATCCCGATGCAGTTTCTGTGTTCCATCAACACTCTGATTGTCCACAGATTACAGAATGTGTCCAGATGTGCATCGGAAACTACTACTGGTCTTCCAGGGAACGATCAAAGCGTAGACTGTTTGAGACATTACTCCGATGGAGGAAAGTGCGCATAGTGACTATTGTATTCAATCCCGATGCAATTTCTGTGTTTCAACAACACTCGGATAGTCCACAAATTACAGAATGCCTCCAGATGTGCATCGGACACTACTACTGGTCTTCCAGGGAACGATCAAAGCGTTGACTGTTTGAGACATTACTCCCATGGAGGAAAGTGCGCAAGGTGACTGTTGTATTCAATCCCGATGCAATTTCTGTGTTTCATCAACACTTTGAACGTCCACAGATTACACAATGCTTCAAGATGTGCATCGGAAACTACTACTGGTCTTCCAGGGAACGATGAAAGCGTAGACTGTTTGAGACATTTTTCCCATTGGGGTGGGTGCGCATGGTGACTGTTGTTTTCAATACCGATGCAATTTCTGTGTTTCATCAACACTTTGATCAACCACAGATTAGAGAGTGCCTCCAGATGTGCATCGGAAACTACTACTGGTCTTACAGGGATCGATCAAATCGTAGACTGTTTGAGACATTACTCCCATGGAGGAAAGTGCGCATGGTGACTGTTTTATTCAATCCCGATGCAATTTCTGTGTTTCATCAACACTCTGATAGTCCACAGATTACAGAATGCCTCCAGATGTGCATCGGAAACTACTACTGATCTTCCAGGCAACGATCAAAGCGTTGACTATTTGAGACACTAGTCCCATGGAGGAATGTGCGCATGGTGACTATTGTATTGAATCCCGATGCAATCTCTGTGTTTCAACAACAGTCGGATAGTCCACAGATTACAGAATTCCTCCAGATGTGCATCGGAAACTACTACTGGGCTTCCAGGGAACGAACAAAGCGTAGACTGTTTGTGACATTACTCCCATGGAGGAAAGTGCGCATGGTGACTGTTGTATTAAATCCCCATGCAATTTCTGTGTTTCATCAACACTCTGATAGTCCACAGATTACAGAATGCTTCCAGACATGCATCGGAAACTTCTACTGGTCTTCCAGGGATCAATCAAATCGTAGACTGTTTGAGACACTACTCCCATGGAGGAAAGTGCGCATGGTGACTATTGCATTGAATCCCGATGAAATTTCTGTGTTTCAACAACACTCGGATAGTCCACAGATTACAGAATGCCTCCAGATGTGCATCGGAAACTACTAGTGGTCTTCCAGGGAACGATCATAACGTTGACTGTATGAGACATCACTCCCATGGAGGAAAGTGCGCATGGTGACTGTTGTATTAAATCCCCATGCAATTTCTGTGTTTCATCAACACTCTGATAGTCCACAGATTACAGAATGCCTCCAGACATGCATCGGAAACTTCTACTGGTCTTCCAGGGATCAATCAAATCGTAGACTGTTTGAGACACTACTCCCATGGAGGAAAGTGCGCATGGTGACTATTGTATTGAATCCCGATGAAATTTCTGTGTTTCAACAACACTCGGATAGTCCACAGATTACAGAATGCCTCCAGATGTGCATCGGAAACTACTACTTGTCTTCCAGGGAACGATCAAAGCGTAGACTGTTTGAGACATTACTCTTATGGAGGAAAGTGCGCATGGTGACTGTTGTATTCAATCCCGATGCAATTTCTGTGTTTCATCAACACTTTGAACGTCCACAGATTACAGAATGCCTCCAGATGTGCATCGGAAACTACTACTGGTCTTCCAGGGAACGTTCAAAGCGTAGACTGTTTGAGACATTACTCCCATGGAGGAAAATTGCGCATGGTGACTGTTGTATTCAATCCCGATGTAATTTCTGTGTTTCATCAACACTTTGAAGGTCCACAGATTACAGAATGCCTCCAGATGTGCATCAGAAGCTACAACTGGTCTTCAAGGGAACGATCAAAGCGTAGACTGTTTGAGACATTACTCCCATGGAGGACCGTGCGCATGGTGACTGTTGTATTCAATCCCGATGCAGTTTCTGTGTTCCATCAACACTCTGATTGTCCACAGATTACAGAATGCCTCCAGATGTGCATCGGAAACTACTACTGATCTTCCAGGCAACGATCAAAGCGTTGACTGTTTGAGACACTAGTCCCATGGAGGAAAGTGCGCATGGTGACTCTTGTATTCAATCCCGATGCAATTTCTGTATTTCATCATCACTTTGAACGTCCACAGATTACAGAATGCCTCCAAATGTGCATCGGAAACTACTACTGGTCTTGCAGGGAACGTTCAAAGCGTAGACTGTTTGAGACATGACTAGCATGGAGGAAAATTGCACATGGTGACTGTTGTATTCAATCCCGATGCAATTTCTGTGTTTCATCATCACTTTGAAGGTCCACAGATTACAGAATGCCTCAAGATGTGCATCGCAAACTACTACTGGTCTCCCAGGGATAGATCAAAGCGTAGACTGTTTGAGTCATTATTACTTAGAGGAAAGTGCGCATGGTGACTGTTGTATTCAATCCCGGTGCAATTTCTGTGTTTCAACAACACTCTGATAGTCCAAAGGTTACAGAATGCCTCCAGATGTGAATCGGAAACTACTACTGGTCTTCCAGGGAACGATCAAAGCGTAGACTGTTTGAGACATTACTCCCATGGAGGAATGTGCGCATGGTGACTGTTGTATTCAATCGAGATGCAATTTCTGTGTTTCATTAACACTCTGATAGGCCACAGATTACAGAATGCCTCCATATGTGCATCGGAAACTACTAGTGGTCTTCCAGGGAACGATCATAACGTTGACTGTATGAGACATCACTCCCATGGAGGAAAGTGCGCATGGTGACTGTTGTATTAAATCCCCATGCAATTTCTGTGTTTCATCAACACTCTGATAGTCCACAGATTACAGAATGCCTCCATACATGCATCGGAAACTTCCACTGGTCTTCCAGGGATCAATCAAATCGTAGATTGTTTGAGACACTACTCCCATGGAGGAAAGTGCGCATGGTGACTATTGTATTGAATCCTTATGAAATTTCTGTGTTTCAACAACACTCGGATAGTCCACAGATTACAGAATGCCTCCAGATGTGCATCGGTAACTACTACTGGTCTTCCAGGGAACGATCAAAGCGTAGACTGTTTGAGACATTACTCTTATGGAGGAAAGTGCGCATGGTGACTGTTGTATTCAATCCCGATGCAATTTCTGTGTTTCATCAACACTTTGAACGTCCACAGATTACAGAATGCCTCCAGATGTGCATCGGAAACTACTACTGGTCTTCCAGGGAACGTTCAAAGCGTAGACTGTTTGAGACATTACTCCCATGGAGGAAAATTGCGCATGGTGACTGTTGTATTCAATCCCGATGTAATTTCTGTGTTTCATCAACACTTTGAAGGTCCACAGAGTACAGAATGCCTCCAGATGTGCATCAGAAGCTACAACTGGTCTTCAAGGGAACGATCAAAGCGTAGACTGTTTGAGACATTACTCCCATGGAGGACAGGGCGCATGGTGACTGTTGTATTCAATCCCGATGCAATTTCTGTGTTTCATCAACACTTTGAACGTCCACAGATTACACAATGCTTCAAGATGTGCATCGGAAACTACTACTGGTCTTCCAGGGAACGATGAAAGCGTAGACTGTTTGAGACATTTTTCCCATGGGGGTGGGTGCGCATGGTGACTGTTGTTTTCAATACCGATGCAATTTCTGTAATTCATCAACACTTTGATCAACCACAGACTAGAGAGTGCCTCCAGATGTGCATCGGAAACTACTACTGGTCTTACAGGGATCGATCAAATCGTAGACTGTTTGAGACATTACTCCCATGGAGGAAAGTGCGCATGGTGACTGTTTTATTCAATCCCGATGCAATTTCTGTGTTTCATCAACACTCTGATAGTCCACAGATTACAGAATGCCTCCAGATGTGCATCGGAAACTACTACTGATCTTCCAGGCAACGATCAAAGCGTTGAATATTTGAGACACTAGTCCCATGGAGGAATGTGCGCATGGTGACTATTGTATTGAATCCCGATGCAATCTCTGTGTTTCAACAACAGTCGGATAGTCCACAGATTACAGAATTCCTCCAGATGTGCATCGGAAACTACTACTGGGCTTCCAGGGAACGAACAAAGCGTAGACTGTTTGGGACATTACTCCCATGGAGGAAAGTGCGCATGGTGACTCTTGTATTCAATCCCGATGCAATATCTGTGTTTCATCAACACTTTGAACGTCCACAGATTACAGAATGCCTCCAGATGTGCAGCGGAAACTACTACTGGTCTTCCAGGCAACGATCAAAGCGTAGACTGTTGGAGACATGACTCCCATGGAGGAAAATTGCGCATGGTGACTGTTGTATTCAATCCCGATGCAATTTCTGTGTTTCATCAACACTCTGATAGGCCACAGATTACAGAATGCCTCCATATGTGCATCGGAAACTACTAGTGGTCTTCCAGGGAACGATCATAACGTTGACTGTATGAGACATCACTCCCATTGAGGAAAGTGGGCATGGTGACTGTTGTATTAAATCCCCATGCATTTTCTGTGTTTCATCAACACTCTGATAGTCCACAGATTACAGAATGCCTCCAGACATGCATCGGAAACTTCTACTGGTCTTCCAGGGATCAATCAAATCGTAGACTGTTTGAGACACTACTCCCATGGAGGAAAGTGCGCATGGTGACTATTGCATTGAATCCCGATGAAATTTCTGTGTTTCAACAACACTCGGATAGTCCACAGATTACAGAATGCCTCCAGATGTGCATCGGAAACTACTACTGATCTTCCAGGCAACGATCAAAGCGTTGACTGTTTGAGACACTAATCCCATGGAGGAAAGTGCGCATGATGACTCTTGTATTCAATCCCGATGCAATTTCTGTATTTCATCAACACTTTGAACGTCCACAGATTACAGAATGCCTCCAAATGTGCATCGGAAACTACTACTGGTCTTGCAGGGAACGTTCAAAGCGTAGACTGTTTGAGACATGACTAGCATGGAGGAAAATTGCACATGGTGACTGTTGTATTCAATCCCGATGCAATTTCTGTGTTTCATCAACAGTTTGAAGGTCCACAGATTACAGAATGCCTCAAGATGTGCATCGCAAACTACTACTGGTCTCCCAGGGAAAGATCAAAGCGTAGACTGTTTGAGTCATTATTACTTAGAGGAAAGTGCGCATGGTGACTGTTGTATTCAATCCCGGTGCAATTTCTGTGTTTCAACAACACTCTGATAGTCCACAGGTTACAGAATGCCTCCAGATGTGCATCGGAAACTACTAGTGGTCTTCCAGGGAACGATCAAAGCGTAGACTGTTTGATACATTACTCTTATGGAGGAAAGTGCGCATGGTGACTGTTTTATTCAATCCCGATGAAATTTCTGTGTTTCATCAACACTCTGATACTCCACAGATTACAGAATGCCTCCAGATGTGCATCAGAAGCTACAACTGGTCTTCAAGGGAACGATCAAAGCGTAGACTGTTTGAGACATTACTCCCATGGAGGACAGGGCGCATGGTGACTGTTGTATTCAATCCCGATGCAGTTTCTGTGTTCCATCAACACTCTGATTGTCCACAGATTACAGAATGTGTCCAGATGTGCATCGGAAACTACTACTGGTCGTCAATTGAACGATCAAAGCGTAGACTGTTTGAGACATTACTCCCATGGAGGAAAGTGCGCATGGCGACTGTTTTATTCAATCCCGATGAAATTTCTGTGTTTCATCAACACTCTGATACTCCACAGATTACAGAATGCCTCCAGATGTGCATCTGGAACTACTACTGATCTTCCAGGCAACGATCAAAGCCTTGACTGTTTGAGACACTAGTCCCATGGAGGAAAGTGCGCATGGTGACTCTTGTATTCAATCCCGATGCAATTTCTGTATTTCATCAACACTTTGAACGTCCACAGATTACAGAATGCCTCCAAATGAGCATCGGAAACTACTACTGGTCTTGCATTGAACGTTCAAAGCGTAGACTGTTTGAGACATGACTAGCATGGAGGAAAATTGCGCATGGTGACTGTTGTATTCAATCCCGATGCAATTTCTGTGTTTCATCAACACTTTGAAGGTCCACAGATTACAGAATGCCTCAAGATGCGCATCGCAAACTACTACTGGTCTCCCAGGGAAAGATCAAAGCGTAGACTGTTTGAGTCATTATTACTTAGAGGAAAGTGCGCATGGTGACTGTTGTATTCAATCCCGGTGCAATATCTGTGTTTCAACAACACTCTGATAGTCCACAGGTTACAGAATGCCTCCAGATGTGAATCGGAAACTACTACTGGTCTTCCAGGGAACGATCAAAGCGTAGACTGTTTGAGACATTACTCCCATGGAGGAATGTGCGCATGGTGACTGTTGTATTCAATCGAGATGCAATTTCTGTGTTTCATCAACACTCTGATAGGCCACAGTTTACAGAATGCCTCCAGATGTGCATCGGAAACTACTAGTGGTCTTCCAGGGAACGATCGTAGCGTTGACTGTTTGAGACATCACTCCCATGGAGGAAAGTGCGCATGGTGACTGTTGTATTAAATCCCCATGCAATTTCTGTGTTTCATCAACACTCTGATAGTCCACAGATTACAGAATGCCTCCAGACATGCATCGGAAACTTCTACTGGTCTTCCAGGGATCAATCAAATCGTAGACTGTTTGAGACACTACTCCCATGGAGGAAAGTGCGCATGGTGACTATTGTATTGAATCCCGATGAAATTTCTGTGTTTCAACAACACTCGGATAGTCCACAGACCAGTAGTAGTTTCCGATGCTCATTTGGAGGCATTCTGTAATCTGTGGACGTTCAAAGTGTTGATGAAATACAGAAATTGCATCGGGATTGAATACAAGAGTCACCATGCGCACTTTCCTCCATGGGACTAGTGTCTCAAACAGTCAAGGCTTTGATCGTTGCCTGGAAGATCAGTAGTAGTTTCCGATGCACATCTGGAGGCATTCTGTAATCTGTGGACTATCAGAGTGTTGATGAAACACAGAAATTTCATCGGGATTGAATAAAACAGTCACCATGCGCACTTTCCTCCATGGGAGTAATGTCTCAAACAGTCTACGCTTTGATCGTTCCCTGGACGACCAGTAGTAGTTTCCGATGCACATCTGGACACATTCTGTAATCTGTGGACAATCAGAGTGTTGATGGAACACAGAAACTGCATCGGGATTGAATACAACAGTCACCATTCGCCCTGTCCTCCATGGGAGTAATGTCTCAAACAGTCTACGCTTTGATCGTTCCCTTGAAGACCAGTTGTAGCTTCTGATGCACATCTGGAGGCATTCTGTAATCTGTGGACCTTCAAAGTGTTGATGAAACACAGAAATTACATCGGGATTGAATACAACAGTCACCATGCGCAATTTTCCTCCATGGGAGTAATGTCTCAAACAGTCTACGCTTTGAACGTTCCCTGGAAGACCAGTAGTAGTTTCCGATGCACATCTGGAGGCATTCTGTAATCTGTGGACGTTCAAAGTGTTGATGAAACACAGAAATTGCATCGGGATTGAATACAACAGTCACCATGCGCACTTTCCTCCATAAGAGTAATGTCTCAAACAGTCTACGCTTTGATCGTTCCCTGGAAGACCAGTAGTAGTTTCCGATGCACATCTGGAGGCATTCTGTAATCTGTGGACTATCCGAGTGTTGTTGAAACACAGAAATTTCATCGGGATTCAATACAATAGTCACCATGCGCACTTTCCTCCATGGGAGTAGTGTCTCAAACAGTCTACGATTTGATTGATCCCTGGAAGACCAGTAGAAGTTTCCGATTCACATCTGGAGGCATTCTGTAACCTGTGGACTATCAGAGTGTTGTTGAAACACAGAAATTGCATCGGGATTGAATACAACAGTCACCATGCGCACATTCCTCCATGGGAGTAATGTCTCAAACAGTCTACGCTTTGATCGTTCCCTGGAAGACCAGTAGTAGTTTCCGATTCACATCTGGAGGCATTCTGTAACCTGTGGACTATCAGAGTGTTGTTGAAACACAGAAATTGCATCGGGATTGAATACAACAGTCACCATGCGCACTTTCCTCTGAGTAATAATGACTCAAAAAGTCTACGCTTTGATCTTTCCCTGGGAGACCAGTAGTAGTTTGCGATGCACATCTTGAGGCATTCTGTAATCTGTGGACCTTCAAAGTGTTGATGAAACACAGAAATTGCATCGGGATTGAATACAACAGTCACCATGTGCAATTTTCCTCCATGCTAGTCATGTCTCAAACAGTCTACGCTTTGAACGTTCCCTGCAAGACCAGTAGTAGTTTCCGATGCACATTTAGAGGCATTCTGTAATCTGTGGACGTTCAAAGTGTTGATGAAATACAGAAATTGCATCGGGATTGAATACAAGAGTCACCATGCGCACTTTCCTCCATGGGACTAGTGTCTCAAACAGTCAACGCTTTGATCGTTGCCTGGAAGATCCGTAGTAGTTTCCGATGCACATCTGGAGGCATTCTGTAATCTGTGGACTATCAGAGTGTTGATGAAACACAGAAATTTCATCGGGATTGAATAAAACAGTCACCATGCGCACTTTCCTCCATGGGAGTAATGTCTCAAACAGTCTACGATTTGATCGATCCCTGGAAGACCAGTAGAAGTTTCCGACGCATGTCTGGAGGCATTCTGTATTCTGTGGACTATCAGAGTGTTGACAAAACACAGAAATTGCATGGGGATATAATACAACAGTCACCATGCGCACTTTCCTCCATGGGAGTGATGTCTCAAACAGTCAACGCTAGGATCGTTCCCTGGGAGACCAGTAGTAGTTTGCGATGCTCATCTTGAGGCATTCTGTAATCTGTGGACCTTCAAAGTGTTGATGAAACACAGATATTGCATCGGGATTGAATGCAACAGTCACCATGCGCAATTTTCCTCCATGGGAGTCATGTCTCAAACAGTCTACGCTTTGAACGTTCCCTGGAAGACCAGTAGTAGTTTCTGATGCACATCTGGAGGCATTCTGTAATCTGTGGACGTTCAAAGTGTTGATGAAACACAGAAATTGCATCGGGATTGAATACAAGAATCACCATGCGCACTTTCCTCCATGGGAGTAATGTCCCAAACAGTCTACGCTTTGTTTGTTCCCTGGAAGCCCAGTAGTAGTTTCCGATGCACATCTGGAGGAATTCTGTAATCTGTGGACTATCCGACTGTTGTTGAAACACAGAGATTGCATCGGGATTCAAAACAATAGTCACCATGCGCACATTCCTCCATGGGACTAGTGTCTCAAATAGTCAACGCTTTGATCGTTGCCTGGAAGATCAGTAGTAGTTTCCGATGCACATCTGGAGGCATTATGTAATCTGTGGACTATCAGAGTGTTGATGAAACACAGAATTTGCATCGGGATTGAATAAAACAGTCACCATGCGCACTTTCCTCCATGGGAGTAATGTCTCAAACAGTCTACGATTTGATCGATCCCTGGAAGACCAGTAGAAGTTTCCGACGCATGTCTGGAGGCATTCTGTAATCTGTGGACTATCAGAGTGTTGACAAAACACAGAAATTGCATGGGGATTTAATACAACAGTCACCATGCGCACTTTCCTCTAAGTAATAATGTCTCTAACAGTCTACGCTTTGATAGTTCCCTGGAAGACCAGTAGTTGTTTGCGATGCACATCTGGAGGCATTCTCTAATCTGTGGACTATCCGAGTGTTGTTGAAACACAGAAATTGCATCGGGATTCAACACAATAGTCAACATGCGCACTTTCCTCCATGGGAGTAGTGTCTCAAACAGTCAACGCTTTGATCGTTTCCTGGAAGATCAGTAGTAGTTTCCGATGCACATCTGGAGGCATTCTGTAATCTGTGGACAATCAGAGTGTTGATGAAACACAGAAATTGCATCGGGATTGAATACAACAGTCACCATGCGCACTTTCCTCCATGGGAGTAATGTCTCAAACAGTCTACGATTTGATCGATCCCTGGAAGACCAGTAGAAGTTTCCGATGCATGTCTGGAGGCATTCTGTAATCTGTGGACTATCAGAGTGTTGATGAAACACAGAAATTGCATGGGGATTTAATACAACAGTCACTATGCGCACTTTCCTCCATGGGAGTGATGCCTCAAACAGTCAACGCTAGGATCGTTCCCTGGAAGACCACTAGTAGTTTCCGATGCACATCTGGAGGCATTCTGTAGTCTGTGCCCTATCAGAGTGTTGATGAAACACAGAAATTGCATCGAAATTGAATACAACAGTCACCATGCGCACGTTCCTCCATGGGAGTAATGTCTCAAACAGTCTACGCTTTGATCGTTCCCTGGAAGCCCAGTAGTAGTTTCCGATTCACATCTGGAGGCATTCTGTAATCTCTGGACTATCAGAGTGTTGTTGAAACACAGAAATTGCACCGGGATTGAATACAACAGTCACCATGCGCACTTTCCTCTAAGTAATAACGTCTCAAACAGTCTACGCATTGATCGTTCCCTGGAAGACCAGTAGTAGTTTGCGATGCACATCTTGAGGCCTTCTGTAATCTGTGGACGTTCAAAGTGTTGATGAAACACAGAAACTGCATCGGGATTGAATACAACAGTCACTATGCGCACTTTCCTCCATGGGAGTAATGTCTCAAAAAGTCTACGATTTGATCGATCCCTGGAAGACCAGTAGAAGATTCTGATGCATGTCTGGAGGCATTCTGTAATCTGTGGAGTATCAGAGTGTTGATGAAACACAAAAACTGCATGTGGATTTAATACAACAGTCACCATGCGCACTTTCCTCCATGGGAGTGATTTCTCAAACAGTCAACGCTAGGATCGTTCCCTGGAAGACCACTAGTAGTTTCCGATGCACATCTGGAGGCATTCTGTAATCTGTGGCCTATCAGAGTGTTGATGAAACACAGAAATTGCATCGAAATTGAATACAACAGTCACCATGCGCACGTTCCTCCATGGGAGTAATGTCTCAAACAGACTACGCTTTGATCGTTCACTGGAAGACCAGTAGTAGTTTCCTATTCACATCTGGAGGCATTCTGTAATCTGTGGACTATCAGAGTGTTGATGAAACACAGAAATTGCTTTGGTATTGAATACAACAGTCACAATGCGCACTTTCCTCCACGGGAGTAATGTCTCAAACAGTCTACGCTCTGATCGTTCCCTGGATGAGCAGCAGTAGTTTCCGATGCACATCTGGGGGCATTCTGTAATGTGTGGACTATCCGAGTGTTGATGAAACACAGAAATTGCATCGGGATTGAATACAACATTCACAATGCGCACGTTCCTCCATGGGAGTAATGTCTGAAACAGTCTACGCTTTTATAGTTCCCTGGAAGACCAGTAGTAGTTTCCGATGCACATCTGGAGGCACTCTCTAATCTGTGGTTGACCAAAGTGTTGAAGAAACACAGAAATTGCATCGGTATTGAAAACAACAGTCACCATGCGCACCCACCCCCATGGGAGAAATGTCTCAAACAGTCTACGATATCATCGTTCCCTGGAAGTCCAGTAGTAGTTTCCGATGCACATCTGGACACATTCTGTAATCTGTGGACAATCAGAGTGTTGATGGAACACAGAAACTGCATCGGGATGAATACAACAGTCACCATGCGCCCTGTCCGCCATGGGAATAATGTCTCAAACAGTCTACGCTTTGATCGTTCCCTTGAAGACCAGTTGTAGCTTCTGGTGCACATCTGGAGGCATTCTGTAATCTGTTTACCTTCAAAGTGTTGATGAAACACAGAAATTACATCGGGATTGAATACAACAGTCACCATGCGCAATTTTCCTCCATGGGAGTAATGTCTCAAACAGTCTACGCTTTGAACGTTCCCTGGAAGACCAGTAGTAGTTTCCGATGCACATCTGGAGGCATTCTGTAATCTGTGGACTATCAGAGTGTTGACAAAACACAGAAATTGCATGGGGATTTAATACAACAGTCACCATGCCCACTTTCCTCCATGGGAGTGATGTCTCAAACAGTCAACGCTAGGATCGTTCCCTGGAGAAACCACTAGTAGTTTTCGATGCACATCTGGATGCATTCTGTAATCTGTGGCCTATCAGAGTGTTGATGAAACACAGAAATTGCATCTCGATTGAATACAACAGTCACCATGCGCACATTCCTCCATGGGAGTAATGTCTCACCAGTCTACGCTTTGATCGTTCCCTGGAAGACCAGTAGTAGCTTCCGATTCACATCTGGAGGCATTCTGTAACCTGTGGACTATCAGAGTGTTGTTGAAACACAGAAATAGCACCGGGATTGAATACAACAGTCACCATGCGCACTTTCCTCTAAGTAATAATGACTCAAACAGTCTACGCTTTGATCGTTCCCTGGGAGACCAGTAGTAGTTTGCGATGCACATCTTGAGGCATTCCGTAATCTGTGGACCTTCAAAGTGTTGATGAAACACAGAAATTGCATCGGGATTGAATACAACAGTCACCATGCGCAATTTTCCTCCATGGGAGTCATGTCTCAAACAGTCTACGCTTTGAACGTTCCCTGGAAGACCAGTAGTAGTTTCCGATGCACATCTGGAGGCATTCTGTAATCTGTGGACGTTCAAAGTGTTGATGAAACACAAAAATTGCATCGGGATTGAATACAAGAGTCACCATGCGCACTTTCCTCCATGGGAGTAATGTCCCAAACAGTCTACGCTTTGATCGTTGCCTGGAAGATCAGTAGTAGCTTCCGAAGAAAATCTGGAGGCATTCTGTAATCTGTGGACGTTCAAAGTGTTGATGAAACACAGAAATTGCATCGGGATTGAATACAAGAGTCACCATGCGCACTTTCCTCCATGGGAGTAATGTCCCAAACAGGAATTCTGTAATCTGTGGACTATACGACTGTTGTTGAAACACAGAGATTGCATCGGGATTCAATACAATAGTCACCATGCGCACATTCCTCCATGGGACTAGTGTCTCAAACAGTCAACGCTTTGATCGTTGCCTGGAAGATCAGTAGTAGTTTCCGAAGAAAATCTGGAGGCATTCTGTAATCTGTGGACGTTCAAAGTGTTGATGAAACACAGAAATTGCATCGGGATTGAATACAAGAGTCACCATGCGCACTTTCCTCCATGGGAGTAATGTCCCAAACAGTCTACGCTTTGTTCGTTCCCTGGAAGCCCAGTAGTAGATTCCGATGCACATCTGGAGGAATTCTGCAATCTGTGGAAGATCCGACTGTTGTTGAAACACAGAGATTGCATCGGGATTCAATACAATAGTCACCATGCGCACATTCCTATATGGGACTAGTGTCTCAAACAGTCAACGCTTTGATCTTTGCCTGGAAGATCAGTAGTAGTTTCCGATGCACATCTGGAGGCATTCCGTAATCTGTGGACTATCAGAGTGTTGATGAAACACAGAAATTGCATCGGGATTGAATAAAACAGTCACCATGCGCACTTTCCTCCATGGGAGTAATGTCTCAAACAGTCTACGATTTGATCGATCCCTGGAAGACCAGTAGAAGTTTCCGACGCATGACTGGAGGCATTCTGTAATCTGTGGACTATCAGAGTGTTGACAAAACACAGAAATTGCATGGGGATTTAATACAACAGTCACCATGCGCACTTTCCTCCATTGGAGTGATGTCTCAAACAGTCAACGCTAGGATCGTTCCCTGGAAGACCACTAGTAGTTTCCGATGCACATCTGGATGCATTCTGTAATCTGTGGCCTATCAGAGTGTTGATGAAGCACAGAAATTGCATCTCGATTGAATACAACAGTCACCATGCGCACATTCCTCCATGGGAGTAATGTCTCAAACAGTCTACGCTTTGATCGTTCCCTGGAAGACCAGTAGTAGTTTCCGATTCACATCTGGAGGTATTCTGTAACCTGTGGACTATCAGAGTGTTGTTGAAACACAGAAATAGCACCGGGATTGAATACAACAGTCACCATGCGCACTTTCCTCTAAGTAATAATGACTCAAACAGTCTACGCTTTGATCGTTCCCTGGGAGACCAGTAGTAGTTTGCGATGCACATCTTGAGGCATTCTGTAATCTGTGGACCTTCAAAGTGTTGCTGAAACACAGAAATTGCATCGGGATTGAATACAACAGTCACCATGCGCAATTTTCCTCCATGGGAGTCATGTCTCAAACAGTCTACGCTTTGAACGTTCCCTGGAAGACCAGTAGTAGTTTCCGATGCACATCTGGAGGCATTCTGTAATCTGTGGACGTTCAAAGTGTTGATGAAACACAAAAATTGCATCGGGATTGAATACAAGAGTCACCATGCGCACTTTCCTTCATGGGAGTAATGTCCCAAAGAGTCTACGCTTTGTTCGTTCCCTGGAAGCCCAGTAGTAGTTTAAGATGCACATCTGGAGGAATTCTGTAATCTGTGGACTATCCGAGTGTTGTTGAAACACAGAGATTGCATCGGGATTCAATACAATAGTCACCATGCGCACTTTCCTCCATGGGACTAGTGTCTCAAACAGTCAACGCTTTGATCTTTGCCTGGAAGATCAGTAGTAGTTTCCGATGCACATCTGGAGGCATTCCGTAATCTGTGGACTATCAGAGTGTTGATGAAACACAGAAATTGCATCGGGATTGAATAAAACAGTCACCATGCGCACTTTCCTCCATGGGAGTAATGTCTCAAACAGTCTACGATTTGATCGATCCCTGGAAGACCAGTAGAAGTTTCCGACGCATGTCTGGAGGCATTCTGAAATCTGTGGACTATCAGAGTGTTGACAAAACACAGAAATTGCATGGGGATTTAATACAACAGTCACCATGCGCACTTTCCTCCATGGGAGTGATGTCTCAAACAGTCAACGCTAGGATCTTTCCCTGGAAGACCACTAGTAGTTTCCGATGCTCATCTGGAGGCATTCTGTAATCTGTGACGTATCAGTGTGTTGATGAAACACAGAAATTGCACCGGAATTGAATACAACAGTTACAATGCGCACGTTCCTCCATGGGAGTAATGTCTCAAACCGTCTACGCTTTGATCGTTCCCTGGAAGATCAGTAGTAGTTTCCGATTCACATCTGGAGGCATTCTGTAATCTGTGGAAGATCAGAGTGTTGTTGAAACACAGAAATTGCACCGGGATTGAATACAACAGTCACCATGCGCACTTTCCTCTAAGTAATAATGTCTCTAACAGTCTACGCTTTGATAGTTCCCTGGAAGACCAGTAGTAGTTTGCGATGCACATCTTGAGGCATTCTGTAATCTGTGGACTATCAGAGTGTTGATGAAACACAGATATTGCATCGAGATTCAATACAACAGTCACCATGCGCACTTTCCTCTATGGTAGTAATGTCTCAAACAGTCTACGCTTTGATCGTTCCCTGGAAGACCAGTAGTAGTTTCCGATGCACATCTGGAGACACTCTGTAATCGGTGGACCTTCAAAGTGTTGATGAAACACAGAAATTGCATGGGGATTGAATACAACAGTCACCATGCACACTGTCCTCCATGGGAGTAATGTCTCAAACAGTCTACGCTTTGATCGTTCCCTTGAAGACCAGTTGTAGCTTCTGATGCACATCTGGAGGCATTCTGTAATCTGTGGACCTTCAAAGTGTTGATGAAACACAGAAATTGCATCGGGATTGAATACAACAGTCACCATGCGCAATTTTCCTCCATGGGAGTAATGTCTCAAACAGTCTACGCTTTGAATGTTCCCTGGAAGACCAGCAGTAGTTTCCGATGCACATCTGGAGGCACTCTGTAATCTGTGGACTATCCGAGTGTTGATGAATCACAGAAACTGCATCGGGATTGAATACAACAGTCACCATGCGCACTTTCCTCCATGGGAACAATGTCTCAAACAGTCTACGGTTTGATTGATCCTGGAAGACCAGTAGAAGTTTCCGATGCATGTCTGGAGTCATTCTGTAATCTGTGGAGTATCAAAGTGTTGATGAAACACAGAATTTGCATGGGGATTTAATACAACAGTCACCATGCGCACTTTCCTCCATGGGAGTGATGTCTCAAACAGTCAACGCTAGGATCGTTCCCTGGAACACAACTAGTAGTTTCTGATGCACATCTGGAGGCATTCTGTAATCTGAGGCCTATCAGAGTGTTGATGAAACACAGAAATTGCATCGAAATTGAATACAACAGTCACCATGCGCACGTTCCTCCATGGGAGTAATGTCTCAAACAGTCTACGCTTTGATCGTTCCCTGGAAGACCAGTAGTAGTTTCCGATTCACATCTGGAGGCATTCTGTAAACTGTGGACTATCAGAGTGTTGTTGAAACTCAGAAATTGCACCGGGATTGAATATAACAGTCACCATGCGCACTTTCCTCTAAGTAATAATGTCTCAAACAGTCTACGCTTTGATCGTTCCCTGGAAGACCAGTAGTAGTTTGCGATGCACATCTTGAGGCATTCTGTAATCTGTGGACGTTCAAAGTGTAGATGAAACACAGAAATTGCATCGGGATTGAATATAACAGTCACCATGCGCACTTTCCTCCATGGGAGTAATGTCTCAAACAGTCAACGCTTTGATCGTTCCCTGGAAGACCAGTAGTAGTTTCCGATGCATATCTGGAGGCATTCTGTAATCTGTGGACAATCCGAGTGTTGTTGAAACACAGAAATTGCATCGGGATTGAATACAATAGTCACTATGCGCACTTTCCTCCATGGGAGTAATGTCTCAAACAGTCTACGCTTTGATAGTTCCCTGGAAGACCAGTAGTAGTTTCCGATGCACATCTGGAGACATTCTGAAATCTGAGGACAGTCAGAGTGTTGATGAATCACAGAAATAGCATCGGGATTGAATACAACAGTCACCATGCGCACTTTCCTCCATGGGACTAATGTCTCACATAGTCTATGCTTTGATCGTTCCCTGGAAGATCAATAGTAGTTTCCGATGCACATCTGGAGGCATTCTGTGATCTGTGGACTATCAGAGTGATGATGAAACACAGAAATTGCATCGGGATTGAATACAACATTCACCAAGCGCACGTTCCTCCATGGGAGTAATGTCTCAAACAGTCTACGATATGATCGTTCCCTGGAAGATCAGTAGTAGTTTCCGATGCACATCTGGAGGCATTCTGTAATCTGTGGACTATCAGAGTGTTGATGAAACACAGAAATTGCATCGGGATTGAATACAACATTCACCATGCGCACGTTCCTCCATGGGAGTAATGCCTGAAACAGTCTACGCTTTGATCGTTCCCTGGAAGACCAGTAGTAGTTTCCGATGCACATCTGGAGGCACTCTCTAATCTGTGGTTGATCAAAGTGTTGATGAAACACAGAAATTGCATCGGTATTGAAAACAACAGTCACCATGCGCACTTACCCCCATGGGAAAAATGTCTCAAACAGTCTACGCTTTCATCGTTCCGTGGAAGACCAGTAGTAGTTTCCGATGCACATCTTGAGGCATTGTGTCATCTTTGGACAATCAGAGTGTTGATGAAACACAGAAACTGCATCGGGATTGAATACAACAGTCACCATGCGCACAGTCCTCCATGGGAGTAGTGTCTCAAACAGTCTACGCTTTGATCGTTCCCTTGAAGACCAGTTGAAGCTTCTGATGCACATCTGGAGGCATTCTGTAATCTGTGGACTATCAGAGTGTTGATGAAACACAGAAATTGCATCGGGATTGAATACAACATTCACCAAGCGCACGTTCCTCCATGGGAGTAATGTCTCAAAACAGTCTACGTTTTGATCGTTCCCTGGAAGATCAGTAGTAGTTTCCGATGCACATCTTTAGGCATTCTGTAATCTGTGGACAATCAGAGTGTTGATGAAACACAGAAACTGCATCGGGATTGAATACAACATCACCATGCGCACTGTCCTCCATGGGAGAAATGTCTCAAACAGTCTACGCTTTGATCGTTCCCTTGAAGACCAGTTGTAGGTTCTGATGCACATCTGGAGGCATTCTATAATCTGTGGACCTTCAAAGTGTTGATGAAACACAGAAATTACATCGGGATTGAATACAACTGTCACCATGCGCAATTTTCCTCCATGGGAGTAATGTCTCAAACAGTCAACGCTTTGAACGTTCCCTGGAAGACCAGTAGTAGTTTCCGATGCACATCTGGAGGCATTCTGTAATCTGTGGACTATCAGAGTGTTGTTGAAACACAAAAATTGCATCGGGATTAAATACAACAGTCACCATGCGCACTTTCCTCCATGGGAGTAATGCCTCAAACAGCCAACGCTTTGATCGTTCCCTGGAAGACCAGTAGTAGTTTCCGTTGCACATCTTGAGGCATTCTGTAATCTGTGTACGTTCAAAGTGTTGATGAAACACAGAAATTGCATCGGGATTGAATACAACAGTCACCATGCGCACTTTCCTCCATGGGAGTAATGTCTCACATAGTCTACGCTTTGATTGTCCCTGGGAGATCAGTAGTAGTTTCCGATGCACATCTGGAGGCATTCTATGTGGACTATCAGAGTGTTGATGAAACACAGTAATTGCATCGGGGTTGAATACAACCGTCACTATGCGCACATTCCTCTGTGGGAGTAATGTCTCAAACAGTCTACGCTTTGATCGTCCCTGGATGAGCAGTAATGGTTTCCGATGCACATTTGTGTGCATTCTGTAATGTGTGGACTATCAGAGTGTTGATGAAACACTAACATTGCATCGGGATTGAATACAACATTCACCAAGCGCACGTTCCTCCATAGGAGTAATGTCTGAAACAGTCTACGATTTGATCGTTCCCTGGAAGACCAGTAGTAGTTTCCGATGCACATCTGGAGGCACTCTCTAATCTGTGGTTGATCAAATTGTTGATGAAACACAGAAATTGCATCGGTATTGAAAACAACAGTCACCATGCGCACTTTCCTCCATGGGTGTAATGTCTCAAACAGTCTACGTTTTGATCGTTCCCTGGAAGACCACTAGTAGTTTCCGATGCACATCTGGAGGCATTCTGTAATCTGTGGACAATCAGAGTGTTGATGAAACACAGAAACTGCATCGGGATTGAATACAACATCACCATGTGCACTGTCCTCCATGGGAGAAATGTCTCAAACAGTCTACGCTTTGATCGTTCCCTTGAAGACCAGTTGTAGGTTCTGATGCACATCTGGAGGCATTCTATAATCTGTGGACCTTCAAAGTGTTGATGAAACACAGAAATTACATCGGGATTGAATACAACTGTCACCATGCGCAATTTTCCTCCATGGGAGTAATGTCTCAAACAGTCTACGCTTTGAACGTTCCCTGGAAGACCAGTAGTAGTTTCCGATGCACATCTGGAGGCATTCTGTAATCTGTGGACTATCAGAGTGTTGTTGAAACACAAAAATTGCATCGGGATTAAATACAACAGTCACCATGCGCACTTTCCTCCATGGGAGTGATTTCTCAAACAGTCAACGCTAGGATCGTTCCCTGGAAGACCACTAGTAGTTTCCGATGCACATCTGGAGGCATTCTGTAATCTGTGGCCTATCAGAGTGTTGATGAAACACAGAAATTGCATCGAAATTGAATACAACAGTCACCATGCGCACGTTCCTCCATGGGAGTAATGTCTCAAACAGACTACGCTTTGATCGTTCACTGGAAGACCAGTAGTAGTTTCCTATTCACATCTGGAGGCATTCTGTAATCTGTGGACTATCAGAGTGTTGATGAAACACAGAAATTGCTTTGGTATTGAATACAACAGTCACAATGCGCACTTTCCTCCACGGGAGTAATGTCTCAAACAGTCTACGCTCTGATCGTTCCCTGGATGAGCAGCAGTAGTTTCCGATGCACATCTGGGGGCATTCTGTAATGTGTGGACTATCCGAGTGTTGATGAAACACAGAAATTGCATCGGGATTGAATACAACATTCACAATGCGCACGTTCCTCCATGGGAGTAATGTCTGAAACAGTCTACGCTTTTATAGTTCCCTGGAAGACCAGTAGTAGTTTCCGATGCACATCTGGAGGCACTCTCTAATCTGTGGTTGACCAAAGTGTTGAAGAAACACAGAAATTGCATCGGTATTGAAAACAACAGTCACCATGCGCACCCACCCCCATGGGAGAAATGTCTCAAACAGTCTACGATATCATCGTTCCCTGGAAGACCAGTAGTAGTTTCCGATGCACATCTGGACACATTCTGTAATCTGTGGACAATCAGAGTGTTGATGGAACACAGAAACTGCATCGGGATGAATACAACAGTCACCATGCGCCCTGTCCGCCATGGGAATAATGTCTCAAACAGTCTACGCTTTGATCGTTCCCTTGAAGACCAGTTGTAGCTTCTGGTGCACATCTGGAGGCATTCTGTAATCTGTTTACCTTCAAAGTGTTGATGAAACACAGAAATTACATCGGGATTGAATACAACAGTCACCATGCGCAATTTTCCTCCATGGGAGTAATGTCTCAAACAGTCTACGCTTTGAACGTTCCCTGGAAGACCAGTAGTAGTTTCCGATGCACATCTGGAGGCATTCTGTAATCTGTGGACGTTCAAAGTGTTGATGAAACACAGAAATTGCATCGGGATTGAATACAAGAGTCACCATGCGCACATTCCTTCGTGGGAGTAATGTCCCAAACAGTCTACGCTTTGTTCGTTCCCTGGAAGCCCAGTAGTAGTTTCCGATGCACATCTGGAGGAATTCTGTAATCTGTGGACTATCCGACTGTTGTTGAAACACAGAGATTGCAACGGGATTCAATACAATAGTCACCATGCGCACATTCCTCCATGGGACTAGTGTCTCAAACAGTCAACGCTTTGATCGTTGCCTGGAAGATCAGTAGTAGTTTCCGAAGAAAATCTGGAGGCATTCTGTAATCTGTGGACGTTCAAAGTGTTGATGAAACACAGAAATTGCATCGGGATTGAATACAAGAGTCACCATGCGCACTTTCCTCCATGGGAGTAATGTCCCAAACAGTCTACGCTTTGTTCGTTCCCTGGAAGCCCAGTAGTAGATTCCGATGCACATCTTGCGCAATTCTGTAATCTGTGGAAGATCCGACTGTTGTTGAAACACAGAGATTGCATCGGGATTCAATACAATAGTCACCATGCGCACATTCCTCCATAGGACTAGTGTCTCAAACAGTCAACGCTTTGATCGTTGCCTGGAAGATCAGTAGTAGTTTCCGATGCACATCTGGAGGCATTCTGTAATCTGTGGACTATCAGAGTGTTGACAAAACACAGAAATTGCATGGGGATTTAATACAACAGTCACCATGCGCACTTTCCTCCATGGGAGTGATGTCTCAAACAGTCAACGCTAGGATCGTTCCCTGGAGAAACCACTAGTAGTTTTCGATGCACATCTGGATGCATTCTGTAATCTGTGGCCTATCAGAGTGTTGATGAAACACAGAAATTGCATCTCGATTGAATACAACAGTCACCATGCGCACATTCCTCCATGGGAGTAATGTCTCACCAGTCTACGCTTTGATCGTTCCCTGGAAGACCAGTAGTAGTTTCCGATTCACATCTGGAGGCATTCTGTAACCTGTGGACTATCAGAGTGTTGTTGAAACACAGAAATAGCACCGGGATTGAATACAACAGTCACCATGCGCACTTTCCTCTAAGTAATAATGACTCAAACAGTCTACGCTTTGATCGTTCCCTGGGAGACCAGTAGTAGTTTGCGATGCACATCTTGAGGCATTCTGTAATCTGTGGACCTTCAAAGTGTTGATGAAACACAGAAATTGCATCGGGATTGAATACAACAGTCACCATGCGCAATTTTCCTCCATGGGAGTCATATCTCAAACAGTCTACGCTTTGAACGTTCCCTGGAAGACCAGTAGTAGTTTCCGATGCACATCTGGAGGCATTCTGTAATCTGTGGACGTTCAAAGTGTTGATGAAACACAAAAATTGCATCGGGATTGAATACAAGAGTCACCATGCGCACTTTCCTCCATGGGAGTAATGTCCCAAACAGTCTACGCTTTGATCGTTGCCTGGAAGATCAGTAGTAGCTTCCGAAGAAAATCTGGAGGCATTCTGTAATCTGTGGACGTTCAAAGTGTTGATGAAACACAGAAATTGCATCGGGATTGAATACAAGAGTCACCATGCGCACTTTCCTCCATGGGAGTAATGTCCCAAACAGGAATTCTGTAATCTGTGGACTATCCGACTGTTGTTGAAACACAGAGATTGCATCGGGATTCAATACAATAGTCACCATGCGCACATTCCTCCATGGGACTAGTGTCTCAAACAGTCAACGCTTTGATCGTTGCCTGGAAGATCAGTAGTAGTTTCCGAAGAAAATCTGGAGGCATTCTGTAATCTGTGGACGTTCAAAGTGTTGATGAAACACAGAAATTGCATCGGGATTGAATACAAGAGTCACCATGCGCACTTTCCTCCATGGGAGTAATGTCCCAAACAGTCTACGCTTTGTTCGTTCCCTGGAAGCCCAGTAGTAGATTCCGATGCACATCTGGAGGAATTCTGTAATCTGTGGAAGATCCGACTGTTGTTGAAACACAGAGATTGCATCGGGATTCAATACAATAGTCACCATGCGCACATTCCTCCATGGGACTAGTGTCTCAAACAGTCAACGCTTTGATCTTTGCCTGGAAGATCAGTAGTAGTTTCCGATGCACATCTGGAGGCATTCCGTAATCTGTGGACTATCAGAGTGTTGATGAAACACAGAAATTGCATCGGGATTGAATAAAACAGTCACCATGCGCACTTTCCTCCATGGGAGTAATGTCTCAAACAGTCTACGATTTGATCGATCCCTGGAAGACCAGTAGAAGTTTCCGACGCATGACTGGAGGCATTCTGTAATCTGTGGACTATCAGAGTGTTGACAAAACACAGAAATTGCATGGGGATTTAATACAACAGTCACCATGCGCACTTTCCTCCATGGGAGTGATGTCTCAAACAGTCAACGCTAGGATCGTTCCCTGGAAGACCACTAGTAGTTTCCGATGCACATCTGGATGCATTCTGTAATCTGTGGCCTATCAGAGTGTTGATGAAGCACAGAAATTGCATCTCGATTGAATACAACAGTCACCATGCGCACATTCCTCCATGGGAGTAATGTCTCAAACAGTCTACGCTTTGATCGTTCCCTGGAAGACCAGTAGTAGTTTCCGATTCACATCTGGAGGTATTCTGTAACCTGTGGACTATCAGAGTGTTGTTGAAACACAGAAATAGCACCGGGATTGAATACAACAGTCACCATGCGCACTTTCCTCTAAGTAATAATGACTCAAACAGTCTACGCTTTGATCGTTCCCTGGGAGACCAGTAGTAGTTTGCGATGCACATCTTGAGGCATTCTGTAATCTGTGGACCTTCAAAGTGTTGCTGAAACACAGAAATTGCATCGGGATTGAATACAACAGTCACCATGCGCAATTTTCCTCCATGGGAGTCATGTCTCAAACAGTCTACGCTTTGAACGTTCCCTGGAAGACCAGTAGTAGTTTCCGATGCACATCTGGAGGCATTCTGTAATCTGTGGACGTTCAAAGTGTTGATGAAACACAAAAATTGCATCGGGATTGAATACAAGAGTCACCATGCGCACTTTCCTCCATGGGAGTAATGTCCCAAAGAGTCTACGCTTTGTTCGTTCCCTGGAAGGCCAGTAGTAGTTTAAGATGCACATCTGGAGGAATTCTGTAATCTGTGGACTATCCGAGTGTTGTTGAAACACAGAGATTGCATCGGGATTCAATACAATAGTCACCATGCGCACTTTCCTCCATGGGACTAGTGTCTCAAACAGTCAACGCTTTGATCTTTGCCTGGAAGATCAGTAGTAGTTTCCGATGCACATCTGGAGGCATTCCGTAATCTGTGGACTATCAGAGTGTTGATGAAACACAGAAATTGCATCGGGATTGAATAAAACAGTCACCATGCGCACTTTCCTCCATGGGAGTAATGTCTCAAACAGTCTACGATTTGATCGATCCCTGGAAGACCAGTAGAAGTTTCCGACGCATGTCTGGAGGCATTCTGAAATCTGTGGACTATCAGAGTGTTGACAAAACACAGAAATTGCATGGGGATTTAATACAACAGTCACCATGCGCACTTTCCTCCATGGGAGTGATGTCTCAAACAGTCAACGCTAGGATCTTTCCCTGGAAGACCACTAGTAGTTTCCGATGCTCATCTGGAGGCATTCTGTAATCTGTGACGTATCAGTGTGTTGATGAAACACAGAAATTGCACCGGAATTGAATACAACAGTTACAATGCGCACGTTCCTCCATGGGAGTAATGTCTCAAACCGTCTACGCTTTGATCGTTCCCTGGAAGATCAGTAGTAGTTTCCGATTCACATCTGGAGGCATTCTGTAATCTGTGGAAGATCAGAGTGTTGTTGAAACACAGAAATTGCACCGGGATTGAATACAACAGTCACCATGCGCACTTTCCTCTAAGTAATAATGTCTCTAACAGTCTACGCTTTGATAGTTCCCTGGAAGACCAGTAGTAGTTTGCGATGCACATCTTGAGGCATTCTGTAATCTGTGGACTATCAGAGTGTTGATGAAACACAGATATTGCATCGAGATTCAATACAACAGTCACCATGCGCACTTTCCTCCATGGTAGTAATGTCTCAAACAGTCTACGCTTTGATCGTTCCCTGGAAGACCAGTAGTAGTTTCCGATGCACATCTGGAGACACTCTGTAATCGGTGGACCTTCAAAGTGTTGATGAAACACAGAAATTGCATGGGGATTGAATACAACAGTCACCATGCACACTGTCCTCCATGGGAGTAATGTCTCAAACAGTCTACGCTTTGATCGTTCCCTTGAAGACCAGTTGTAGCTTCTGATGCACATCTGGAGGCATTCTGTAATCTGTGGACCTTCAAAGTGTTGATGAAACACAGAAATTGCATCGGGATTGAATACAACAGTCACCATGCGCAATTTTCCTCCATGGGAGTAATGTCTCAAACAGTCTACGCTTTGAATGTTCCCTGGAAGACCAGCAGTAGTTTCCGATGCACATCTGGAGGCACTCTGTAATCTGTGGACTATCCGAGTGTTGATGAATCACAGAAATTGCATCGGGATTGAATACAACAGTCACCATGCGCACTTTCCTCCATGGGAACAATGTCTCAAACAGTCTACGGTTTGATTGATCCTGGAAGACCAGTAGAAGTTTCCGATGCATGTCTGGAGTCATTCTGTAATCTGTGGAGTATCAAAGTGTTGATGAAACACAGAATTTGCATGGGGATTTAATACAACAGTCACCATGCGCACTTTCCTCCATGGGAGTGATGTCTCAAACAGTCAACGCTAGGATCGTTCCCTGGAACACAACTAGTAGTTTCTGATGCACATCTGGAGGCATTCTGTAATCTGAGGCCTATCAGAGTGTTGATGAAACACAGAAATTGCATCGAAATTGAATACAACAGTCACCATGCGCACGTTCCTCCATGGGAGTAATGTCTCAAACAGTCTACGCTTTGATCGTTCCCTGGAAGACCAGTAGTAGTTTCCGATTCACATCTGGAGGCATTCTGTAAACTGTGGACTAACAGAGTGTTGTTGAAACTCAGAAATTGCACCGGGTTTGAATATAACAGTCACCATGCGCACTTTCCTCTAAGTAATAATGTCTCAAACAGTCTACGCTTTGATCGTTCCCTGGAAGACCAGTAGTAGTTTGCGATGCACATCTTGAGGCATTCTGTAATCTGTGGACGTTCAAAGTGTAGATGAAACACAGAAATTGCATAGGGATTGAATATAACAGTCACCATGCGCACTTTCCTCCATGGGAGTAATGTCTCAAACAGTCAACGCTTTGATCGTTCCCTGGAAGACCAGTAGTAGTTTCCGATGCATATCTGGAGGCATTCTGTAATCTGTGGACAATCCGAGTGTTGTTGAAACACAGAAATTGCATCGGGATTGAATACAATAGTCACTATGCGCACTTTCCTCCATGGGAGTAATGTCTCAAACAG
Source organism: Schistocerca gregaria (assembly GCF_023897955.1). NCBI lineage: Eukaryota > Metazoa > Arthropoda > Insecta > Orthoptera > Acrididae > Schistocerca > Schistocerca gregaria. Next base: position 99,766,261 of record NC_064922.1, read on the forward strand.
TCTACGCTTTGATAGTTCCCTGGAAGACCAGTAGTAGTTTCCGATGCACATCTGGAGACATTCTGAAATCTGAGGACAGTCAGAGTGTTGATGAATCACAGAAATAGCATCGGGATTGAATACAACAGTCACCATGCGCACTTTCCTCCATGGGACTAATGTCTCACATAGTCTATGCTTTGATCGTTCCCTGGAAGATCAATAGTAGTTTCCGATGCACATCTGGAGGCATTCTGTGATCTGTGGACTATCAGAGTGATGATGAAACACAGAAATTGCATCGGGATTGAATACAACATTCACCAAGCGCACGTTCCTCCATGGGAGTAATGTCTCAAACAGTCTACGATATGATCGTTCCCTGGAAGATCAGTAGTAGTTTCCGATGCACATCTGGAGGCATTCTGTAATCTGTGGACTATCAGAGTGTTGATGAAACACAGAAATTGCATCGGGATTGAATACAACATTCACCATGCGCACGTTCCTCCATGGGAGTAATGTCTGAAACAGTCTACGCTTTGATCGTTCCCTGGAAGACCAGTAGTAGTTTCCGATGCACATCTGGAGGCACTCTCTAATCTGTGGTTGATCAAAGTGTTGATGAAACACAGAAATTGCATCGGTATTGAAAACAACAGTCACCATGCGCACTTACCCCCATGGGAAAAATGTCTCAAACAGTCTACGCTTTCATCGTTCCGTGGAAGACCAGTAGTAGTTTCCGATGCACATCTTGAGGCATTGTGTCATCTTTGGACAATCAGAGTGTTGATGAAACACAGAAACTGCATCGGGATTGAATACAACAGTCACCATGCGCACTGTCCTCCATGGGAGAAATGTCTCAAACAGTCTACGCTTTGATCGTTCCCTTGAAGACCAGTTGAAGCTTCTGATGCACATCTGGAGGCATTCTGTAATCTGTGGACTATCAGAGTGTTGATGAAACACAGAAATTGCATCGGGATTGAATACAACATTCACCAAGCGCACGTTCCTCCATGGGAGTAATGTCTCAAAACAGTCTACGTTTTGATCGTTCCCTGGAAGATCAGTAGTAGTTTCCGATGCACATCTTTAGGCATTCTGTAATCTGTGGACAATCAGAGTGTTGATGAAACACAGAAACTGCATCGGGATTGAATACAACATCACCATGCGCACTGTCCTCCATGGGAGAAATGTCTCAAACAGTCTACGCTTTGATCGTTCCCTTGAAGACCAGTTGTAGGTTCTGATGCACATCTGGAGGCATTCTATAATCTGTGGACCTTCAAAGTGTTGATGAAACACAGAAATTACATCGGGATTGAATACAACTGTCACCATGCGCAATTTTCCACCATGGGAGTAATGTCTCAAACAGTCTACGCTTTGAACGTTCCCTGGAAGACCAGTAGTAGTTTCCGATGCACATCTGGAGGCATTCTGTAATCTGTGGACTATCAGAGTGTTGTTGAAACACAAAAATTGCATCGGGATTAAATACAACAGTCACCATGCGCACTTTCCTCCATGGGAGTAATGCCTCAAACAGCCAACGCTTTGATCGTTCCCTGGAAGACCAGAAGTAGTTTCCGTTGCACATCTTGAGGCATTCTGTAATCTGTGTACGTTCAAAGTGTTGATGAAACACAGAAATTGCATCGGGATTGAATACAACAGTCACCATGCGCACTTTCCTCCATGGGAGTAATGTCTCACATAGTCTACGCTTTGATTGTCCCTGGAAGATCAGTAGTAGTTTCCGATGCACATCTGGAGGCATTCTATGTGGACTATCAGAGTGTTGATGAAACACAGTAATTGCATCGGGGTTGAATACAACCGTCACTATGCGCACTTTCCTCTGTGGGAGTAATGTCTCAAACAGTCTACGCTTTGAACGTCCCTGGATGAGCAGTAATGGTTTCCGATGCACATTTGTGTGCATTCTGTAATGTGTGGACTATCAGAGTGTTGATGAAACACTAACATTGCATCGGGATTGAATACAACATTCACCAAGCGCACGTTCCTCCATAGGAGTAATGTCTGAAACAGTCTACGATTTGATCGTTCCCTGGAAGACCAGTAGTAGTTTCCGATGCACATCTGGAGGCACTCTCTAATCTGTGGTTGATCAAATTGTTGATGAAACACAGAAATTGCATCGGTATTGAAAACAACAGTCACCATGCGCACTTACCTCCATGGGAAAAAATGTCTCAAACAGTCTACGCTTTGATCGTTCCCTGGAAGACCAGTAGTAGTTTCCGATGCACATCTGGAGGCACTCTGTAATCTGTGGACTATCCGAGTGTTGATGAATCACAGAAATTGCATCGGGATTGAATACAACAGTCACCATGCGCACTTTCCTCCATGGGAACAATGTCTCAAACAGTCTACGGTTTGATTGATCCTGGAAGACCAGTAGAAGTTTCCGATGCATGTCTGGAGTCATTCTGTAATCTGTGGAGTATCAAAGTGTTGATGAAACACAGAATTTGCATGGGGATTTAATACAACAGTCACCATGCGCACTTTCCTCCATGGGAGTGATGTCTCAAACAGTCAACGCTAGGATCGTTCCCTGGAACACAACTAGTAGTTTCTGATGCACATCTGGAGGCATTCTGTAATCTGAGGCCTATCAGAGTGTTGATGAAACACAGAAATTGCATCGAAATTGAATACAACAGTCACCATGCGCACGTTCCTCCATGGGAGTAATGTCTCAAACAGTCTACGCTTTGATCGTTCCCTGGAAGACCAGTAGTAGTTTCCGATTCACATCTGGAGGCATTCTGTAAACTGTGGACTAACAGAGTGTTGTTGAAACTCAGAAATTGCACCGGGTTTGAATATAACAGTCACCATGCGCACTTTCCTCTAAGTAATAATGTCTCAAACAGTCTACGCTTTGATCGTTCCCTGGAAGACCAGTAGTAGTTTGCGATGCACATCTTGAGGCATTCTGTAATCTGTGGACGTTCAAAGTGTAGATGAAACACAGAAATTGCATCGGGATTGAATATAACAGTCACCATGCGCACTTTCCTCCATGGGAGTAATGTCTCAAACAGTCAACGCTTTGATCGTTCCCTGGAAGACCAGTAGTAGTTTCCGATGCATATCTGGAGGCATTCTGTAATCTGTGGACAATCCGAGTGTTGTTGAAACACAGAAATTGCATCGGGATTGAATACAATAGTCACTATGCGCACTTTCCTCCATGGGAGTAATGTCTCAAACAGTCTACGCTTTGATAGTTCCCTGGAAGACCAGTAGTAGTTTCCGATGCACATCTGGAGACATTCTGAAATCTGAGGACAGTCAGAGTGTTGATGAATCACAGAAATAGCATCGGGATTGAATACAACAGTCACCATGCGCACTTTCCTCCATGGGACTAATGTCTCACATAGTCTATGCTTTGATCGTTCCCTGGAAGATCAATAGTAGTTTCCGATGCACATCTGGAGGCATTCTGTGATCTGTGGACTATCAGAGTGATGATGAAACACAGAAATTGCATCGGGATTGAATACAACATTCACCAAGCGCACGTTCCTCCATGGGAGTAATGTCTCAAACAGTCTACGATATGATCGTTCCCTGGAAGATCAGTAGTAGTTTCCGATGCACATCTGGAGGCATTCTGTAATCTGTGGACTATCAGAGTGTTGATGAAACACAGAAATTGCATCGGGATTGAATACAACATTCACCATGCGCACGTTCCTCCATGGGAGTAATGTCTGAAACAGTCTACGCTTTGATCGTTCCCTGGAAGACCAGTAGTAGTTTCCGATGCACATCTGGAGGCACTCTCTAATCTGTGGTTGATCAAAGTGTTGATGAAACACAGAAATTGCATCGGTATTGAAAACAACAGTCACCATGCGCACTTACCCCCATGGGAAAAATGTCTCAAACAGTCTACGCTTTCATCGTTCCGTGGAAGACCAGTAGTAGTTTCCGATGCACATCTTGAGGCATTGTGTCATCTTTGGACAATCAGAGTGTTGATGAAACACAGAAACTGCATCGGGATTGAATACAACAGTCACCATGCGGACAGTCCTCCATGGGAGTAATGTCTCAAACAGTCTACGCTTTGATCGTTCCCTTGAAGACCAGTTGAAGCTTCTGATGCACATCTGGAGGCATTCTGTAATCTGTGGACTATCAGAGTGTTGATGAAACACAGAAATTGCATCGGGATTGAATACAACATTCACCAAGCGCACGTTCCTCCATGGGAGTAATGTCTCAAAACAGTCTACGTTTTGATCGTTCCCTGGAAGATCAGTAGTAGTTTCCGATGCACATCTTTAGGCATTCTGTAATCTGTGGACAATCAGAGTGTTGATGAAACACAGAAACTGCATCGGGATTGAATACAACATCACCATGCGCACTGTCCTCCATGGGAGAAATGTCTCAAACAGTCTACGCTTTGATCGTTCCCTTGAAGACCAGTTGTAGGTTCTGATGCACATCTGGAGGCATTCTATAATCTGTGGACCTTCAAAGTGTTGATGAAACACAGAAATTACATCGGGATTGAATACAACTGTCACCATGCGCAATTTTCCTCCATGGGAGTAATGTCTCAAACAGTCTACGCTTTGAACGTTCCCTGGAAGACCAGTAGTAGTTTCCGATGCACATCTGGAGGCATTCTGTAATCTGTGGACTATCAGAGTGTTGTTGAAACACAAAAATTGCATCGGGATTAAATACAACAGTCACCATGCGCACTTTCCTCCATGGGAGTAATGCCTCAAACAGCCAACGCTTTGATCGTTCCCTGGAAGACCAGTAGTAGTTTCCGATGCACATCTTGAGGCATTCTGTAATCTGTGGACGTTCAAAGTAATGATGAAACACAGAAATTGCATCGGGATTGAATACAACATTCACCATGCGCACTTTCCTCCATGGGAGTAATGTCTCAAACACTCAACGCTTTGATCGTTCCCTGGAATACCAGTAGTAGTTTCCGATGCACATCTGGAGGCATTCTGTAATCTGTGGACGTTCAAAGTAATGATGAAACACAGAAATTGCATCGGGATTGAATACAACATTCACCATGCGCACTTTCCTCCATGGGAGTAATGTCTCAAACACTCAACGCTTTGATCGTTCCCTGGAATACCAGTAGTAGTTTCCGATGCACATCTGGAGGCATTCTGTAATCTGTGGACTATCAGAGTGTTGTTGAAACACAGAAATTGCATCGGGATTAAATACAACAGTCACCATGCTCACTTTCCTCCATGGGAGTAATGCCTCAAACAGTCTACGCTTTGATCGTTCCCTGGAAGACCAGTAGTAGTTTCCGATGCACATCTGGAGACATTCTGTAATCTGTGGACAATCAGTGTGTTGATGAAACACAGAAATTGCATCGGGATTGAACACAACATTCACCAAGCGCACGTTCGTCCATGTGAGTAATGTCTCATACAGTCTACGCTTTGATCGTTCCCTGGAAGATCAGTAGTAGTTTCCGATGCACATCTGGGGCATTCTGTAATGTGTGGACTATCAGAGTGTTGATGAAACACAGAAATTGCATCGGGATTGACTACAACATTCACCATGCGCACGTTCCTCCATGGGAGTAATGTCTGAAACAGTCTACGCTTTGATCGTTCCCTGGAAGACCAGTAGTAGTTTCCGATGCACATCTGGAGGCACTCTCTAATCTGTGGTAGATCAAAGTGTTGATGAAACACAGAAATTGCTTCGGTATTGAAAACAACAGTCACCATGCGCACTTACCCCCATGGGAAAAATGTCTCAAACAGTCTACGCTTTGATCGTTCCCTGGAAGACCAGTAGTAGTTTCCGATGCACATCTTGAGGCATTGTGTATTCTGTGGACGTTCAAAGTGTTGATGAAACACAGAAATTGCATCGGGATTGAATACAACAGTCACCAAGCGCACGTTCCTCCATGGGAGTAATGTCTCATACAGTCTACGCTTTGATCGTTCCCTGGAAGATCAGTAGTAGCTTCCGATGCACATCTTGAGGCATTCTGTAATCTGTGGACGTTCAAAGTAATGATGAAACACAGAAATTGCATCGGGATTGAATACAACAGTCACCATGCGCACTTTCCTCCATGGGTGTAATGTCTCAACCAGTCAACGCTTTGATCGTTCCCTGGAAGACCAGTAGTAGTTTCCGATGCACATCTGGAGGCATTCTGTAATCTGTGGACTATCTGAGTGTTGTTGAAACACAGAAATTGCATCGGGATTGAATACAGTAGTCACTATGAGCACTTTCCTCCATGGGAGTAATGTCTCAAACAGTCTACGCTTTGATCTTTCCCTGGAAACCAGTAGTAGTTTCCGATGCACATCTGGAGACATTCTGTTATCTGTGGACTATCAGAGTGTTGATGAAACACAGAAATTGCATCGGGATTGAACACAACATTCACCAAGCGCACGTTCCTCCATGGGAGTAATGTCTGATACAGTCTACGCTTTGATCGTTCCCTGGAAGATCAGTAGTAGTTTCCGATGCACATCTTGAGGCATTCTGTAATCTGTGGACGTTCAAAGTAATGATGAAACACAGAAATTGCATCGGGATTGAATACAACAGTCACCATGCGCACTTTCCTCCATGGGTGTAATGTCTCAAACAGTCTACGCTTTGATCGTTCCCTGGAATACCAGTAGTAGTTTCCGATACACATCTGGAGGCATTCTGTAATCTGTGGACTATCAGAGTGTTGTTGAAACACAGAAATTGCATCGGGATTAAATACAATAGTCACTATGAGCACTTTCCTCTATGGGAGTAATGTCTCAAACAGTCTACGCTTTGATCTTTCCCTGGAAACCAGTAGTAGTTTCCGATGCACATCTGGAGACATTCTGTTATCTGTGGACTATCAGAGTGTTGATGAAACACAGAAATTGCATCGGGATTGAACACAACATTCACCAAGCGCACGTTCCTCCATGGGAGTAATGTCTCATACAGTCTACGCTTTGATCGTTCCCTGGAAGATCAGTAGTAGTTTCCGATGCACATCTTGAGGCATTCTGTAATCTGTGGACGTTCAAAGTAATGATGAAACACAGAAATTGCATCGGGATTAAATACAACAGTCACCATGCTCACTTTCCTCCATGGGAGTGATGCCTCAAACAGTCTACGCTTTGATCGTTCCCTGGAAGACGAGTAGTAGTTTCCGTTGCACAACTGGAGGCATTCTGTAGTCTGTGGACGTTCAAAGTGTTGATGAAACACAGAAATTGCATCGGGATTGAATACAACAGTCACCATGCGCACTTTCCTCCATGGGAGTAATGTCTCAAACAGTCTACGCTTTGATCGTTCTATGGAAGACCAGTAGTAGTTTCCGATGCACATCTGGAGGGATTCTGTAGTCTGTGGACTATCCGAGTGTGGTTGAAACACAGAAAATGCATAATGATTCAATACAATAGTCACCATGCGCACTTTCCTCCATGGGAGTAATGTCTCAAACAGACTACGCTTTGATCGTTCGCTGGAAGTTCAGTTGTAGTTTCCGATGCACATCTGGGGGCATTCTGTAATGTGTGGACTATCAGAGTGTTGATGAAACACAGAAATTGCATCGGGATTGAATACAACAGTCACCATGTGCACTTTCCTCCATGGGAGTAATGTCTCAAACAGTCAACGCTTTGATCGTTCCCTGGAAGACCAGTAGTAGTTTCCGATGCACATCTGGAGGCATTCTGTAATCTGTGGACTATCTGAGTGTTGTTGAAACACAGAAATTGCATCGGGATTGAATACAATAGTCACTATGAGCACTTTCCTCCATGGGAGTAATGTCTCAAACAGTCTACGCTTTGATCATTCCCTGGAAACCAGTAGTAGTTTCCGATGCACATCTGGAGACATTCTGTTATCTGTGGACTATCAGAGTGTTGATGAAACACAGAAATTGCATCGGGATTGAACACAACATTCACCAAGCGCACGTTCGTCCATGTGAGTAATGTCTCATACAGTCTACGCTTTGATCGTTCCCTGGAAGATCAGTAGTAGTTTCCGATGCACATCTGGTGGCATTCTGTAATGTGTGGACTATCAGAGTGTTAATGAAACACAGAAATTGCATCGGGATTGAATACAACATTCACCATGCGCACGTTCCTCCATGGGAGTAATGTCTGAAACAGTCTACGCTTTGATCGTTCCCTGGAAGACCAGTAGTAGTTTCCGATGCACATCTGGAGGCACTCTCTAATCTGTGGTTGATCAAAGTGTTGATGAAACACAGAAATTGCTTCGGTATTGAAAACAACAGTCACCATGCGCACTTACCCCCATGGGAAAAATGTCTCAAACAGTCTACGCTTTGATCGTTCCCTGGAAGACCAGTAGTAGTTTCCGATGCACATCTTGAGGCATTGTGTATTCTGTGGACGTTCAAAGTGTTGATGAAACACAGAAATTGCATCGGGATTGAATACAACAGTCACCAAGCGCACTTTCCTCCATGGGAGTAATGTCTCAAACAGTCAACGCTTTGATCTTTCCCTTTAAGGCCAGTAGTTGGGTCCGATGCACATCTGGAGGCATTCTGTAATTTGTGGACTATCCAAGTGTTGTTGAAACACAGAAATTGCATCGGGATTGAATACAATAGTCACTATGCGCACTTTCCTCCATGGGAGTAATGTCTCAAAGAGTCTACGATTTGATCGTTCGCTGGAAGACCAGTAGTAGTTTCCGATGCACATCTGGAGACATTCTGTAATCTGTGGACAATCAGTGTGTTGATGAAACACAGAAACTGCATCGGGATTGAATACAACAGTCACCATGCGCACTGTCCTCCATGGGAGTAATGTCTCAAACGGTCTTCGCTTTGATCGTTCCCTTGAAGACCAGTTGTAGCTTCTGATGCACATCTGGAGGCATTCAGTAATCTGTGGACATTCAAAGTGTTGATGAAACACAGTAATTACATCGGGATTGAATACAACAGTCACCATGCGCAATTTTCCTCCATGGGAGTAATGTCTCAAACAGTCTACGCTTTAAACGTTCCCTGGAAGACCAGTAGTAGTTTCCGATGCACATCTGGAGGCATTCTGTAATCTGTGGACTATCAGAGTGTTGTTGAAATACAGAAATTGCATCGGGATTAAATACAACAGTCACCATGCGCACTTTCCTCCATTGGAGTAATGCCTCAAACAGCCAACGGTTTGATCGTTCCCTGGAAGACCAGTAGTAGTTTCCGTTGCACATCTGGAGGCATTCTGTAATCTGTGGACGTTCAAAGTGTTGATGAAACACAGAAATTGCATCGGGATTGAATACAACAGACACTATGCGCACTTTCCTCCATAAGAGTAATGTCTCAAACAGTCTACTCTTTGATCGTTCCCTGGAAGACCAGTAGTAGTTCCCGATGCACATCTGGAGGCATTCTGTAATCTGTGGACTATCCGAGTGTTGTTGAGACACAGAAATTGCATCGGGATTCAATACAATAGTCAACATGCGTACTATCCTCCATGGGAGTAGTGTCTCAAACAGTCTACGATTTGAGCGATCCCTGGAAGATCAGTAGAAGTTTCCGATGCAAGTCTGGAGTCATTCTGTAGTCTGTGGACTATCAGAGTGTTGATGAAACACAGAAATTGAACCGAAATTGAATACAACAGTCACCATGCGCACTTTCCTCCATTGGAGTAATGCCTCAAACAGCCAACGCTTTGATCGTTCCCTGGAAGACCAGTAGTAGTTTCCGTTGCACATCTGGAGGCATTCTGTAATCTGTGGACGTTCAAAGTGTTGATGAAACACAGAAATAGCATCGGGATTGAATACAACTGACACTATGCGCACTTTCCTCCATAAGAGTAATGTCTCAAACAGTCTACTCTTTGATCGTTCCCTGGAAGACCAGTAGTAGTTTGCGATGCACATCTTGAGGCATTCTGTAATCTGTGGACTAACCGAGTGTTGTTGAAACACAGAAGTTGCATCGGGATTGAATACAATAGTCACTATGCGCACTTTCCTCCATGGGAGTAATGTCTCAAACAGTCTACGCTTTGATCGTTCCCTGGAAGAGCAGTAGTAGTTTCCGATGCTCATCTGGAGACATTCTGTAATCTGAGGACAATCAGAGTGTTGATGAAACACAGAAATAGCATCGGGATTGAATACAACAGACACCATGCGCACTTTCCTCCATGGGAGTAATGTCTCTCATAGTCTATGCATTGATCGTTCCCTGGAAGATCAGTAGTAGTTTCCGATGCACATCTGGAGGCATTCTGTAATCTGTGGACTATCAGAGTGTTGATGAAACACAGTAATTGCATCGGGATTGAATACAACAGTCACAATGCGCACTTTCCTCCATGGAAGTAATATCTCAAACAGTCTACGCTTTGATCGTTCCCTGGAAGATCAGTAGTAGTTTCCGATGCACATCTGGAGGCATTCTGTAATCTGTGGACTATCAGAGTGTTGATGAAACACAGAAATTGCATCGGGGTTGAATACAACCGTCACTATGCGCACTTTCCTCCGTGGGAGTAATGTCTCAAACAGTCTACGCTTTGATCGTCCCTGGATGAGCAGTAATGGTTTCCGATGCACATTTGGGTGCATTCTGTAATGTGTGGACTATCAGAGTGTTGATGAAACACAGAAATAGCATCGGGATTGAATACAACATTCACCAAGCGCACGTTCCTCCATAGGAGTAATGTCTCAAACAGTCTACGCTTTGATCGTTAACTGGAAGACCAGTAGTAGTTTCCGATGCACATCTGAAGGCACTCTCTAATCTGTGGTTGATCAAAGTGTTGATGAAACACAGAAATTGCATCGGGATTGAATTCAACAGTCATCATGCGCACTTTCCTCCATGGGAGTAATGTCTCAAACAGTCAACGCTTTGATCTTTCCCTTTAAGACCAGTAGTTGGGTCCGATGCACATCTGGAGGCATTCTGTAATTTGTGGACTATCCGAGTGTTGTTGAAACACAGAAATTGCATCGGGATTGAATACAATAGTCACTATGCGCACTTTCCTCCATGGGAGTAATGTCTCAAACAGTCTACGCTTTGATCGTTCCCTGGAAGACCAGTAGTAGTTTCCGATTCACATCTGGAGGCATTCTGTAATCTGTGGACTATCAGAGTGTTGTTGAAACACAGAAATTGCACCGGGATTGAATACAACAGTCACCATGCGCACTTTCCTCTAAGTAATAATGACTCAAACAGTCTACGCTTTGATCGTTCCCTGGGAGACCAGTAGTAGTTTGCGATGCACATCTTGAGGCATTCTGTAATCTGTGGACTATCCGAGTGTTGTTGAAACACAGAAGTTGCATCGGGATTGAATACAATAGTCACTATGCGCACTTTCCTCCATGGGAGTTATGTCTCAAACAGTCTAAGCTTTGATCGTTCCCTGGAATATCAGTAGTAGTTTCCGATGCACATCTGGAGGCATTCTGTAATGTGTGGACTATCAGAGTGTTGATGAAACACAGAAATTGCATCGGGATTGAATACAACATTCACCATAAGCACGTTCCTCCATGGGAGTAATGTCTGAAACAGTCTACGCTTTGATCGTTCCCTGGAAGACCAGTAGTAGTTTCCGATGGACATCTGGAGGCACTCTCTAATCTGTGGTTGATCAAAGTGTTGATGAAACACAGAAATTGCATCGGTATTGAAAACAACACTCACCATTCGCACTTACCCCCATGGGAAAAATGTCTCAAACAGTCTACGCTTTGATCGTTCCCTGGAAGACCAGTAGTAGTTTCCGATGCACATCTTGAGGCATTGTGTAATCTGTGGACGTTCAAAGTGTTGATGAAACACAGAAATTGCATCGGGATTGAATACAACAGTCACCATGCGCAATTTCCTCTATGGGAGTAATGTCTCAAACAGTCAACGCTTTGATCTTTCCCTTTAAGACCAGTAGTTGGGTCCGATGCACATCTGGAGGCATTCTGTAATTTGTGGACTCTCCGAGTGTTGTTGAAACACAGAAATTGCATCGGGATTGAATACAATAGTCACTATGCGCACTTTCCTCCATGGGAGTAATGTCTCAAACAGTCTACGCTTTGATCGTTCCCTGGAAGACCAGTAGTAGTTTCCTGTGCACATCTGGAGACATTCTGTAATCTGTGGACAATCAGAGTGTTGATGAAACACAGAAACTGCATCGGGATTGAATACAACAGTCACCATGCGCACTGTCCTCCATGGGAGTAATGACTCAAACAGTCTTCGCTTTGATCGTTCCCTTGAAGACCAGTTGTAGCTTCTGATGCACATCTGGAGGCATTCAGTAATCTGTGGACCTTCAAACTGTTGATGAAACACAGAAATTACATCGGGATTGAATACAACAGACACCATGCGCAATTTTCCTCCATGGGAGTAATGTCTCAAACAGTCTACGTCTTGAACGTTCCCTGGATGACCAGTAATAGTTTTCGATGCACATCTGGAGGCATTCTGTAATCTGTGGACTATCAGAGTGTTGTTGAAACACAGAAATTGCATAGGGATTAAATACAACAGTCACCATGCGCACTTTCCTCCATGGGAGTAATACCTCAAACAGCCTACGCTTTGATCGTTCCCTGGAAGACCAGTAGTAGTTTCCGTTGCACATCTGGAGGCATTCTGTAATCTGTGGACGTTCAAAGTGTTGATGAAACACAGAAATTGCATCGGGATTGAACACAACAGTCACCATGCGCACTTTCCTCCATAAGAGTAATGTCTCAAACAGTCTACTCTTTGATCGTTCCCTGGAAGACCAGTAGTAGTTTCCGATGCACATCTGGAGGCATTCTGTAATCTGTGGACAATCCGAGTGTTGTTGAAACACAGAAATTGCATCGGGATTCAATACAATAGTCAACATGCGTACTTTCCTCCATGGGAGTAATGTCTCAAACAGTCTACGATTTGATCGATCCCTGGAATACCAGTAGAAGTTTCCGATGCAAGTCTGGAGGCATTCTGTAATCTGTTTACTATCAGAGTGTTGATGAAACACAGAAATTGAATCGAAATTGAATACAACAGTCACCATGCGCACGTTCCTCCATGGGAGTAATGTCTCAAACAGTCTACGCTTTGATCGTTCCCTGGAAGACCAGTAGTAGTTTCCTATTCGCATCTGGAGGCATTCCGTAATCTGTGGACTATCAGAGTGTTGTTGAAACACAGAAATTGCACCGGGGGTTGAATACAACAGTCACCATGCGCACTTTCCTCTAAGTAATAATGACTCAAACAGTCTACGCTTTGATCGTTCCCTGGGAGACCAGTAGTACTTTGCGATGCACAGCTTGAGGCATTTTGTAATCTGTGGACATTCAAAGTGTTGATGAAACACAGAAATCGCATCGGGATTGAATACAACAGTCACCATGCGCACTTCCCTCCATGGGAGTCATGTCTCAAACGGTCAACGCTTTGGTCGTTCCCTGGAAGACCAGTAGTAGTTTCCGATGCACATGTGGAGGCATTCTGTAATCTGAGGACAATCAGAGTGTTGATGAAACAAAGAAATAGCATCGGGATTGAATACAACAGACACCATGCGCACTTTCCTCCATGGGAGTAATGTCTCACATAGTCTATGCTTTGATCGTTCCCTGGAAGATCAGTAGTAGTTTCCGATGCACATCTGGAGGCATTCTGTAATCTGTGGACTATCAGAGTGTTGATGAAACACAGTAATTGCATCGGGATTGAATACAACAGTCACAATGCGCACTTTCCTCCATGGGAGTAATATCTCAAACAGTCTACGCTTTGATCGTTCCCTGGAAGATCAGTAGTAGTTTCCGATGCACATCTGGAGGCATTCTGTAATCTGTGGACTATCAGAGTGTTGATGAAACACAGAAATTGCATCGGGGTTGAATACAACCGTCACTATGCGCACTTTCCTCCGTGGGAGTAATGTCTCAAACAGTCTACGCTTTGATCGTCCCTGGATGAGCAGTAATGTTTTCCGATGCACATTTGGGTGCATTCTGTAATGTGTGGACTATCCGAGTGTTGTTGAAACACAGAAATTGCATCGGGATTAAATACAACAGTCACCATGCGCACTTTCCTCCATGATAGTAATGTCTCAAACAGTCAACGCTTTGATCGTTCCCTGGATGAGCAGTAGTAGTTTCCGATGCACATCTGGGGGCATTCTGTAATGTGTGGACTATCAGAGTGTTGTTGAAACACAGAGATTGCATCTAGATTGAATACAACAGTCACCATGCGCACGTTCCTCCATGGGAGTAATGTCTCAAACAGTCTACGCTTTGATCGTTCCCTGGAAGACCAGTAGTAGTTTCCGATGCACATCTGGAGGCACTCTGTAATCTGTGGTTGATCAAAGCGTTGATGAAACACAGAAATTGCATCGGTATTGAATACAACAGTCACCATGCGCACTTACCTCCATTGGAAAAATGTCTCAAACTGTCTACGCTTTGATCTTTATCTGGAAGATCAGTAGTAGTTTCCGATGCACATCTGGAGGCATTCTGTAATCTGTGGACCGTCGGAGTGTTGATGAAAAACAGAAATTGCATGGGGATTAAATACAACAGTCACCATGCGCAGTTTCCTCCATGGGAGTAATGTCTCAAACAGTCTACGCTGTGATCGTTTCCTGGAAGACCAGTAGTAGTTTCCGGTGCACATCTGGAGGCATTCTGTAATCTGTGGATTATCAGAGTGTTGATGAAACACAGAAATTGCATCGGGATTGAATACAACAGTCATCATGCGCACTTTCCTCCATGGGAGTAATGTCTCAACCAGTCTACGCTTTGATCATTCCCTGGAAGAGCAGTAGTAGCTTCCGTTGCACATCTGGAGACATTCTGTTATCTGTGGACGTTCAAAGTGTAGATGAAACACAGAAATTTCGTCGGGATTGAAAACAACAGTCACCATGCGCACCTTCCTCCATGGGAGTAATGTCTCAAACAGTCTACGTTATGATAGTTCCCTGGAAGACCACTAATAGTCTCCGATGCACATCTGGAGACATTCTGTAATCTGTGGACTATCAGAGTGTTGAAGAAACGCAGATATTGCATCGGAATTGAATACAACAGTCACCATGCGCACGTTCCTCCATGGGAGTAATGTCTCAAACAGTCTTCGCTTTGATCGTTCCCTGAAAGACCAGTTGTAGTTTCCGATGCACATCTGGAGGCATTCTCTGATCTGTGGACCTTCAAAGTGTTGATGAAACACAGACATTGCATCGGGATTGAATACAACAGACACCATGCGAAATTTTCCTCCATTGGAGTAATGTCTCGAAGAGTCTATGCTTTGATCTTTCACTGGAAGACCAGTAGTATATTCCGATGCACATCTGGAGGCATACTGCAAACTGTGGACTATCAGAGAGTTGTTGAAACACAGAAATTGCATCGGGATTGAATACAACAGTCTCCATGCGCACTTTCTTCCATGGGAGTAATGTCTCAAACAGTCTACGCTTTGATCGTTCCCTAGAAGAACAGTAGTAGATTCCGATGCACATCTGGAGGCATTCTGTAATGTGTGGAACTTCAAAGTGTTGATGAAACACAGAAATTGCCTCGGGATTGAATACAACAGTCATCATGCGCACTTTCCTTCATGAGAGTAATGTCTCAAACAGTCTACGCTTTGATCATTCCCGGGAAGAACAGTAGTAGTTTCCGATGCACATCTGGAGGCATTCTGTAATCTGTGGACCATCAGAGTGTTGCTGAAACACAGAAATTGCATCGGGATTTAATACAACAGTCACCATGCACACTTTCCACCATGGGAGTAATGTCTCAAGCAGTCTACGCTTTGATCGTTCCCTATAAGACCAGTAGTAGTTTCCGATGCTCATCTGGAGGTATTCTGTAATCTGTGAACGTTCAAAGTGTTGATGAAACACAGAAATTGCATCGGGATTGAATACAACAGTCACCGAGCGCACTTTCCTATATGGGAGTAATGTCTCAAACAGTCAACGCTTTGATCGTTCCCTGGAAGATCAGTAGTAGTTTTCGATGCACATCTGGAGGTATTCTGTAATCTGTGGAGTATCAGAGTGTTGATGAATCACAGAAATTGGTTCGGGATTGAATACAACAGTCACCATGCGCACTTTCCGCATGGGAGTAATGTCTCAAACATTTTACGCTTTGATAGTTCCCTGGAAGACCAATAGTAGTTTCCGATGCACATCTGGAGGCATTCTGTAATCTGTGGACCATCAGAGTGTTGTTGAAACACAAAAATTGCATCGGGATTCAATACAACAGTCACCATGCACACTTTCCACCATGGGAGTAATGTCTCAAACAGTCAACGACTTGATCGTTGCCTGGAAGACCAGTAGTAGTTTCCGATGCACATCTGGAGGCATTCTGTAATCTGTGGAACATCAGAGTGTTGATGAAACACAGAAATTGCAACGGCATTGAATACAACAGTCACCATGCGCACTTTCCTCCATGATAGTAATGTCTCAAACAGTCAACGCTTTGATCGTTCCCTGGAATACCAGTAGTAGTTTCCGATGTACATCTGGAGGCATTCTGTAGTCTGTGGACTATCCGAGTGTTGTTGAAACACAGAAATTATATCGGGATTACATACAACAGTCACCATGCGAACTTTACTCCATGGGAGTAATGCCTCAAACAGTCTACGCTTTGATCGTTCCCTGGAAGACCAGTAGTAGTTTCCGTTGCACAACTGGAGGCATTCTGTAGTCTGTGGACGTTCAAAGTGTTGATGAAACACAGAAATTGCATCGGGATTCAATACAACAGTCACCATGCACACTTTCCTCCATGGGAGTAATGTCTCAAACAGTCTACGCTTTGATCGTTCCCTGGCAGACCAGTAGTAGTTTCCGATGCACGTCTGGAGGCATTCTGTAGTCTGTGGACTATCAGAGTGTTGATGAAACACAGAAATTGCATCGGGATTCAATACAATAGTCACCATGCGCACTTTCCTCCATGGGAGTAATGTCTCAAACAGAATACGCTTTGATCGTTCCCTGGAAGATCAGTAGTAGTTTTCGATGCACATCTGGAGGTATTCTGTAATCTGAGGAGTATCAGAGTGTTGATGAATCACAGAAATTGGTTCGGGATTGAATACAACAGTCACCATGCGCACTTTCCGCATGGGAGTAATTTCTCAAACATTTTACGCTTTGATCGTTCCCTGGAAGACCAATAGTAGTTTCCGATGCACATCTGGAGGCATTCTGTAATCTGTGGACCATCAGAGTGTTGTTGAAACACAAAAATTGCATCGGGATTCAATACAACAGTCACCATGCACACTTTCCACCATGGGAGTAATGTCTCAAACAGTCAACGACTTGATCGTTGCCTGGAAGACCAGTAGTAGTTTCCGATGCACATCTGGAGACATTCTGTAATCTGTGGACCATCAGAGTGTTGATGAAACACAGAAATTGCAACGGCATTGAATACAACAGTCACCATGCGCACTTTCCTCCATGATAGTAATGTCTCAAACAGTCAACGCTTTGATCGTTCCCTGGAATACCAGTAGTAGTTTCCGATGCACATCTGGAGGCTTTCTGTAGTCTGTGGACTATCCGAGTGTTGTTGAAACACAGAAATTGCATCGGGATTAAATACAACAGTCACCATGCGCACTTTCCTCCATGGGAGTAATGTCTCAAACAGTCTACGCTTTGATCGTTCCCTGGAAGACCAGTAGAAGTTTCCGATGCACATCTGGAGGCATTCTGTAATCTGTGGACTATCAGAGTGTTGATGAAACACAGAAATTGCATGGGGATTTAATACAACAGTCACCATGCCCACTTTCCTCCATGGGAGTAATGTCTCAAACAGTCTACGCTTTGATCGTTCCCTGGAAGACCAGTAGTAGTTTCCGATGCACATCTGGAGGCATTCTGTAATCTGTGGACTATCTGAGTGTTGTTGAAACACAGAAATTGCATCGTAATTGAATACAATAGTCACTATGAGCACTTTCCTCCATGGGAGTAATGACTCACACAGTCTACGATTTGATCGTTCCCTGGAAGATCAGTAGTAGTTTCCGATGCACATCTGGAGGCATTCTGTAATCTGTGGACTATCAGAGTGTTGATGAAACACAGAAATTCCATCGGGATTAAATACAACCGTCACTATGCTAATTTTCCTACGTGGGAGTAATGTCTCAAACAGTCTACGCTTTGATCGTTCCCTGGATGAGCAGTAGTAGTTTCCGATGCACATCTGGGGGCATTCTGTAATCTGTGGACCATCGGAGTGTTGATGAAAAACAGAAATTGCATGGGGATTAAATACAACAGTCACCATGCGCAGTTTCCTCCATGGGAGTAATGTCTCAAACAGTCTACGCTGTGATTGTTTCCTGGAAGGCCAGTAGTAGTTTCCGATGCACATCTGGAGGCATTCTGTGATCTGTGGACCATCGGAGTGTTGATGAAAAACAGAAATTGCATGGGGATTAAATACAACAGTCACCATGCGCAGTTTCCTCCATGGGAGTAATGTCTCAAACAGTCTACGCTGTGATCGTTTCCTGGAAGACCAGTAGTAGTTTCCGATGCACATCTGGAGGCATTCTGTAATCTGTGGATTATCAGAGTGTTGATGAAACACAGAAATTGCATCGGGAATGAATACAACAGTCATCATGCGCACTTTCCTCCATGGGAGTAATGTCTCAACCAGTCTACGCTTTGATCATTCCCTGGAAGAGCAGTAGTAGCTTCCGTTGCACATCTGGAGACATTCTGTTATCTGTGGACGTTCAAAGTGTAGATGAAACACAGAAATTTCGTCGGGATTGAAAACAACAGTCACCATGCGCACTTTCCTCCATGGGAGTAATGTCTCAAACAGTCTACGCTTTGATCGTTACCTGGAATGCCAGTAGTAGTTTCCGATGCACATCTGGAGGCATTCTGTAATCTGCGGAGTATCAGAGTGTTGATGAAACACAGAAATTGATCGGAATTGAATACAACAGTCACCATGCGCACCTTCCTCCATGGGAGTAATGTCTCAAACAGTCTACGTTATGATAGTTCCCTGGAAGACCACTAGTAGTCTCCGATGCACATCTGGAGACATTCTGTAATCTGTGGACTATCAGAGTGTTGAAGAAACGCAGATATTGCATCGGAATTGAATACAACAGTCACCATGCGCACGTTCCTCCATGGGAGTAATGTCTCAAACAGTCTTCGCTTTGATCGTTCCCTGAAAGACCAGTTGTAGTTTCCGATGCACATCTGGAGGCATTCTCTGATCTGTGGACCTTCAAAGTGTTGATGAAACACAGACATTGCATCGGGATTGAATACAACAGACACCATGCGAAATTTTCCTCCATTGGAGTAATGTCTCGAAGAGTCCATGCTTTGATCTTTCACTGGAAGACCAGTAGTATATTCCGATGCACATCTGGAGGCATTCTGCAAACTGTGAACGTTCAAAGTGTTGATGAAACACAAAAATTGCATCGGGATTCAATACAACAGTCACCATGCACACTTTCCACCATGGGAGTAATGTCTCAAACAGTCAACGACTTGATCGTTTCCTGGAAGACCAGTAGTAGTTTCCGATGCACATCTGGAGGCATTCTGTAATCTGTGGAACATCAGAGTGTTGATGAAACACAGAAATTGCAACGGCATTGATTACAACAGTCACCATGAGCACTTCCTACATGGGTGTAATGTCTCAAACAGTATACGCTTTGATCGTTCCCTGGATGAGCAGTAGTAGTTTCCGATGCACATCTGGAGGTATTCTGTAATCTGTGGAGTATCAGGGTGTTGATGAAACACAGAAATTGCATCGGGATTGAATACAACAGTCACCATGCGCACCTTCCTCCATGGGAGTAATGTCTCAAACAGTCTACGTTGTGATAGTTCCCTGGAAGACCACTAGTAGTTTCCGATGCACATCTGGAGACATTCTGTAATCTGTGGACTATCAGAGTGTTGATGAAACGCAGATATTGCATCGGAATTGAATACAACAGTCACCATGCGCACGTTCCTCCATGGGAGTAATGTCTCAAACAGTCTTCGCTTTGATCGTTCCCTGAAAGACCAGTTGTAGTTTCTGATGCACATCTGGAGGCATTCTCTGATCTGTGGACCTTCAAAGTGTTGATGAAACACAGACATTGCATCGGGATGGAAAATAACAGACACCATGCGAAATTTTCCTCCATTGGAGTAATGTCTCGAAGAGTCTATGCTTTGATCTTTCACTGGAAGACCAGTAGTATATTCCGATGCACATCTGGAGGCATTCTGCAAACTGTGGACTATCTGAGAGTTGTTGAAACACAGAAATTGCATCGGGATTGAATACAACAGTCTCCTTGCGCACTTTCTTCCATGGGAGTAATGTCTCAAACAGTCTACGCTTTGATCGTTCCCTGGAAGAACAGTAGTAGTTTCCGATGCACATCTGGAGGCATTCTGTAATCTGTGGAACTTCAAAGTGTTGATGAAACACAGAAATTGCCTCGGGATTGAATACAATAGTCATCATGCGCACTTTCCTTCATGAGAGTAATGTCTCAAACAGTCTACGCTTTGATCATTCCCTGGAAGACCAGTAGTAGTTTCCGATGCACATCTGGAGGCATTCTGTAATCTGTGAACGTTCAAAGTGTTGATGAAACACAGAAATTGCATCGGGATTGAATAACCCAGTCACCATGCGCACTTTCCTATATGGGAGTAATGTCTCAAACAGTCAACGCTTTGATCGCTCCCTGGAAGACCAGTAGTAGTTTCCGATGCACATCTGGAGGCATTCTGTAATCTGTGGAACATCAGAGTGTTGATGAAACACAGAAATTGCAACGGCATTGATTACAACAGTCACCATGAGCACTTCCTACATGGGTGTAATGTCTCAAACAGTATACGCTTTGATCGTTCCCTGGATGAGCAGTAGTAGTTTCCGATGCACATCTGGAGGTATTCTGTAATCTGTGGAGTATCAGGGTGTTGATGAAACACAGAAATTGCATCGGGATTGAATACAACAGTCACCATGCGCACCTTCCTCCATGGGAGTAATGTCTCAAACAGTCTACGTTGTGATAGTTCCCTGGAAGACCACTAGTAGTTTCCGATGCACATCTGGAGACATTCTGTAATCTGTGGACTATCAGAGTGTTGATGAAACGCAGATATTGCATCGGAATTGAATACAACAGTCACCATGCGCACGTTCCTCCATGGGAGTAATGTCTCAAACAGTCTTCGCTTTGATCGTTCCCTGAAAGACCAGTTGTAGTTTCTGATGCACATCTGGAGGCATTCTCTGATCTGTGGACCTTCAAAGTGTTGATGAAACACAGACATTGCATCGGGATGGAAAATAACAGACACCATGCGAAATTTTCCTCCATTGGAGTAATGTCTCGAAGAGTCTATGCTTTGATCTTTCACTGGAAGACCAGTAGTATATTCCGATGCACATCTGGAGGCATTCTGCAAACTGTGGACTATCTGAGAGTTGTTGAAACACAGAAATTGCATCGGGATTGAATACAACAGTCTCCTTGCGCACTTTCTTCCATGGGAGTAATGTCTCAAACAGTCTACGCTTTGATCGTTCCCTGGAAGAACAGTAGTAGTTTCCGATGCACATCTGGAGGCATTCTGTAATCTGTGGACCATCAGAGTGTTGCTGAAACACAGAAATTGCATCGGGATTCAATACAACAGTCACCATGCACACTTTAAACCATGGGAGTAATGTCTCAAACAGTCTACGCTTTGATCGTTCCCTGGAAGACCAGTAGTAGTTTCCGATGCACATCTGGAGGCATTCTGTAATCTGTGAACGTTCAAAGTGTTGATGAAACACAGAAATTGCATCGGGATTGAATAACCCAGTCACCATGCGCACTTTCCTATATGGGAGTAATGTCTCAAACAGTCAACGCTTTGATCGCTCCCTGGAAGATCAGTAGTAGTTTTCGATGTACATCTGGAGGTATTCTGTAATCTGTGGAGTATCAGAGTGTTGATGAATCACAGAAATTGGTTCGGGATTGAATACAACAGTCACCATGCGCACTTTCCGCATGGGAGTAATGTCTCAAACATTTTACGCTTTGTTCGTTCCCTGGAAGACCATTAGTAGTTTCCGATGCACATCTGGAGGCATTCTGTGATCTGTGGACCATCAGAGTGTTGTTGAAACACAGAAATTGCATCGGGATTCAATACAACAGTCACCATGCACACTTTCCACCATGGGAGTAATGTCTCAAACAGTCAACGACTTGATCGTTTCCTGGAAGACCAGTAGTAGTTTCCGATGCACATCTTGAGGCATTGTGTAATCTGTGGACGTTCAAAGTGTTGATGAAACACAGAAATTGCATCGGGATTGAATACAACAGTCACCATGCGCACTTTCCTCCATGGGAGTAATGTCTCAAACAGTCTACGCTTTGATCGTTCCCTGGAAGACCAGTAGTAGAATCCTATGCACATCTGGAGACATTCTGTAATCTGTGGACAATCAGAGTGTTGATGAAACACAGAAACTGCATCGGGATTGAATACAACCGTCACCATGCGTACTGTCCTCCATGCGAGTAATGACTCAAACAGTCTTCGCTTTGATCGTTCCCTTGAAGACCAGTTGTAGCTTCTGATGCACATCTGGAGGCATTCCGTAATCTGTGGACTATCAGAGTGTTGTTGAAACACAGAAAATGCACTGGGGGGTTGAATACAACCGTCACCATGCGCACTTTTCTCTAAGTAATAATGACTCAAACAGTCTACGCTTTGAAAGTTCCCTGGGAGACCAGTAGTAGTTTGCGATGCACATCTTGAGGCATTCTGTAATCTGTGGACGTTCAAAGTGTTGATGAAACACAGAAATCGCATCGGGATTGAATACAACAGTCACCATGCGCACTTCCCTCCATGGGAGTCATGTCTCACATAGTCTATGCTTTGATCGTTCCCTGGAAGATCAGTAGTAGTTTCCGATGCACATCTGGAGGCATTCTGTAATCTGTGGACTATCAGAGTGTTGATTAAACACAGTAATTGCATCGGGATTGAATACAACAGTCACAATGCGCACTTTCCGCCATGGGAGTAATATCTCAAACAGTCTACGCTTTGATCGTTCCCTGGAAGATCAGTAGTAGTTTCCGATGCACATCTGGAGGCATTCTGTAATCTGTGGACTATCAGAGTGTTGATGAAACACAGAAATTGCATCGGGGTTGAATACAACCGTCACTATGCGCACTTTCCTCCGTGGGAGTAATGTCTCAAACAGTCTACGCTTTGATCGTCCCTGGATGAGCAGTAATGGTTTCCGATGCACATTTGGGTGCATTCTGTAATGTGTGGACTATCCGAGTGTTGTTGAAACACAGAAATTGCATCGGGATTAAATACAACAGTCACCATGCGCACTTTCCTCCATGATAGTAATGTCTCAAACAGTCAACGCTTTGATCGTTCCCTGGAATACCAGTAGTAGTTTCCGATGCACATCTGGAGGCATTCTGTAGTCTGTGGACTATCCGTGTGTTGTTGAAACACAGAAATTGCATCGGGATTAAATACAACAGTCACCATGCGCACTTTCCTCCATGGGAGTAATGCCTCAAACAGTCTACGCTTTAATCGTTCCCTGGAAGACCAGTAGTAGTTTCCGTTGCACAACTGGAGGCATGCTGTAGTCTGTGGACGTTCAAAGTGTTGATGAAACACAGAAATTGCATCGGGATTCAATACAACAGTCACCATGCACACTTTCCTCCATGGGAGTAATGTCTAAAACAGTCTACGCTTTGATCGTTCCCTGGAAGACCAGTAGTAGTTTCCGATGCACATCTGGAGGCATTCTGTAGTCTGTGGACTATCCGAGTATTGTTGAAACACAGAAATTGCATCGGGATTCAATACAATAGTCACCATGCGCACTTTCCTCCATGGGAGTAATGTCTCAAACAGACTACGCTTTGATCGTTCCCTGGAAGATCAGTAGTAGTTTCCGATGCACATTTGGAGGCATTCTGTAATCTGTGGACTATCAGAGTGTTGATGAGACACAGAAATTGCATCGGGATTTAATACAACAGTCACCATGCGCACTTTCCTCCATGGGAGTAATGTCTCAAAGAGTCTACGCTTTGATCGTTCCCTGGAAGACCAGTAGAAGTTTCCGATGCATGTCTGGAGGCATTCTGTAATCTGTGGACTATCAGAGTGTTGATGAAACACAGAAATTGCATGGGGATTTAATACAACAGTCACCATGCGCACTTTCCTCCATGGCAGTAATGTCTCAAACAGTCTACGCTTTGATCGTTCCCTGGAAGACGAGTAGTTGTTTCCGATGCACATCTGGAGGCATTCTGTAATCTGTGGACTATCTAAGTGTTGTTGAAACACAGAAATTGCATCGTAATTGAATACAATAGTCACTATGAGCACTTTCCTCCATGGGAGTAATGTCTCAAACAGTCTACGCTTTGATCGTTCCCTGGAAGACCAGTAGTAGTTTCCGATGCACATCTGGAGACATTCTGTAATCTGTGGACAATCAGAGTGTTGATGAAACACAGAAATTGCATCGGGATTGAATACAACAGTCACCATGCACACTTTCCTCCATGGGAGTAATGACTCACACAGTCTACGATTTGATCGTTCATTGGAAGATCAGTAGTAGTTTCCGATGCACATCTGGAGGCATTCTGTAATCTGTGGACTATCTGAGTGTTGATGAAACACAGAAATTCCATCGGGATTAAATACAACCGTCACTATGCTAAATTTCCTACGTGGGAGTAATGTCTCAAACAGTCTACGCTTTGATCGTTCCCTGGATGAGCAGTAGTAGTCTCCGATGCACATCTGGGGGCATTCTGTAATGTGTGGACTATCAGAGTGTTGTTGAAACACAGAAATTGCATCTAGATTGAATACAACAGTCACCATGCGCACGTTCCTCCATGGGAGTAATGTCTCAAACAGTCTACGCTTTGATCGTTCCCTGGAAGACCAGTAGTAGTTTCCGATGCACATCTGGAGGCACTCTGTATTCTGTGGTTGATCAAAGTGTTGATGAAACACAGAAATTGCATCGGGATTCAATACAACAGTCACCATGCACACTTACCTCCATGGGAAAAATGTCTCAAACTGTCTACGCTTTGATCTTTCCCTGGAAGATCAGTAGTAGTTTCCGATGCACATCTGGAGGCATTCTGTAATCTGTGGACTATCAGAGTGTTGATGAGACACAGAAATTGCATCGGGATTTAATACAACAGTCACCATGCGCACATTCCTCCATGGGAGTAATGTCTCAAACAGTCTACGCTTTGATCGTTCCCTGGAAGACCAGTAGAAGTTTCCGATGCATGTCTGGAGGCATTCTGTAATCTGTGGACTATCAGAGTGTTGATGAAACACAGAAATTGCATGGGGATTTAATACAACCGTCACTATGCTAACTTCCCTACGTGGGAGTAATGTCTCAAACTGTCAACGCTTTGATCGTTCCCTGGATGAGCAGTAGTAGTTTCCGATGCACATCTGGAGGCATTCTGTAATCTGTGGACTATCTGAGTGTTGTTGAAACACAGAAATTGCATCGTAATTGAATACAATAGTCACTATGAGCACTTTCCTCCATGGGAGTAATGTCTCAAACAGTCTACGCTTTGATCGTTCCCTGGAAGACCAGTAGTAGTTTCCGATGCACATCTGGAGACATTCTGTAATCTGTGGACAATCAGAGTGTTGATGAAACACAGAAATTGCATCGGGATTGAATACAACAGTCACCATGCACACTTTCCTCCATGGGAGTAATGACTCACACAGTCTACGATTTGATCGTTCCCTGGAAGATCAGTAGTAGTTTCCATTGCACATCTGGAGGCATTCTGTAATCTGTGGACTATCAGAGTGTTGATGAAACACAGAAATTCCATCGGGATTAAATACAACCGTCACTATGCTAACTTTCCTACGTGGGAGTAATGTCTCAAACAGTCTACGCTTTGATCGTTCCCTGGATGAGCAGTAGTAGTTTCCGATGCACATCTGGGGGCATTCTGTAATGTGTGGACTATCAGAGTGTTGTTGAAACACAGAAATTGCAACTAGATTGAATACAACAGTCACCATGCGCACGTTCCTCCATGGGAGTAATGTCTCAAACAGTCTACGCTTTGATCGTTCCCTGGAAGACCAGTAGTAGTTTCCGATGCACATCTGGAGGCATTCTGTAATCTGTGGACTATCCGAGTGTTCTTGAAACACAGAAATTGCATCGGGATTGAATACAATAGTCACTATGCGCACTTTCCTCCATGGGAGTAATGTCTCAAACAGTCTACGCTTTGATCGTTCCCTGGAAGACCAGTAGTAGTTTTCGATGCTCATCTGGAGACATTCTGTAATCTGAGAACAATCAGAGTGTTGATGAAACACAGAAATAGCATCGGGATTGAATACAACAGACACCATGAGCACTTTCCTCCATGGGAGTAATGTCTCACGTAGTCTATGCTTTGATCGTTCCCTGGAAGATCAGTAGTAGTTTCCGATGCACATCTGGAGGCATTCTGTAATCTGTGGACTATCAGAGTGTTGATTAAACACAGTAATTGCATCGGGATTGAATACAACAGTCACAATGCGCACTTTCCGCCATGGGAGTAATATCTCAAACAGTCTACGCTTTGATCGTTCCCTGGAAGATCAGTAGTAGTTTCCGATGCACATCTGGAGGCATTCTGTAATCTGTGGACTATCAGAGTGTTGATGAAACACAGAAATTGCATCGGGGTTGAATACAACCGTCACTATGCGCACTTTCCTCCGTGGGAGTAATGTCTCAAACAGTCTACGCTTTGATCGTCCCTGGATGAGCAGTAATGGTTTCCGATGCACATTTGGGTGCATTCTGTAATGTGTGGACTATCCGAGTGTTGTTGAAACACAGAAATTGCATCGGGATTAAATACAACAGTCACCATGCGCACTTTCCTCCATGATAGTAATGTCTCAAACAGTCAACGCTTTGATCGTTCCCTGGAATACCAGTAGTAGTTTCCGATGCACATCTGGAGGCATTCTGTAGTCTGTGGACTATCCGAGTGTTGTTGAAACACAGAAATTGCATCGGGATTAAATACAACAGTCACCATGCGCACTTTCCTCCATGGGAGTAATGCCTCAAACAGTCGACGCTTTGATCGTTCCCTGGAAGACCAGTAGTAGTTTCCGTTGCACAACTGGAGGCATGCTGTAGTCTGTGGACGTTCAAAGTGTTGATGAAACACAGAAATTGCATCGGGATTCAATACAACAGTCACCATGCACACTTTCCTCCATGGGAGTAATGTCTAAAACAGTCTACGCTTTGATCGTTCCCTGGAAGACCAGTAGTAGTTTCCGATGCACATCTGGAGGCATTCTGTAGTCTGTGGACTATCCGAGTGTTGTTGAAACACAGAAATTGCATCGGGATTCAATACAATAGTCACCATGCGCACTTTCCTCCATGGGAGTAATGTCTCAAACAGACTACGCTTTGATCGTTCCCTGGAAGATCAGTAGTAGTTTCCGATGCACATTTGGAGGCATTCTGTAATCTGTGGACTATCAGAGTGTTGATGAGACACAGAAATTGCATCGGGATTTAATACAACAGTCACCATGCGCACTTTCCTCCATGGGAGTAATGTCTCAAAGAGTCTACGCTTTGATCGTTCCCTGGAAGACCAGTAGAAGTTTCCGATGCATGTCTGGAGGCAGTCTGTAATCTGTGGACTATCAGAGTGTTGATGAAACACAGAAATTGCATGGGGATTTAATACAACAGTCACCATGCGCACTTTCCTCCATGGCAGTAATGTCTCAAACAGTCTACGCTTTGATCGTTCCCTGGAAGACCAGTAGTAGTTTCCGATGCACATCTGGAGGCATTCTGTAATCTGTGGACTATCTAAGTGTTGTTGAAACACAGAAATTGCATCGTAATTGAATACAATAGTCACTATGAGCACTTTCCTCCATGGGAGTAATGTCTCAAACAGTCTACGCTTTGATCGTTCCCTGGAAGACCAGTAGTAGTTTCCGATGCACATCTGGAGACATTCTGTAATCTGTGGACAATCAGAGTGTTGATGAAACACAGAAATTGCATCGGGATTGAATACAACAGTCACCATGCGCACTTCCCTCCATGGGAGTCATGTCTCAAACGGTCAACGCTTTGGTCGTTCCCTGGAAGACCAGTAGTAGTTTCCGATGCACATCTGGAGGCATTCTGTAATCTGTGGACTATCCGAGTGTTCTTGAAACACAGAAATTGCATCGGGATTGAATACAATAGTCACTATGCGCACTTTCCTCCATGGGAGTAATGTCTCAAACAGTCTACGCTTTGATCGTTCCCTGGAAGACCAGTAGTAGTTTTCGATGCTCATCTGGAGACATTCTGTAATCTGAGGACAATCAGAGTGTTGATGAAACACAGAAATAGCATCGGGATTGAATACAACAGACACCATGAGCACTTTCCTCCATGGGAGTAATGTCTCACATAGTCTATGCTTTGATCGTTCCCTGGAAGATCAGTAGTAGTTTCCGATGCACATCTGGAGGCATTCTGTAATCTGTGGACTATCAGAGTGTTGATTAAACACAGTAATTGCATCGGGATTGAATACAACAGTCACAATGCGCACTTTCCGCCATGGGAGTAATATCTCAAACAGTCTACGCTTTGATCGTTCCCTGGACGATCAGTAGTAGTTTCCGATGCACATCTGGAGGCATTCTGTAATCTGTGGACTATCAGAGTGTTGATGAAACACAGAAATTGCATCGGGGTTGAATACAACCGTCACTATGCGCACTTTCCTCCGTGGGAGTAATGTCTCAAACAGTCTACGCTTTGATCGTCCCTGGATGAGCAGTAATGGTTTCCGATGCACATTTGGGTGCATTCTGTAATGTGTGGACTATCCGAGTGTTGTTGAAACACAGAAATTGCATCGGGATTAAATACAACAGTCACCATGCGCACTTTCCTCCATGATAGTAATGTCTCAAACAGTCAACGCTTTGATCGTTCCCTGGAATACCAGTAGTAGTTTCCGATGCACATCTGGAGGCATTCTGTAGTCTGTGGACTATCCGAGTGTTGTTGAAACACAGAAATTGCATCGGGATTAAATACAACAGTCACCATGCGCACTTTCCTCCATGGGAGTAATGCCTCAAACGGTCTACGCTTTGATCGTTCCCTGGAAGACCAGTAGTAGTTTCCGTTGCACAACTGGAGGCATGCTGTAGTCTGTGGACGTTCAAAGTTTTGATGAAACACAGAAATTGCATCGGGATTCAATACAACAGTCACCATGCACACTTTCCTCCATGGGAGTAATGTCTAAAACAGTCTACGCTTTGATCGTTCCCTGGAAGACCAGTAGTAGTTTCCGATGCACATCTGGAGGCATTCTGTAGTCTGTGGATTATCCGAGTGTTGTTGAAACACAGAAATTGCATCGGGATTCAATACAATAGTCACCATGCGCACTTTCCTCCATGGGAGTAATGTCTCAAACAGACTACGCTTTGATCGTTCCCTGGAAGATCAGTAGTAGTTTCCGATGCACATTTGGAGGCATTCTGTAATCTGTGGACTATCAGAGTGTTGATGAGACACAGAAATTGCATCGGGATTTAATACAACAGTCACCATGCGCACTTTCCTCCATGGGAGTAATGTCTCAAAGAGTCTACGCTTTGATCGTTCCCTGGAAGACCAGTAGAAGTTTCCGATGCATGTCTGGAGGCATTCTGTAATCTGTGGACTATCAGAGTGTTGATGAAACACAGAAATTGCATGGGGATTTAATACAACAGTCACCATGCGCACTTTCCTCCATGGCAGTAATGTCTCAAACAGTCTACGCTTTGATCGTTCCCTGGAAGACCAGTAGTAGTTTCCGATGCACATCTGGAGGCATTCTGTAATCTGTGGACTATCTAAGTGTTGTTGAAACACAGAAATTGCATCGTAATTGAATACAATAGTCACTATAAGCACTTTCCTCCATGGGAGTAATGTCTCAAACAGTCTACGCTTTGATCGTTCCCTGGAAGACCAGTAGTAGTTTCCGATGCATATCTGGAGACATTCTGTAATCTGTGGACAATCAGAGTGTTGATGAAACACAGAAATTGCATCGGGATTGAATACAACAGTCACCATGCACACTTTCCTCCATGGGAGTAATGACTCACACAGTCTACGATTTGATCGTTCATTGGAAGATCAGTAGTAGTTTCCGATGCACATCTGGAGGCATTCTGTAATCTGTGGACTATCTGAGTGTTGATGAAACACAGAAATTCCATCGGGATTAAATACAACCGTCACTATGCTAAATTTCCTACGTGGGAGTAATGTCTCAAACAGTCTATGCTTTGATCGTTCCCTGGATGAGCAGTAGTAGTTTCCGATGCACATCTGGAGGCATTCTGTAATCTGTGGACTATCTGAGTGTTGTTGAAACACAGAAATTGCATCGTAATTGAATACAATAGTCACTATGAGCACTTTCCTCCATGGGAGTAATGTCTCAAACAGTCTACGCTTTGATCGTTCCCTGGAAGACCAGTAGTAGTTTCCGATGCACATCTGGAGACATTCTGTAATCTGTGGACAATCAGAGTGTTGATGAAACACAGAAATTGCATCGGGATTGAATACAACAGTCACCATGCACACTTTCCTCCATGGGAGTAATGACTCACACAGTCTACGATTTGATCGTTCCCTGGAAGATCAGTAGTAGTTTCCGATGCACATCTGGAGGCATTCTGTAATCTGTGGACTATCAGAGTGTTGATGAAACACAGAAATTCCATCGGGATTAAATACAACCGTCACTATGCTAACTTTCCTACGTGGGAGTAATGTCTCAAACAGTCTACGCTTTCATCGTTCCCTGGATGAGCAGTAGTAGTTTCCGATGCACATCTGGGGGCATTCTGTAATGTGTGGACTATCAGAGTGTTGTTGAAACACAGAAATTGCAACTAGATTGAATACAACAGTCACCATGCGCACGTTCCTCCATGGGAGTAATGTCTCAAACAGTCTACGCTTTGATCGTTCCCTGGAAGACCAGTAGTAGTTTCCGATGCACATCTGGAGGCATTCTGTAATCTGTGGACTATCCGAGTGTTCTTGAAACACAGTGATTGCATCGGGATTGAATACAATAGTCACTATGCGCACTTTCCTCCATGGGAGTAATGTCTCAAACAGTCTACGCTTTGATCGTTCCCTGGAAGACCAGTAGTAGTTTTCGATGCTCATCTGGAGACATTCTGTAATCTGAGGACAATCAGAGTGTTGATGAAACACAGAAATAGCATCGGGATTGAATACAACAGACACCATGAGCACTTTCCTCCATGGGAGTAATGTCTCACATAGTCTATGCTTTGATCGTTCCCTGGAAGATCAGTAGTAGTTTCCGATGCACATCTGGAGGCATTCTGTAATCTGTGGACTATCAGAGTGTTGATTAAACACAGTAATTGCATCGGGATTGAATACAACAGTCACAATGCGCACTTTCCGCCATGGGAGTAATATCTCAAACAGTCTACGCTTTGATCGTTCCCTGGAAGATCAGTAGTAGTTTCCGATGCACATCTGGAGGCATTCTGTAATCTGTGGACTATCAGAGTGTTGATGAAACACAGAAATTGCATCGGGGTTGAATACAACCGTCACTATGCGCACTTTCCTCCGTGGGAGTAATGTCTCAAACAGTCTACGCTTTGATCGTCCCTGGATGAGCAGTAATGGTTTCCGATGCACATTTGGGTGCATTCTGTAATGTGTGGACTATCCGAGTGTTGTTGAAACACAGAAATTGCATCGGGATTAAATACAACAGTCACCATGCGCACTTTCCTCCATGATAGTAATGTCTCAAACAGTCAACGCTTTGATCGTTCCCTGGAATACCAGTAGTAGTTTCCGATGCACATCTGGAGGCATTCTGTAGTCTGTGGACTATCCGAGTGTTGTTGAAACACAGAAATTGCATCGGGATTAAATACAACAGACACCATGCGCACTTTCCTCCATGGGAGTAATGCCTCAAACAGTCTACGCTTTGATCGTTCCCTGGAAGACCAGTAGTAGTTTCCGTTGCACAACTGGAGGCATGCTGTAGTCTGTGGACGTTCAAAGTGTTGATGAAACACAGAAATTGCATCGGGATTCAATACAACAGTCACCATGCACACTTTCCTCCATGGGAGTAATGTCAAAAACAGTCTACGCTTTGATCGTTCCCTGGAAGACCAGTAGTAGTTTCCGATGCACATCTGGAGGCATTCTGTAGTCTGTGGACTATCCGAGTGTTGATGAAACACAGAAATTGCATCGGGATTCAATACAATAGTCACCATGCGCACTTTCCTCCATGGGAGTAATGTCTCAAACAGACTACGCTTTGATCGTTCCCTGGAAGATCAGTAGTAGTTTCCGATGCACATTTGGAGGCATTCTGTAATCTGTGGACTATCAGAGTGTTGATGAGACACAGAAATTGCATCGGGATTTAATACAACAGTCACCATGCGCACTTTCCTCCATGGGAGTAATGTCTCAAAGAGTCTACGCTTTGATCGTTCCCTGGAAGACCAGTAGAAGTTTCCGATGCATGTCTGGAGGCATTCTGTAATCTGTGGACTATCAGAGTGTTGATGAAACACAGAAATTGCATGGGGATTTAATACAACAGTCACCATGCGCACTTTCCTCCATGGCAGTAATGTCTCAAACAGTCTACGCTTTGATCGTTCCCTGGAAGACCAGTAGAAGTTTCCGATGCATGTCTGGAGGCATTCTGTAATCTGTGGACTATCTGAGTGTTGATGAAACACAGAAATTCCATCGGGATTAAATACAACCGTCACTATGCTAAATTTCCTACGTGGGAGTAATGTCTCAAACAGTCTACGCTTTGATCGTTCCCTGGATGAGCAGTAGTAGTCTCCGATGCACATCTGGGGGCATTCTGTAATGTGTGGACTATCAGAGTGTTGTTGAAACACAGAAATTGCATCTAGATTGAATACAACAGTCACCATGCGCACGTTCCTCCATGGGAGTAATGTCTCAAACAGTCTACGCTTTGATCGTTCCCTGGAAGACCAGTAGTAGTTTCCGATGCACATCTGGAGGCACTCTGTATTCTGTGGTTGATCAAAGTGTTGATGAAACACAGAAATTGCATCGGGATTCAATACAACAGTCACCATGCACACTTACCTCCATGGGAAAAATGTCTCAAACTGTCTACGCTTTGATCTTTCCCTGGAAGATCAGTAGTAGTTTCCGATGCACATCTGGAGGCATTCTGTAATCTGTGGACTATCAGAGTGTTGATGAGACACAGAAATTGCATCGGGATTTAATACAACAGTCACCATGGGCACATTCCTCCATGGGAGTAATGTCTCAAACAGTCTACGCTTTGATCGTTCCCTGGAAGACCAGTAGAAGTTTCCGATGCATGTCTGGAGGCATTCTGTAATCTGTGGACTATCAGAGTGTTAATGAAACACAGAAATTGCATGGGGATTTAATACAACCGTCACTATGCTAACTTTCCTACGTGGGAGTAATGTCTCAAACTGTCAACGCTTTGATCGTTCCCTGGATGAGCAGTAGTAGTTTCCGATGCACATCTGGAGGCATTCTGTAATCTGTGGACTATCTGAGTGTTGTTGAAACACAGAAATTGCATCGTAATTGAATACAATAGTCACTATGAGCACTTTCCTCCATGGGAGTAATGTCTCAAACAGTCTACGCTTTGATCGTTCCCTGGAAGACCAGTAGTAGTTTCCGATGCACATCTGGAGACATTCTGTAATCTGTGGACAATCAGAGTGTTGATGAAACACAGAAATTGCATCGGGATTGAATACAACAGTCACCATGCACACTTTCCTCCATGGGAGTAATGACTCACACAGTCTACGATTTGATCGTTCCCTGGAAGATCAGTAGTAGTTTCCGATGCACATCTGGAGGCATTCTGTAATCTGTGGACTATCAGAGTGTTGATGAAACACAGAAATTCCATCGGGATTAAATACAACCGTCACTATGCTAACTTTCCTATGTGGGAGTAATGTCTCAAACAGTCTACGCTTTGATCGTTCCCTGGATGAGCAGTAGTAGTTTCCGATGCACATCTGGGGGCATTCTGTAGTGTGTGGACTATCAGAGTGTTGTTGAAACACAGAAATTGCAACTAGATTGAATACAACAGTCACCATGCGCACGTTCCTCCATGGGAGTAATGTCTCAAACAGTCTACGCTTTGATCGTTCCCTGGAAGACCAGTAGTAGTTTCCGATGCACATCTGGAGGCATTCTGTAATCTGTGGACTATACGAGTGTTCTTGAAACACAGAAATTGCATCGGGATTGAATACAATAGTCACTATGCGCACTTTCCTCCATGGGAGTAATGTCTCAAACAATCT
The DNA here is from genome assembly GCF_023897955.1 of Schistocerca gregaria. NCBI lineage: Eukaryota > Metazoa > Arthropoda > Insecta > Orthoptera > Acrididae > Schistocerca > Schistocerca gregaria. The sequence continues at coordinate 99,800,961 of NC_064922.1, forward strand.
ACGCTTTGATCGTTCCCTGGAAGACCAGTAGTAGTTTTCGATGCTCATCTGGAGACATTCTGTAATCTGAGGACAATCAGAGTGTTGATGAAACACAGAAATAGCATCGGGATTGAATACAACAGACACCATGAGCACTTTCCTCCATGGGAGTAATGTCTCACATAGTCTATGCTTTGATCGTTCCCTGGAAGATCAGTAGTAGTTTCCGATGCACATCTGGAGGCATTCTGTAATCTGTGGACTATCAGAGTGTTGATTAAATACAGTAATTGCATCGGGATTGAATACAACAGTCACAATGCGCACTTTCCGCCATGGGAGTAATATCTCAAACAGTCTACGCTTTGATCGTTCCCTGGAAGATCAGTAGTAGTTTCCGATGCACATCTGGAGGCATTCTGTAATCTGTGGACTATCAGAGTGTTGATGAAACACAGAAATTGCATCGGGGTTGAATACAACCGTCACTATGCGCACTTTCCTCCGTGGGAGTAATGTCTCAAACAGTCTACGCTTTGATCGTCCCTCGATGAGCAGTAATGGTTTCCGATGCACATTTGGGTGCATTCTGTAATGTGTGGACTATCCGAGTGTTGTTGAAACACAGAAATTGCATCGGGATTAAATACAACAGTCACCATGCGCACTTTCCTCCATGATAGTAATGTCTCAAACAGTCAACGCTTTGATCGTTCCCTGGAATACCAGTAGTAGTTTCCGATGCACATCTGGAGGCATTCTGTAGTCTGTGGACTATCCGAGTGTTGTTGAAACACAGAAATTGCATCGGGATTAAATACAACAGTCACCATGCGCACTTTCCTCCATGGGAGTAATGCCTCAAACAGTCTACGCTTTGATCGTTCCCTGGAAGACCAGTAGTAGTTTCCGTTGCACAACTGGAGGCATGCTGTAGTCTGTGGACGTTCAAAGTGTTGATGAAACACAGAAATTGCATCGGGATTCAATACAACAGTCACCATGCACACTTTCCTCCATGGGAGTAATGTCTAAAACAGTCTACGCTTTGATCGTTCCCTGGAAGACCAGTAGTAGTTTCCGATGCACATCTGGAGGCATTCTGTAGTCTGTGGACTATCCGAGTGTTGTTGAAACACAGAAATTGCATCGGGATTCAATACAATAGTCACCATGCGCACTTTCCTCCATGGGAGTAATGTCTCAAACAGACTACGCTTTGATCGTTCCCTGGAAGATCAGTAGTAGTTTCCGATGCACATTTGGAGGCATTCTGTAATCTGTGGACTATCAGAGTGTTGATGAGACACAGAAATTGCATCGGGATTTAATACAACAGTCACCATGCGCACTTTCCTCCATGGGAGTAATGTCTCAAAGAGTCTACGCTTTGATCGTTCCCTGGAAGACCAGTAGAAGTTTCCGATGCATGTCTGGAGGCATTCTGTAATCTGTGGACTATCAGAGTGTTGATGAAACACAGAAATTGCATGGGGATTTAATACAACAGTCACCATGCGCACTTTCCTCCATGGCAGTAATGTCTCAAACAGTCTACGCTTTGATCGTTCCCTGGAAGACCAGTAGAAGTTTCCGATGCATGTCTGGAGGCATTCTGTAATCTGTGGACTATCTGAGTGTTGATGAAACACAGAAATTCCATCGGGATTAAATACAACCGTCACTATGCTAAATTTCCTACGTGGGAGTAATGTCTCAAACAGTCTACGCTTTGATCGTTCCCTGGATGAGCAGTAGTAGTCTCCGATGCACATCTGGGGGCATTCTGTAATGTGTGGACTATCAGAGTGTTGTTGAAACACAGAAATTGCATCTAGATTGAATACAACAGTCACCATGCACACTTTCCTCCATGTGAGTAATGACTCACACAGTCTACGATTTGATCGTTCCCTGGAAGATCAGTAGTAGTTTCCGATGCACATCTGGAGGCATTCTGTAATCTGTGGACTATCTGAGTGTTGATGAAACACAGAAATTCCATCGGGATTAAATACAACCGTCACTATGCTAACTTTCCTACGTGGGAGTAATGTCTCAAACAGTCTACGCTTTGATCGTTCCCTGGATGAGCAGTAGTAGTCTCCGATTCACATCTGGGGGCATTCTGTAATGTGTGGACTATCAGAGTGTTGTTGAAACACAGAAATTGCATCTAGATTGAATACAACAGTCACCATGCGCACGTTCCTCCATGGGAGTAATGTCTCAAACAGTCTACGCTTTGATCGTTCCCTGGAAGACCAGTAGTAGTTTCCGATGCACATCTGGAGGCACTCTGTATTCTGTGGTTGATCAAAGTGTTGATGAAACACAGAAATTGCATCGGGATTCAATACAACAGTCACCATGCACACTTACCTCCATGGGAAAAATGTCTCAAACTGTCTACGCTTTGAACTTTCCCTGGAAGATCAGTAGTAGTTTCCGATGCACATCTGGAGGCATTCTGTAATCTGTGGACTATCAGAGTGTTGATGAGACACAGAAATTGCATCGGGATTTAATACAACAGTCACCATGCGCACATTCCTCCATGGGAGTAATGTCTCAAACAGTCTACGCTTTGATCGTTCCCTGGAAGACCAGTAGAAGTTTCCGATGCATGTCTGGAGGCATTCTGTAATCTGTGGACTATCAGAGTGTTGATGAAACACAGAAATTGCATGGGGTTTAATACAACAGTCACCATGCGCACTTTCCTCCATGGGAGTAATGTCTCAAACAGTCTACACTTTGATCGTTCCCTGGAAGACCAGTAGTAGTTTCCGATGCACATCTGGAGGCATTCTGTAATCTGTGGACTATCTGAGTGTTGTTGAAACACAGAAATTGCATCGTAATTGAATACAATAGTCACTATGAGCACTTTCCTCCATGGGAGTAATGTCTCAAACAGTCTACGCTTTGATCGTTCCCTGGAAGACCAGTAGTAGTTTCCGATGCACATCTGGGGGCATTCTGTAATGTGTGGACTATCAGAGTGTTGTTGAAACACAGAAATTGCAACTAGATTGAATACAACAGTCACCATGCGCACGTTCCTCCATGGGAGTAATGTCTCAAACAGTCTACGCTTTGATCGTTTCCTGGAAGACCAGTAGTAGTTTCCGATGCACATCTGGAGGCATTCTGTAATCTGTGGATTATCAGAGTGTTGATGAAACACAGAAATTGCAACGGAATTGAATACAACAGTCACCATGAGCACGTTCCTCCATGGGAGTAATGTCTCAAACAGTATACGCTTTGATCGTTCCCTGGATGAGCAGTAGTAGTTTTCGATGCACATCTGGAGGTATTCTGTAATCTGTGGAGTATCAGAGTGTTGATGACACACAGAAATTGCATCGGGATTGAATACAACAGTCACCATGCGCACCTTCCTCCATGGGAGTAATGTCTCAAACAGTCTACGTTATGATAGTTCCCTGGAAGACCACTAGTAGTTTCCAATGCACATCTGGAGACATTCTGTAATCTGTGGACTATCAGAGTGTTGATGAAACGCAGATATTGCATCGGAATTGAATACAACAGTCACCATGCGCGCGTTCCTCCATGGGAGTAATGTCTCAAACAGTCTTTGCTTTGATCGTTCCCTGGAAGACCAGTTGTAGTTTCCGATGCACATCTGGAGGCATTCTCTGATCTGTGGACCTTCAAAGTGTTGATGAAACACTGACATTGCATCGGGATTGAATACAACAGACACCATGCGAAATTATCCTCCATTGGAGTAATGTCTCGAAGAGTCTATGCTTTGATCTTTCACTGGAAGACCAGTAGTATATTCCGATGCACATCTGGAGGCATTCTGCAAACTGTGGACTTCCAGAGAGTTGTTGAAACACAGAAATTGCATCGGGATTGAATACAACAGTCTCCATGCGCACTTTCTTCCATGGGAGTAATGTCTCAAACAGTCTACGCTTTGATCGTTCCCTGGAAAAACAGTAGTAGTTTCCGATGCATATCTGGAGGCATTCTGTAATCTGTGGAACTTCAAAGTGTTGATGAAACACAGAAATTGCCTCGGGATTGAATACAACAGTCATCATGCGCACTTTCCTTCATGAGAGTAATGTCTCAAACAGTCTACGCTTTGATCATTCCCGGGAAGAACAGTAGTAGTTTTAGATGCACATCTGGAGGCATTCTGTAATCTGTGGACTATCAGAGTGTTGCTGAAACATAGAAATTGCATCGGGATTCAATACAACAGTCACCATGCACACTTTCCTCCATGGGAGTAATGTCTCAAACAGTCTACGCTTTGATCGTTCCCTGGAAGACCAGTAGTAGTTTCCGATGCACATCTGGAGGCATTCTGTAATCTGTGAACGTTCAAAGTGTTGATGAAACACAGAAATTGCATCGGGATTGAATACAACAGTCACCATGCGCACTTTCCTATATGGGAGTAATGTCTCAAACAGTCAACGCTTTGATCGTTCCCTGGAAGATCAGTAGTAGTTTTCGATGCACATCTGGAGGTATTCTGTAATCTGTGGAGTATCAGAGTGTTGATGAATCACAGAAATTGGTTCGGGATTGAATACAATAGTCACCATGCGCACTTTCCGCATGGGAGTAATGTCTCAAACATTTTACGCTTTGATCGTTCCCTGGAAGACCATTAGTAGTTTCCGATGCACATCTGGAGGCATTCTGTAATCTGTGGACCATTAGAGTGTTGTTGAAACACAGAAATTGCATCGGGATTCAATACAACAGTCACCATGCACACTTTCCACCATGGGAGTAATGTCTCAAACAGTCAAAGACTTGATCGTTTCCTGGAAGACCAGTAGTAGTTTCCGATGCACATCTGGAGGCATTCTGTAATCTGTGGAACATCAGAGTGTTGATGAAACACAGAATTTGCAACGGCATTGAATACAACAGTCACCATGAGCACTTCCTACATAGGTGTAATGTCTCAAACAGTCTACGCTTTGATCGTTCCCTGGAAGACCAGTAGTAGTTTCCGATGCACATCTGTAGGCATTCTGTAATCTGTGGACCTTCAAAGTGTTGATGAAACACAGAAATTGCCTCGGGATTGAATACAACAGTCACCATGCGCACTTTCCTCCATGGGAGTAATGTCTCAAACAGTCCACGCTTTTAATCGTTTCCTGGAAGACCACTAGTAGTTTCCGATGCACATCTGGACACATTCTGTAATCTGTGGACTATCATAGTGTTGATGAAACGCAGATATTTCATCGAGATTGAATACAACAGTCACTATGCACACGTTCCTCCATGGGAGTAATGTCTCAAACAGTCTTCGCTTTGATCGTTCCCTGAAAGCCCAGTTGTAGTTTCAGATGCATATCTGGAGGCATTCTGTGATCTGTGGACCTTCAAAGAGTTGATGAAACACAGACATTGGATCGGGATTGAATACAACAGACACCATGCGAAATTTTCATCCATTGGAATAATGTCTCAAACTGTCTACGCTTTGATCTTTCCCTGGAAGAACAGTAGTAGTTTCCGATGCATATCTGGAGGCATTCTGTAATCTGTGGAACTTCAAAGTGTTGATGAAACACAGAAATTGCCTCGGGATTGAATACAACAGTCATCATGCGCACTTTCCTTCATGAGAGTAATGTCTCAAACAGTCTACGCTTTGATCATTCCCGGGAAGAACAGTAGTAGTTTTAGATGCACATCTGGAGGCATTCTGTAATCTGTGGACTATCAGAGTGTTGCTGAAACATAGAAATTGCATCGGGATTCAATACAACAGTCACCATGCACACTTTCCTCCATGGGAGTAATGTCTCAAACAGTCTACGCTGTGATCGTTTCCTGGAAGACCAGTAGTAGTTTCCGATGCACATCTGGAGGCATTCTGTAATCTGTGGATTATCAGAGTGTTGATGAAACACAGAAATTGCAACGGAATTGAATACAACAGTCACCATGAGCACGTTCCTCCATGGGAGTAATGTCTCAAACAGTATACGCTTTGATCGTTCCCTGGATGAGCAGTAGTAGTTTTCGATGCACATCTGGAGGTATTCTGTAATCTGTGGAGTATCAGAGTGTTGATGACACACAGAAATTGCATCGGGATTGAATACAACAGTCACCATGCGCACCTTCCTCCATGGGAGTAATGTCTCAAACAGTCTACGTTATGTTAGTTCCCTGGAAGAACACTAGTAGTTTCCAATGCACATCTGGAGACATTCTGTAATCTGTGGACTATCAGAGTGTTGATGAAACGCAGATATTGCATCGGAATTGAATACAACAGTCACCATGCGCGCGTTCCTCCATGGGAGTAATGTCTCAAACAGTCTTTGCTTTGATCGTTCCCTGGAAGACCAGTTGTAGTTTCCGATGCACATCTGGAGGCATTCTCTGATCTGTGGACCTTCAAAGTGTTGATGAAACACTGACATTGCATCGGGATTGAATACAACAGACACCATGCGAAATTATCCTCCATTGGAGTAATGTCTCGAAGAGTCTATGCTTTGATCTTTCACTGGAAGACCAGTAGTATATTCCGATGCACATCTGGAGGCATTCTGCAAACTGTGGACTATCAGAGAGTTGTTGAAACACAGAAATTGCATCGGGATTGAATACAACAGTCTCCATGCGCACTTTCTTCCATGGGAGTAATGTCTCAAACAGTCTACGCTTTGATCGTTCCCTGGAAGAACAGTAGTAGTTTCCGATGCATATCTGGAGGCATTCTGTAATCTGTGGAACTTCAAAGTGTTGATGAAACACAGAAATTGCCTCGGGATTGAATACAACAGTCATCATGCGCACTTTCCTTCATGAGAGTAATGTCTCAAACAGTCTACGCTTTGATCATTCCCGGGAAGAACAGTAGTAGTTTCCGATGCACATCTGGAGGCATTCTGTAATCTGTGGACTATCAGAGTGTTGCTGAAACATAGAAATTGCATCGGGATTCAATACAACAGTCACCATGCACACTTTCCTCCATGGGAGTAATGTCTCAAACAGTCTACGCTTTGATCGTTCCCTGGAAGACCAGTAGTAGTTTCCGATGCACATCTGGAGGCATTCTGTAATCTGTGAACGTTCAAAGTGTTGATGAAACACAGAAATTGCATCGGGATTGAATACAACAGTCACCATGCGCACTTTCCTATATGGGAGTAATGTCTCAAACAGTCAACGCTTTGATCGTTCCCTGGAAGATCAGTAGTAGTTTTCGATGCACATCTGGAGGTATTCTGTAATCTGTGGAGTATCAGAGTGTTGATGAATCACAGAAATTGGTTCGGGATTGAATACAATAGTCACCATGCGCACTTTCCGCATGGGAGTAATGTCTCAAACATTTTACGCTTTGATCGTTCCCTGGAAGACCATTAGTAGTTTCCTATGCACATCTGGAGGCATTCTGTAATCTGTGGACCATCAGAGTGTTGTTGAAACACAGAAATTGCATCGGGATTCAATACAACAGTCACCATGCACACTTTCCACCATGGGAGTAATGTCCCAAACAGTCAAAGACTTGATCGTTTCCTGGAAGACCAGTAGTAGTTTCCGATGCACATCTGGAGGCATTCTGTAATCTGTGGAACATCAGAGTGTTGATGAAACACAGAATTTGCAACGGCATTGAATACAACAGTCACCATGAGCACTTCCTACATAGGTGTAATGTCTCAAACAGTCTACGCTTTGATCGTTCCCTGGAAGACCAGTAGTAGTTTCCGATGCACATCTGTAGGCATTCTGTAATCTGTGGACCTTCAAAGTGTTGATGAAACACAGAAATTGCCTCGGGATTGAATACAACAGTCACCATGCGCACTTTCCTCCATGGGAGTAATGTCTCAAACAGTCCACGCTTTTAATCGTTTCCTGGAAGACCACTAGTAGTTTCCGATGCACATCTGGACACATTCTGTAATCTGTGGACTATCATAGTGTTGATGAAACGCAGATATTTCATCGAGATTGAATACAACAGTCACTATGCACACGTTCCTCCATGGGAGTAATGTCTCAAACAGTCTTCGCTTTGATCGTTCCCTGAAAGCCCCGTTGTAGTTTCAGATGCACATCTGGAGGCATTCTGTGATCTGTGGACCTTCAAAGTGTTGATGAAACACAGACATTGCATCGGGATTGAATACAACAGACACCATGCGAAATTTTCATCCATTGGAATAATGTCTCAAACAGTCTATGCTTTGATCTTTCCCTGGAAGACCAGTAGTATTTTCCGATGCCTATCTGGAGGCATTCTGCAAACTGTGGACTATCAGACAGTTGTTGAAACACAGAAATTGCATCGGGATTGAATACAACAGTCTCCATGCGCACTTTCTTCGATGGGAGTAATGTCTCAAACAGTCTACGCTTTGATCGTTCCCTGGAAGAACAGTAGTAGTTTCCGATGCACATCTTGAGGCATTCTGTAATCTGTGGAACTTCAAAGTGTTGATGAAACACAGAAATTGCATCGGGATTGAATACAACAGTCACCATGCGCACTTTCCTATATGGGAGTAATGTCTCAAACAGTCAACGCTTTGATTGTTCCCTGGAAGACCAGTAATAGTTTTCGATGCACATCTGGAGGTATTCAGTAATCTGAGGAGTGTCAGAGTGTTGATGAATCACAGAAATTGGTTCGGGATTGAATACAACAGTCACCATTCGCACTTTCCGCATGGGAGTAATGTCTCAAACATTTTACGCTTTGATCGTTCCCTGGAAGACCATTAGTAGTTTCCAATGCACATCGGGAGGTATTGTGTAATCTGTGGACTATCCGAGTATTGTTGAAACACAGAAATTGCATCGGGATTGAATATAACAGTCACCATGCGCACTTTATTATATGGGAGTAATGTCTCAAACAGTCAACGACTTGATCGTTTCCTGGAAGACCAGTAGTAGTTTCCGATGCACATCTGGAGGCATTCTGTAATCTGTGGAACATCAGAGTGTTGATGAAACACAGAAATTGCAACGGCATTGAATACAACAGTCACCATGAGCACTTCCTACATGGGTGTAATGTCTCAAACAGTCTACGCTTTGATCGTTCCCTGGAAGACCAGTAGTAGTTTCCGATGCACATCTGTAGGCATTCTGTAATCTGTGGACTATCTGAGTGTTGTTGAAATTCAGAAATTGCATCGGGATTGAATACAACAGACACCATGCGTACTTTCCCCCATGGGAGTAATGTCTCAAACAGTCCACGCTTTTGATCGTTTCCTGGAAGACCACTAGTAGTTTCCGATGCACATCTGGACACATTCTGTAATCTGTGGACTATCATAGTGTTGATGAAACGCAGATATTTCATCGGGATTGAATACAACAGTCACCATGCGCACGTTCCTCCATGGGAGTAATGTCTCAAACAGTCTTCGCTTTGATCGTTCCCTGAAAGACCAGTTGTAGTTTCCGATGCACATCTGGAGGCATTCTGTGATCTGTGGACCTTCAAAGTGTTGATGAAACACAGAAATTTCATCGGGATTGAGTACAACAGTCACTATGCGCATTTTCTTCCGTGGGAGTAATGTCTCAAACAGTCTACGCTTTGATCGTCCCTGGATGAGCAGTAATGGTTTCCGATGCACATTTGGGTGCACTCTGTAATGTGTGGACTATCAGAGTGTTGATGAAACACTGAAATTGCATCGGGATTGAATACAACATTCACCAAGCGCACGTTCCTCCATGGGAGTAATATCTCAAACAGTCTACGCTTTGAAAGTTCCCTGGAAGACCACTAGTAGTTTCCGATGCACATCTGGAGGCACTCTCTAATCTGTGGTTGATCAAAGTGTTGATGAAACACAGAAATTGCATCGGTATTGAAAACAACAGTCACCATGCGCACTGTCCTCCATGGGAGTAATGTCTCAAACAGTCTACGCTTTGATCGTTCCCTGGAATACCAGTAGTAGTTTCCGATGCACATCTGGAGGCATTCTGTAATCTGTGGACTATCAGAGTGTTGTTGAAACATAGTAATTGCATCGGGATTATATACAACAGTCACCATGCGCACTTTCCTCCATGGGAGTAATGCCTCAAACAGTCAACGCTTTGATCGTTCCCTGGAAGACCAGTAGTGGTTTCCGTTGCACAACTGGAGGCATTCTGTAGTCTGTGGACGTTCAAAGTGTTTATGAAACACAGAAATTGCATCGGGATTGAATACAACAGTCACCATGCGCACTTTCCTACATGGAAGTAATGTCTCAAACAGTCTACGCTTTGATCGTTCCCTGGAAGACCAGTAGTAGTTTCCGATGCACATCTGGAGGCATTCCGTAGTCTGTGGACTATCCGATTGTTGTTGAAACACTGAAATTGCATCGGGATTCAATACAATAGTCACCATGCGCACTTTCTTCCATTGGAATAATGTCTCAAACAGACTAGGATTTAATCGTTCCCTGGAAGGTCAGTAGTAGTTTCCGAAGCACATCTGGAGGCATTCTGTAATCTGTGCACTATCAGAGTGTTGATGAAACACAGAAATTGCATCGGGATTGAATACAACAGTCACCATGCGCACTTTCCTCCATGGGAGTAATGTCTCAAACAGTCTACGCTTTGATCGTTCCCTGGAAGACCAGTAGAAGTTTCCGATGCATGTCTGGAGGCATTCTGTAATCTGTGGACTATCAGAGTGTTGATGAAACACAGAAATTGCATGGGGATTTAATACAACAGTCACCATGCGCACTTTCCTCCATGGGAGTGATGTCTCAAACTGTCAACGCTAGGATCGTTCCCTGGATGACCAGTAGTAGTTTCCGATGCACATCTTGAGGCATTCTGTAATCTGTGGACGTTCAAAGTGGTGATGAAACACAGAAATTGCATCGGGATTGAATACAACAGTCACCATGTGCACATTCCTCCATGGGAGTAATGTCTCAAACAGTCAACGCTTTGATCGTTCCCTGGAAGCCCATTAGTAGTTTCCGATGCACATCTGGATGCATTCTGTAATGTGTGGACTATCTGAGTGTTGTTGAAACACAGAAATTGCATCGGGATTGAATACAATAGTCACTATGAGCACTTTCCTCCATGGGAGTAATGTCTCAAACAGTCGACGCTTTGATCGTTCCCTGGAAGACCAGTAGTAGTTTCCGATGCACATCTGGAGACATTCTGTAATCTGTGGACAATCAGAGTGTTGATGAAACACAGAAATTGCATCGGGATTGAATACAACAGTCACCATGCGCACTTTCCTCCATGGGAGTAATGACTCACACAGTCTACGCTTTGATCGTTCCCTGGAAGATCAGTAGTAGTTTTCGATGCACATATGGAGGCATTCTGTAATCTGTGGACTATCAGAATGTTGATGAAACACAGAAATTGCTTCGGGATTGAATACAACAGTCACCATGCGCACTTTCCTCCATGGGAGTAATGCCTCAAACAGTCTACGCTTTGATCGTTCCCTGGAAGACCAGTAGTAGTTTCCGTTGCACAACTGGAGGCATTCTGTAGTCTGTGGACGTTCAAAGTGTTGATGAAACACAGAAATTGCATCGGGATTGAATACAACAGTCACCATGCGCACTTTCCTCCATGGGGGTAATGTCTCAAACAGTCTGCGCTTTGATCGTTCCCTGGAAGACCAGTAGTAGTTTCCGATGCACATCTGGAGGCATTCTGTAGTCTGTGGACTATCCGAGTGTTGTTGAAACACAGAAATTGCATCGGGATTCAATACAATAGTCACCATGCGCACTTTCCTCCATGGGAGTAATGTCTCAAACAGACTAGGCTTTCATCGTTCCCTGGAAGATCAGTAGTAGTTTCCGATGCACATCTGGAGGCATTCTGTAATCTGTGGACTATCAGAGTGTTGATGAAACACAGAAATTGCATAGGGATTGAATACAACAGTCACCATGCGCACTTTCCTCCATTAAAGTAATGTCTCAAACAGTCTACGCTTTGATCGTTCCCTGGAAGACCAGTAGAAGTTTCCGATGCATGTCTGGAGGCATTCTGTAATCTCTGGACTATCAGAGTGTTGATGAAACACAGAAATTGCATGGGGATTTAATACAAAAGTCACCATGCGCACTTTCCTCCATGGGGGTGATGTCTCAAACTGTCAACGCTAGGATCGTTCCCTGGATGACCAGTAATAGTTTCCGTTGCACATCTTGAGGCATTCTGTAAGCTGTGGACGTTCAAAGTGTTGATGAAACACAGAAATTGCATCGGGATTGAATACAACAGTCACCATGTGCACTTTCCTCCACGGGAGTAATGTCTCAAACAGTCTACGCTTTGATCGTTCCCTGGAAGACCAGTAGTAGTTTCCGATGCACATCTGGAGACATTCTGTAATCTGTGGACAATCAGAGTGTTGATGAAACACAGAAATTGCATCGGGATTGAATACAACAGTCACCATGCACACTTTACCCCATGGGAGTAATGACACACAGTCTACGCTTTGATCGTTCCCTGGAAGATCAGTAGTAGTTTTCGATGCACATCTGGAGGCATTCTGTAATCTGTGGACTATCAGAATTTGATGAAACACAGAAATTGCTTCGGGATTGTATACAACAGTCACCATGCGCACTTTCCTCCATGGGAGTAATGTCTCAAACAGTCTACGCTTTGATCGTTCCCTGAAAGATCAGTAGTAGTTTCCGATGCACATCTGGAGGCATTCTGTAATCTGTGGACTATCAGAGTGTTGATGAATCACAGAAATTCCATCGGGATTAAATACAACCGTCACTATGCTAACTTTCCTACGTGGGAGTAATGTCTCAAACAGTCTACGCTTTGATCGTTCCCTGGATGAGCAGTAGTAGTTTGCGATGCACATCTGGGGGCATTCTGGAATGTGTGGACTATCAGAGTGTTGTTGAAACACAGAAATTGCATCTAGATTGAATACAACAGTCACCATGCGCACGTTCCTCCACGGGAGTAATGTCTCAAACAGTCTACGCTTTGATCGTTCCCTGGAAGACCAGTAGTAGTTTCCGATGCACATCTGGAGGCACTCTGTAATCTGTGGTTGATCAAAGTGTTGATGAAACACAGAAATTGCATCGGTATTGAATACAACAGTCACCATGCGCACTTACCTCCATGGGAAAAATGTCTCAAACTGTCTACGCTTTGATCGTTCCCTGGAAGATCAGTAGTAGTTTCCGATGCACATCTGGAGGCATTCTGTAATCTGTGGAATATCAGAGTGTTGATGAAACACAGAAATTGCATCGGGATTGAATACAACAGTCATCATGCGCACTTTCCTCCATGGGAGTAACGTCTCAACCAGTCTACGCTTTGATCGTTCCCTTGAAGAGCAGTAGTAGCTTCCGTTGCACATCTGGAGGCATTCTGTAATCTGTGGACTATCAGAATGTTGATGAAACACAGAAATTGCTTCGGGATTGAATACAACAGTCACCATGCGCACTTTCCTCCATGGGAGTAATGTCTCAAACAGTCTACGCTTTGATCGTTCCCTGGATGAGCAGTAGTAATTTCCGATGCACATCTGGAGGCATTCTGTAATGTGTGGACTATCAGAGTGTTGTTGAAACACAGAAATTGCATCTAGATTGAATACAACAGTCACCATGCGCACGTTGCTCCACGGGAGTAATGTCTCAAACAGTCTACGCTTTGATCGTTCCCTGGAAGAGCAGTAGTAGCTTCCGTTGCACATCTGGAGACTTTCTGTTATCTGTGGACGTTCAAAGTGTTGATGAAACACAGAAATTTCATCGGGATTGAATGCAACAGTCACCATGCGCACTTTCCTCCATGGGAGTAATGTCACAAACAGTCTACGCTTTGATCGTTCCCTGGAATGCCAGTAGTAGTTTCCGATGCACATCTGGAGGCATTCTGTAATCTGCGGAGTATCAGAGTGTTGATGAAACACAGAAATGGCATCGGAATTGAATACAACAGTCACCATGAGCACGTTCCTCCATGGGAGTAATGTCTCAAACAGTATACGCTTTGATCGTTCCCTGGATGAGCAGTAGTAGTTTCCGATGCACATCTGGAGGTATTCTGTAATCTGTGGAGTATCAGAGTGTTGATGAAACACAGAAATTGCATCGGGATTGAATACAACAGTCACCATGCGCACCTTCCTCCATGGGAGTAATGTCTCAAACAGTCTACGTTATGATAGTTCACTGGAAGACCACTGGTAGTTTCCGATGCACATCTGGAGACATTCTGTAATCTGTGGACTATCATAGTGTTGATGAAACGCAGATATTGCATCGGAATTGAATACAACAGTCACCATGCGCACGTTCCTCCATGGGAGTAATGTCTCAAACTGTCTTCGCTTTGATCGTTCCCTGAAAGACCAGTTGTAGTTTCCAATGCACATCTGGAATCATTCTGTGGACCTTCAAAATGTTGATGAAACACAGACATTGCATCGGGATTGAATACAACAGTCACCATGCGAAATTTTCCTCCATTGGAGTAATGTCTCAAACAGTCTATGCTTTGATCTTTCCCTGGAAGACCAGTAGTATTTTCCGATGCACATCTGGAGGCATTCTGCAAACTGTGGACTATCAGAGAGTTGTTGAAACACAGAAATTGCATCGGGATTGAATACAACAGTCACCATGCGCACTTTCTTCCATGGGAGTAATGTCTCAAACAGTCTACGCTTTGATCGTTCCCTGGAAGACCAGTAGTAGTTTCCGATGCACATCTGGAGACATTCTGTAATCTGTGGACAATCAGAGTGTTGATGAAACACAGAAATTGCATCGGGATTGAATACAACAGTCACCATGCGCACTTTCCTCCATGGTAGTAATGTCTCAAACAGTCTACGCTTTGATCGTTCCCTGAAAGATCAGTAGTAGTTTCCGATGCACATCTGGAGGCATTCTGTAATCTGTGGACTATCAGAGTGTTGATGAAACACAGAAATTCCATCGGGATTAAATACAACCGTCACTATGCTAACTTTCCTACGTGGGAGTAATGTCTCAAACAGTCTACGCTTTGATCGTTCCCTGGATGAGCAGTAGTAGTTTCCGATGCACATCTGGGGGCATTCTGTAATGTGTGGACTATCAGAGTGTTGTTGAAACACAGAAATTGCATCTGGATTGAATACAACAGTCACCATGCGCACGTTCCTCCATGGGAGTAATGTCTCAAACAGTGTACGCTTTGATCGTTCGCTGGATGACCAGTAGTAGTTTCCGATGCACATCTGGAGGCACTCTGTAATCTGTGGTTGATCAAAGTGTTGATGAAACACAGAAATTGCATCGGTATTGAATACAACAGTCACCATGCGCACTTACCTCCATGGGAAAAATGTCTCAAACTGTCTACGCTTTGATCGTTCCCTGGAAGATCAGTAGTAGTTTCCGATGCACATCTGGAGGCATTCTGTAATCTGTGGACCATCGGAGTGTTGATGAAAAACAGAAATTGCATGGGGATTAAATACAGCAGTCACCATGCGCAGTTTCCTAAATGGCAGTAATGTCTCAATCAGTCTACGCTGTGATCGTTCCCTGGAAGACCAGTAGTAGTTTCCGATGCACAACTGGAGGCATTCTGTAATCTGTGGAATATCAGAGTGTTGATGAAACACAGAAATTGCATCGGGATTGAATACAACAGTTATCGTGCGCACTTTCCTCCATGGGAGTAATGTCTCAACCAGTCTACGCTTTGATCGTTCCCTTGAAGAGCAGTAGTAGTTTCCGTTGCACATCTGGAGACATTCTGTTATCTGTGGACGTTCAAAGTGTTGATGAAACACAGAAATTTCATCGGGATTGAATGCAACAGTCACCATGCGCACTTTCCTCCGTGGGAGTAATGTCTCAAACAGTCTACGCTTTGATCGTTCCTTGGAATGCCAGTAGTAGTTTCCGATGCACATCTGGAGGCATTCTGTAATCTGCGGAGTATCAGAGTGTTGATGAAACACAGAAATTGAATCGGAATTGAATACAACAGTCACCATGAGCACGTTCCTCCATGGGAGTAATGTCTCAAACAGTATACGCTTTGATCGTTCCCTGGATGAGCAGTAGTTGTTTCCGATGCACATCTGGAGGTATCCTGTAATCTGTGGAGTATCAGAGTGTTGATGAAACACAGAAATTGCATCGGGATTGAATACAACAGTCACCATGCGCACCTTCCTCCATGGGAGTAATGTCTCAAACAGTCTACGTTATGATAGTTCCCTGGAAGACCACTAGTAGTTTCCGATGCACATCTGGAGACATTCTGTATTCTGTGGACTATCATAGCGTTGATGAAACGCAGATATTGCATCGGAATTGAGTACAACAGTCACCATGCGCACGTTCCTCCATGGGAGTAATGTCTCAAACTGTCTTCGCTTTGATCGTTCCCTGAAAGACCAGTTGTAGTTTCCAATGCACATCTGGAATCATTCTGTGATCTGTGGACCTTCAAAGTGTTGATGAAACACAGACATTGCATCGGGATTGAATACAACAGTCACCATGCGAAATTTTCCTCCATTGGAGTAATGTCTCAAACAGTCTATGCTTTGATCTTTCCCTGGAAGACCAGTAGTATTTTCCGATGCGTATCTGGTGGCATTCTGCAAACTGTGGACTATCAGAGAGTTGTTGAAACACAGAAATTGCATCGGGATTGAATACAACAGTCTCCATGCGCACTTTCTTCCATTGGAGTAATGTCTCAAACAGTCTACGCTTTGATCGTTCCCTGGAAGAACAGTAGTAGTTTCGCGATGCACATCTGGAGGCATTCTGTAATCTGTGGAACTTCAGAGTGTTGATAAAACACAGAAATTGCCTCGGGATTGAATACAACAGTCATCATGCGCACTATCCCTCATGAGAGTAATGTCTCAAACAGTCTACGCTTTGATCATTCCCGGGAAGAACAGTAGTGGCTTCCGATACACATATGGAGGCATTCTGTAACCTGTGGACCTTCAAAGTGTTGATGAAACACAGAAATTGCCTCGGGATTGAATACAACAGTCACCATGCGCACTTTCCTCCATGGGAGTAATGTCTCAAACAGTCCACGCTCTTGATCGTTTCCTGGACGACCACTAGTAGTTTCCGATGCCCATCTGGACACATTCTGTAATCTGTGGACTATCATAGTGTTGATTAAACGCAGATATTTCATCGGGAGTGAATACAACAGACACCATGCGCACGTTCCTCCGTGGGAATAATGTCTCAAACAGTCATCGCTTTGATCGTTCCCTGGAAGATCAGTAGTAGTTTTGGATGCACATCTGGATTCATTCTGTAATCTGTGGACTATCAGAATGTTGATGAAACACAGAAATTGCTTCGGGATTGAATACAACAGTAACCATGCGCACTTTCCTCCATGGGAGTAATGTCTCAAACAGTCTACGCTTTGATCGTTCCCTGAAAGATCAGTAGTAGTTTCCGATGCACATCTGGAGGCATTCTGTAATCTGTGGACTATCAGAGTGTTGATGAAACACAGAAATTCCATCGGGATTAAATACAACCGTCACTATGCTAACTTTCCTACGTGGGAGTAATGTCTCAAACAGTCTACGCTTTGATCGTTCCCTGGATGAGCAGTAGTAATTTCCGATGCACATCTGGGGGCATTCTGTAATGTGTGGACTATCAGAGTGTTGTTGAAACACAGAAATTGCATCTAGATTGAATACAACAGTCACCATGCGCACGTTCCTCCATGGCAGTAATGTCTCAAACAGTCTACGCTTTGATCGTTCCCTGGAAGACCAGTAGTAGTTTCCGTTGCACATCTGGAGGCACTCTGTAATCTGTGGATGATCAAAGTGTTGTAGAAACACAGAAATTGCATCGGTATTGAATACGACAGTCACCATGCGCACTTACCTCCATGGGAAAAATGTCTCAAACTGTCTACGCTTTGATCGTTCCCTGGAGGATCAGTAGTAGTTTCCGATGCACATCTGGAGGCATTCTGTAATCTGTGGACCATCGGAGTGTTGATGAAAAACAGAAATTGTTGGGGATTAAATACAACAGTCACCATGCGCAGTTTCCTAAATGGGAGTAATGTCTCAAACAGTCTACGCTGTGATCGTTCCCTGGAAGACCAGTAGTAGTTTCCGATGCACATCTGGAGGCATTCTGTAATCTGTGGAATATCAGAGTGTTGATGAAACACAAAATTGCATCGGGATTGAATACAACGGTCATCATGCGCACTTTCCTCCATGGGAGTAATGTCTCAACCAGTCTACGCTTTGATCGTTCCCTGGAAGAGCAGTAGTAGCTTCCGTTGCACATCTGGAGACTTTCTGTTATCTGTGGACGTTCAAAGTGTTGATGAAACACAGAAATATCATCGGGATTGAATGCAACAGTCACCATGCGCACTTACCTCCATGGGAGTAATGTCTCAAACAGTCTACGCTTTGATCGTTCCCTGGAATGCCAGTAGTAGTTTCCGATGCACATCTGGAGGCATTCTGTAATCTGCGGAGTATCAGAGTGTTGATGAAACACAGAAATTGCATCGGAATTGAATACAACAGTCCCCATGAGCACGTTCCTCCATGGGAGTAATGTCTCAAACAGTGTACGCTTTGATCGTTCCCTGGATGACCAGTAGTATTTTCCAATGCACATCTGGAATCATTCTGTGATCTGTGGACCTTCAAAGTGTTGATGAAACACAGACATTGCATCGGGATTGAATACAACAGTCACCATGCGAAATTTTCCTCCATTGGAGTAATGTCTCAAACAGTCTATGCTTTGATCTTTCCCTGGAAGACCAGTAGTATTTTCCGATGCACATCTAGAGGCATTCTGCAAACTGTGGACTATCAGAGAGTTGTTGAAACACAGAAATTGCATCGGGATTGAGTACAACAGTCTCCATGCGCACTTTCTTCCATGGGAGTAATGTCTCAAACAGTCTACGCTTTGATCGTTCCCTGGAAGAACAGTAGTAGTTTCCGATGCACATCTGGAGGCATTCTGTAATCTGTGGAACTTCAAAGTGTTGATGAAACACAGAAATTCCATCGGGATTCAATACAACAGTCATCATGCGCACTTTCCTTCATGAGAGTAATGTCTCAAACAGTCTACGCTTTGATCATTCCCGGGAAGAACAGTAGTGGCTTCCGATGCACACCTGGAGGCATTCTGTAATCTGTGGAATTTCAAAGTGTTGATGAAACACAGAAATTGCCTCGGGATTGAATACAACAGTCACCATGCGCACTTTCCTCCATGGGAGTAATGTCTCAAACAGTCCACGCTCTTGATCGTTTCCTGGACGACCACTAGTAGTTTCCGATGCACATCTGGACACATTCTGTAATCTGTGGACTATCATAGCGTTGATGAAACGCAGATATTTCATCGGGATTGAATACAACAGACACCATGCGCACGTTCCTCCATGGGAGTAATGTCTCAAACAGTCTTCGCTTTGATCGTTCCCTGGATGAGCAGTAGTAGTTTCCGATGCACATCTGGAGGCATTCTGTATTCTGTGGACTATCAGAGTGTTGACAAAACACAGAAATTGCATGGGGATATAATACAACAGTCACCATGCGCACTTTCCTCCATGGGAGTGATGTCTCAAACAGTCAACGCTAGGATCGTTCCCTGGATGACCAGTAGTAGTTTCCGATGCACATCTGGAGGCATTCTGTAATCTGTGGACTATTTGATGTTGATGAAACGCAGAAATGGCATCGTGATTGAATACATCAGTCACCATGCGCACGTTCCTCCATGGGAGTAATGTCTCAACCAGTCTATGCTTTGATCGTTCCCTTGAAGAGCAGTAGTAGTTTCCGATGCACATCTGGAGGCATTCTGTAATCTGTGGACCATCGGAGTGTTGATGAAAAACAGAAATTGCATGGGGATTAAATACAGCAGTCACCATGCGCAGTTTCCTAAATGGGAGTAATGTCTCAAACAGTCTACGCTGTGATCGTTCCCTGGAAGACCAGTAGTGGTTTCCGATGCACGTCTGGAGGCATTCTGTAATCTGTGGAATACCAGAGTGTTGATGAAACACAGAAATTGCATCGGGATTGAATACAACAGTCATCATGCGCACTTTCCTCCATGGGAGTAATGTCTCAACCAGTCTACGCTTTGATCGTTCCCTTGAAGAGCAGTAGTAGCTTCCGTTGCACATCTGGAGACATTCTGTTATCTGTGGACGTTCAAAGTGTTGATGAAACACAGAAATGTCATCGGGATTGAATGCAACAGTCACCATGCGCACTTTCCTCCATGGGAGTAATGTCTCAAACAGTCTACGCTTTGATCGTTCCCTGGAATGCCAGTAGTAGTTTCCGATGCACATCTGCAGGCATTCTGTAATCTGCGGAGTATCAGAGTGTTGATGAAACACAGAAATTGCATCGGAATTGAATACAACAGTCACCATGAGCACGTTCCTCCATGGGAGTAATGTCTCAAACAGTATACGCTTTGATCGTTCCCTGGATGAGCAGTAGTAGTTTCCGATGCACATCTGGAGGTATTCTGTAATCTGTGGAGTATCAGAGTGTTGATGAAACACAGAAATTGCATCGGGATTGAATACAACAGTCACCATTCGCACCTTCCTCCATGGGAGTAATGTCTCAAACTGTCAACGCTAGGATCGTTCCCTGGATGACCAGTAGTAGTTTCCGATGCACCTCTTGAGGCATTCTGTAATCTGTGGACGTTCAAAGTTTTGATGAAACACAGAAATTGCATCGGGATTGAATACAACAGTCACCATGTGCACTTTCCTCCATGGGAGTAATGTCTCAAACAGTCAACGCTTTGATCGTTCCCTGGAAGACCAGTAGCAGTTTCCGTTGCACATCTGGAGGCATTCTGTAATCTGTGGACTATCTGAGTGTTGTTGAAACACAGAAATTGCATCGGGATTGAATACAATAGTCACTATGAGCACTTTCCTCCATGGGAGTAATGTCTCAAACAGTCTACGCTTTGATCGTTCCCTGGAAGACCAGTAGTAGTTTCCGATGCACATATGGAGACATTTTGTAATCTGTGGACAATCAGAGTGTTGATGAAACACAGAAATTGCATCGGGATTGAATACAACCGTCACCATGCGCACTTTCCTCCATGGGAGTAATGACTCACACAGTCTACGCTTTGATCGTTCCCTGGAAGATCAGTAGTAGTTTTGGATGCACATCTGGAGGCATTCTGTAATCTGTGGACTATCAGAATGATGATGAAACACAGAAATTGCTTCGGGATTGAATACAACAGTAACCATGCGCACTTTCCTCCATTGGAGTAATGTCTCAAACAGTCTACGCTTTGATCGTTCCCTGAAAGATCAGTAGTAGTTTCCGATGCACATCTGGAGGCATTCTGTAATCTGTGGACTATCAGAGTGTTGATGAAACACAGAAATTCCATCGGGATTAAATACAACCGTCACTATGCTAACTTTCCTACGTGGGAGTAATGTCTCAAACAGTCTACGCTTTGATCGTTCCCTGGATGAGCAGTAGTAATTTCCGATGCACATCTGGGGGCATTCTGTAATGTGTGGACTATCAGAGTGTTGTTGAAACACAGAAATTGCATCTAGATTGAATACAACAGTCACCATGCGCACGTTCCTCCATGGGAGTAATGTCTCAAACAGTCTACGCTTTGATCGTTCCCTGGAAGACCAGTAGTAGTTTCCGTTGCACATCTGGAGGCACTCTGTAATCTGTGGATGATCAAAGTGTTGTAGAAACACAGAAATTGCATCGGTATTGAATACGACAGTCACCATGCGCACTTACCTCCATGGGAAAAATGTCTCAAACTGTCTACGCTTTGATCGTTCCCTGGAAGATCAGTAGTAGTTTCCGATGCACATCTGGAGGCATTCTGTAATCTGTGGACCATCGGAGTGTTGATGAAAAACAGAAATTGTTGGGGATTAAATACAACAGTCACCATGCGCAGTTTCCTAAATGGGAGTAATGTCTCAAACAGTCTACGCTGTGATCGTTCCCTGGAAGACCAGTAGTAGTTTCCGATGCACATCTGGAGGCATTCTGTAATCTGTGGAATATCAGAGTGTTGATGAAACACAGAAATTTCATCGGGATTGAATGCAACAGTCACCATGCACACTTTCCTCCATGGGAGTAATGTCTCAAACAGTCTACGCTTTGATCGTTCCCTGGAATGCCAGTAGTAGTTTCCGATGCACATCTGGAGGCATTCTGTAATCTGCGGAGTATCAGAGTGTTGATGAAACACAGAAATTGCATCGGAATTGAATACAACAGTCCCCATGAGCACGTTCCTCCATGGGAGTAATGTCTCAAACAGTGTACGCTTTGATCGTTCCCTGGATGACCAGTAGTATTTTCCAATGCACATCTGGAATCATTCTGTGATCTGTGGACCTTCAAAGTGTTGATGAAACACAGACATTGCATCGGGATTGAATACAACAGTCACCAAGCGAAATTTTCCTCCATTGGAGTAATGTCTCAAACAGTCTATGCTTTGATCGTTCCCTGGAAGACCAGTAGTAGTTTCCGATGCACATCTGGAGGCATTCTGCAAACTGTGGACTATCAGAGAGTTGTTGAAACACAGAAATTGCATCGGGATTGAGTACAACAGTCTCCATGCGCACTTTCTTCCATGGGAGTAATGTCTCAAACAGTCTACGCTTTGATCGTTCCCTGGAAGAACAGTAGTAGTTTCCGATGCACATCTGGAGGCATTCTGTAATCTTTGGAACTTCAAAGTGTTGATGAAACACAGAAATTCCATCGGGATTCAATACAACAGTCATCATGCGCACTTTCCTTCATGAGAGTAATGTCTCAAACAGTCTACGCTTTGATCATTCCCGGGAAGAACAGTAGTGGCTTCCGATGCACACCTGGAGGCATTCTGTAATCTGTGGACCTTCAAAGTGTTGATGAAACACAGAAATTGCCTCGGGATTGAATACAACAGTCACCATGCGCACTTTCCTCCATGGGAGTAATGTCTCAAACAGTCCACGCTTTTGATCGTTTCCTGGACGACCACTAGTAGTTTCCGATGCACATCTGGACACATTCTGTAATCTGTGGACTATCATAGTGTTGATGAAACGCAGATATTTCATCGGGATTGAATACAACAGACACCATGCGCACGTTCCTCCATGGGAGTAATGTCTCAAACAGTCTTCGCTTTGATCGTTCCCTGGATGAGCAGTAGTAGTTTCCGATGCACATCTGGAGGTATTCTGTAATCTGTGGAGTATCAGAGTGTTGATGAAACACAGAAATTGCATCGGGATTGAATACAACAGTCACCATGCGCACCTTCCTCCATGGGAGTAATGTCTCAAACTGTCTACGTTATGATAGTTCCCTGGAAGACCACTAGTAGTTTCCGATGCACATCTGGAGACATTCTGTAATCTGTGGACTATCATAGTGTTGATGAAACGCAGATATTGCATCGGAATTGAATACAACAGTCACCATGCGCACGTTCCTCCATGGGAGTAATGTCTCAAATTGTCTTCGCTTTGATCGTTTCCTGGAAGACCACTAGTAGTTTCCGATGCACATCTGGACACATTCTGTAATCTGTGGACTATCATAGTGTTGATGAAACGCAGATATTTCATAGGGATTGAATACAACAGTCACCATGCGCACGTTCCTCCATGGGAGTATTGTCTCAAACAGTCTTCGCTTTGATCGTTCCCTGAAAGACCAGTTGTAGTTCCCGATGCACATCTGGAGGCATTCTGTAATCTGTGGACTATCAGAGTGTTGATGAAACACAGAAATTCTATCGGGATTAAATACAACCGTCACTATGCTAACTTTCCTACGTGGGAGTAATGTCTCAAACAGTCTACGCTTTGATCGTTCCCTGGATGAGCAGTAGTAATTTCCGATGCACATCTGGGGGCATTCTGTAATGTGTGGACTATCAGAGTGTTGTTGAAACACAGAAATTGCATCGGGATTGAATACAACGGTCATCATGCGCACTTTCCTCCATGGGAGTAATGTCTCAACCAGTCTACGCTTTGATTGTTCCCTGGAAGAGCAGTAGTAGCTTCCGTTGCACATCTGGAGACTTTCTGTTATCTGTGGACGTTCAAAGTGTTGATGAAACACAGAAATTTCATCGGGATTGAATGCAACAGTCACCATGCGCACTTTCCTCCATGGGAGTAATGTCTCAAACAGTCTACGCTTTGATCGTTCCCTGGAATGCCAGTAGTAGTTTCCGATGCACATCTGGAGGCATTCTGTAATCTGCGGAGTATCAGAGTGTTGATGAAACACAGAAATTGCATCGGAATTGAATACAACAGTCCCCATGAGCACGTTCCTCCATGGGAGTAATGTCTCAAACAGTTTACGCTTTGATCGTTCCCTGGATCAGCAGTAGTATTTTCCGATGCACATCTGGAGGTATTCTGTAATCTGTGGAGTATCAGAGTGTTGATGAAACACAGAAATTGCATCGGGATTGAATACAACAGTCACCATGCGCACCTTCCACCATGGGAGTAATGTCTCAAACAGTCTACGTTATGATAGTTCCCTGGAAGACCACTAGTAGTTTCCGATGCAATTCTGGAGACATTCTGTATTCTGTGGACTATCATAGTGTTGATGAAACGCGGATTTTGCATCGGAATTGAATACAACAGTCACCATGCGCACGTTCCTCCATGGGAGTAATGTCTCAAACTGTCTTCGCTTTGATCGTTCCCTGAAAGACCAGTTGTAGTTTCCAATGCACAACTGGAATCATTCTGTGTTCTGTGGACCTTCAAAGTGTTGATGAAACACAGACATTGCATCGGGATTGAATACAACAGTCACCATGCGAAATTTTCCTCCATTGGAGTAATGTCTCAAACAGTCTATGCTTTGATCTTTCCCTGGAAGAATAGTAGTATTTTCCGATGCACATCTGGAGGCATTCTGCAAACTGTGGACTATCAGAGAGTTGTTGAAACACAGAAATTGCCTCGGGATTGAATACAACAGTCACCATGCGCACTTTCCTCCATGGGAGTAATGTCTCAAACAGTCCACGCTTTTGATCGTTTCCTGGACGACCACTAGTAGTTTCCGATGCACATCTGGACACATTCTGTAATCTGTGGACTATCATAGTGTTAATGAAACGCAGATATTTCATAGGGATTGAATACAACAGTCACCATGCGCACGTTCCTCCATGAGAGTATTCTCTCAAACAGTCTTCGATTTGATCGTTCCCTGAAAGACCAGTTGTAGTTCCCGATGCACATCTTTAGGCATTCTGTGATCTGTGGACCTTCAAAGTGTTGAAGAAACACAGACATTGCATCGGGATTGAATACAACAGACACCATGCGAAATTTTCCTCCATTGGAGTAATGTCTCAAACAGTCTATGCTTTGATCTTTCCCTGGAAGACCAGTAGTATTTTCCGATGCACATCTGGAGGCATTCTGCAAACTGTGGACTATCAGAGAGTTGTTGAAACACAGAAATTGCATCGGGATTGAATACAACAGTCACCATGCGCACTTTCTTCCATGGGAGTAATGTCTCAAACAGTCTACGCTTTGATCGTTCCCTGAAAGACAAGTTGTAGTTTCCGATGCACATCTGGAGGCATTCTGTGATCTATGGACCTTCAAAGTGTTGATGAAACACAGAAATTGCCTCGGGATTGAATACAACGGTCATCATGCGCATTTTCCTTCATGAGAGTAATGTCTCAAACAGTCTACGCTTTGATCATTCCCGGGAAGAACAGTAGTAGTTTCCGATGCACATCTGGAAGCATTCTGTAATCTGTGGACCATCAGACTGTTGTTGAAACACAGAAATTGCATCGGGATTCAATACAACAGCCACCATGCACACTTTCCACCATGGGAGTAATGTCTCAAACAGTCTACGCTTTGATCTTCCCTGGAAGACCAGTAGTATTTTCCGATGCACATCTGGAGGCATTCTGTAATCTGTGAACGTTCAAAGTGTTGATGAAACACAGAAATTGCATCGGGATTGAGTACAACAGTCACTATGCGCACTTTCCTCCGTGGGAGTAATGTCTCAAACAGTCTACGCTTTGATCGTCCCTGGATGAGCAGTAATGGTTTCCGATGCATATTTGGGTGCATTCTGTAATGTGTGGACTATCAGAGTGTTGACCAAACACTGAAATTGCATCGGGATTGAATACAACATTCACCAAGCGCACGTTCCTCCATGGGAGTAATGTCTCAAACAGTCTACGCTTTGATCGTTCCCAGGAAGACCAGTAGTAGTTTCCGATGCACATCTGGAGGCACTCTCTAATCTGTGGTTGATCAAAGTGTTGATGAAAAACAGAAATTGCATCGGTATTGAAAACAACAGTCACCATGCGCACTTACCTCCATGGGAAAAAATGTCTCAAACAGTCTACGCTTTGATCGTTCCCTGGAAGACCAGTAGTAGTTTCCGATGCACATCTTGAGGCATTCTGTAATCTGTGGACGTTCAAAGTGTTGATGAAACACAGAAATTGCATCGGGATTGAATACAACAGTCACCATGCGCACTTTCCTCCATGGGAGTAATGTCTCAAACAGTCTACGCTTTGATCGTCCCTGGATGAGCAGTAATGGTTTCCGATGCATATTTGGGTGCATTCTGTAATGTGTGGACTATCAGAGTGTTGACCAAACACTGAAATTGCATCGGGATTGAATACAACATTCACCAAGCGCACGTTCCTCCATGGGAGTAATGTCTCAAACAGTCTACGCTTTGATCGTTCCCTGGAAGACCATTAGTAGTTTTCAATGCACATTTTGAGGCACTCTGTAATCGGTGGACCTTCAAAGTGTTGATGAAACACAGACATTGCATCGGGATTGAATACAACAGTCACCATGCGCACTGTCCTCCATGGGAGTAATGTCTCAAACAGTCTACGCTTTGATCGTTCCCTGGAATACCAGTATTAGTTTCCGATGCACATCTGGAGGTATTCTGTAATCTGTGGACTATCAGAGTGTTGATGAAACACAGAAATTGCATGTGGATTTAATACAACAGTCACCATGCGCACTTTCCTCCATGGGAGTGATGTCTCAAACTGTCAACGCTAGGATCGTTCCCTGGATGACCAGTAGTAGTTTCCGATGCACATCTTGAGGCATTCTGTAATCTGTGAAGTATCAGAGTTTTGGTGAAACACAGAAATTGCATCGGGATTGAATACAACAGTCACCATGAGTACTTTCCTCCATGGGAGTAATGTCTCGAACAGTCAACGCTTTGATCGTTCCCTGGAAGACCAGTAGTAGTTTCCGATGCACATCTGGGGGCATTCTGTAATCTGTGAACTATCTGAGTGTTGTTGAAACACAGAAATTGCATCGGGATTGAATACAATAGTCACTATGAGCACTTTCCTCCATGGGAGTAATGTCTCAAACAGTCTACGCTTTGATCGTTCCCTGAAAGATCAGTAGTAGTTTCCGATGCACATCTGGAGGAATTCAGTAATCTGTGGACTATCAGAGTGTTGATGAAACACAGAAATTCCATCGGGATTAAATACAACCGTCACTATGCTAACTTTCCTACGTGGGAGTAATGTCTCAAACAGTCTACGCTTTGATCGTTCCCTGGATGAGCAGTAGTAGTTTCCGATGCACATCTGGAGGTATTCTGTAATCTGTGGAGTATCAGAGTGTTGATGAAACACAGAAATTGCATCGGGATTGAATACAAAAGTCACCATGCGCACCTTCCTCCATGGGAGTAATGTCTCAAACAGTCTACGTTATGATAGTTCCCTGGAAGACCACTAGTAGTTTCTGATGCACATCTGGAGACATTCTGTAATCTGTGGACTATCAGAGTGTTGATGAAACACAGAAATTGCATGGGGATTTAATACAACCGTCACTATGCTAACTTTCCTACGTGGGAGTAATGTCTCAAACTGTCAACGCTTTGATCGTTCCCTGGATGAGCAGTAGTAGTTTCCGATGCACATCTGGAGGTATTCTGTAATCTGTGGAGTATCAGAGTGTTGATGAAACACAGAAATTCCATCGGGATTAAATACAACCGTCACTATGCTAACTTTCCTACGTGGGAGTAATGTCTCAAACAGTCCACGCTTTGATCGTTCCCTGGATGAGCAGTAGTAGTTTCCGATGCACATCTGGAGGTATTCTGTAATCTGTGGAGTATCAGAGTGTTGATGAAACACAGATATTGCATCGGAATTGAATACAACAGTCACCATGTTCACGTTCCTCCATGGGAGTAATGTCTCAAACAGTCTACGGTTTGATCGTTCCCTGGAAGACCAGTAGTAGTTTCCGATGCACATCTGGAGACATTCTGTAATCTGTGGACAATCAGAGTGTTGATGAAACACAGAAATTGCATCGGGATTGAATACAACAGTCACCGTGCGCACTTTCCTCCATGGGAGTAATGACTCACACAGTCTACGCTTTGATCGTTCCCTGGAAGATCAGTAGTAGTTTTCGATGCACATCTGGAGGCATTCTGTAATCTGTGGACTATCAGAATGTTGATGAAACACAGAAATTGCTTCGGGATTGAATACAACAGTCACCATGCGCACTTTCCTCCATGGGAGTAATGTCTCAAACAGTCTACGCTTTGATCGTTCCCTGAAAGATCAGTAGTAGTTTCCGATGCACATCTGGAGGAATTCTGTAATCTGTGGACTATCAGAGTGTTGATGAAACACAGAAATTCCATCGGGATTAAATACAACCGTCACTATGCTAACTTTCCTACGTGGGAGTAATGTCTCAAACAGTCTACGCTTTGATCGTTCCCTGGATGAGCAGTAGTAGTTTCCGATGCACATCTGGGGGCATTCTGTAATGTGTGGACTATCAGAGTGTTGTTGAAACACAGAAATTGCATCTAGATTGAATACAACAGTCACCATGCGCACGTTCCTCCATGGGAGTAATGTCTCAAACAGTCTACGCTTTGATCGTTCCCTGGAAGACCAGTAGTAGTTTCCGATGCACATCTGGAGGCACTCTGTAATCTGTGGTTGATCAAAGTGTTGATGAAACACAGAAATTGCATCGGTATTGAATACAACGGTCACCATGCGCACTTACCTCCATGGGAAAAATGTCTCAAACAGTCTACGCTTTGATCGTTCCCTGGAAGACCAGTAGTAGTTTCTGATGCACATCTGGAGACATTCTGTAATCTGTGGACTATCATAGTGTTGATGCAACGCAGATATTGCATCGGAATTGAATACAACAGTCACCATGCGCACGTTCCTCCATGGGAGTAATGTCTCAAACAGTCTTCGCTTTGATCGTTCCCTGAAAGACCAGTTGTAGTTTCCGATGCACATCTGGAGGCATTCTGTGATCTGTGGACCTTCAAAGTGTTGATGAAACACAGACATTGCATCGGGATTGAATACAACAGACACCATGCGAAATTTTCCTCCATTTGAGTAATGTCTCAAACAGTCTATGCTTTGATCGTTCCCTGAAAGACCAGTTGTAGTTTCCGATGCACATCTGGAGGCATTCTGTGATCTGTGGACCTTCAAAGTGTTGATGAAACACAGACATTGCATCGGGATTGAATACAACAGACACCATGCGAAATTTTCCTCCATTGGAGTAATGTCTCAAACAGTCAACGCTTTGATCGTTCCCTGGAAGACCAGTAGTAGTTTTCGATGCACATCTGGAGGTATTCTGTAATCTGTGGAGTATCGGAGTGTTGATGAATCACAGAAATTGGTTCGGGATTGAATACAACAGTCACCATGCGCACTTTCCGCATGGGTGTAATGTCTCAAACAGTCTACGCTTTGATCGTTCCCTGGAAGACCAGTAGTAGTTTCCGATGCACATCTGGAGGCATTCTGTAATCTGTGGACCTTCAAAGTGTTGATGAAACACAGAAATTGCCTCGGGATTGAATACAACAGTCACCATCCGCACTTTCCTCCATGGGAGTAATGTCTCAAACAGTCTACGCTTTGATCGTTCCCTGGAAGAGCAGTAGTAGCTTCCGTTGCACATCTGGAGACATTCTGTTATCTGTGGACGTTGAAAGTGTTGATGAAACACAGAAATTTCATCGGGATTGAATACAACAGTCACCATGCGCACTTTCCTCCATGGGAGTAGTGTCTCAAACAGTCTACGCTTTGATCGTTCCCTGGAATGCCAGTAGTAGTTTACGATGCACATCTGGAGGCATTCTGTAATCTGCGGAGTATCAGAGTGTTGATGAAATACAGTAATTGCATCAGAATTGAATGCAACAGTCACCATGAGCACGTTCCTCCATGGGAGTAATGTCTCAAACAGTATACGCTTTGATCGTTCCCTGGATGAGCAGTAGTAGTTTCCGATGCACATCTGGAGGTATTCTGTAATCTGTGGAGTATCAGAGTGTTGATGAAACACAGAAATTGCATCGGGATTGTATACAACAGTCACCATGCGCACCTTCCTCCATGGGAGTAATGTCTCAAACAATCTACGTTATGATAGTTCATTGGAAGACCACTAGTAGTTTCTGATGCACATCTGGAGACATTCTGTAATCTGTGGACTATCATAGCGTTGATGAAACGCAGATATTGCATCGGAATTGAATACAACAGTCACCATGCGCACTTTCCTCCATGGGAGTAATGTCTCAAACAGTCTACGCTTTGATCGTTCCCTGGAAGACCAGTAGAAGTTTCCGATGCATGTCTGGAGGCATTCTGTAATCTGTGGACTATCAGAGTGTTCATGAAACACAGAAATTGCATGTGGATTTAATACAACAGTCACCATGCGCACTTTCCTCCATGGGAGTGATGTCTCAAACTGTCAACGCTAGGATCGTTCCCTGGATGACCAGTAGTAGTTTCCGATGCACATCTTGAGGCATTCTGTAATCTGTGAAGTATCAGAGTTTTGGTGAAACACAGAAATTGCATCGGGATTGAATACAACAGTCACCATGAGCACTTTCCTCCATGGGAGTAATGTCTCGAACAGTCAACGCTTTGATCGTTCCCTGGAAGACCAGTAGTAGTTTCCGATGCACATCTGGGGGCATTCTGTAATCTGTGAACTATCTGAGTGTTGTTGAAACACAGAAATTGCATCGGGATTGAATACAATAGTCACTATGAGCACTTTCCTCCATGGGAGTAATGTCTCAAACAGTCTACGCTTTGATCGTTCCCTGGAAGACCAGTAGTAGTTTCCGATGCACATCTGGAGACATTCTGTAATCTGTGGACAATCAGAGTGTTGATGAAACACAGAAATTGCATCGGGATTGAGTACAACAGTCACCATGCGCACTTTCCTTCATGGGAGTAATGTCTCAAACAGTCTACGCTTTGATCGTTCCCTGAAAGATCAGTAGTAGTTTCCGATGCACATCTGGAGGAATTCTGTAATCTGTGGACTATCAGAGTGTTGATGAAACACAGAAATTCCATCGGGATTAAATACAACCGTCACTATGCTAACTTTCCTACGTGGGAGTAATGTCTCAAACAGTCCACGCTTTGATCGTTCCCTGGATGAGCAGTAGTAGTTTCCGATGCACATCTGGAGGTATTCTGTAATCTGTAGACTATCAGAGTGTTGATGAAACACAGAAATTGCATGGGGATTTAATACAACCGTCACTATGCTAACTTTCCTACGTGGGAGTAATGTCTCAAACTGTCAACGCTTTGATCGTTCCCTGGATGAGCAGTAGTAGTTTCCGATGCACATCTGGAGGTATTCTTTAATCTGTGGAGTATCAGAGTGTTGAGGAAACACAGAAATTCCATCGGGATTAAATACAACCGTCACTATGCTAACTTTCCTACGTGGGAGTAATGTCTCAAACAGTCCACGCTTTGATCGTTCCCTGGATGAGCAGTAGTAGTTTCCGATGCACATCTGGAGGTATTCTGTAATCTGTGGAGTATCAGAGTGTTGATGAAACACAGATATTGCATCGGAATTGAATACAACAGTCACCATGCGCACGTTCCTCCATGGGAGTAATGTCTCAAACAGTCTACGCTTTGATCGTTCCCTGGAAGACCAGTAGTAGTTTCCGATGCACATCTGGAGACATTCTGTAATCTGTGGACAATCAGAGTGTTGATGAAACACAGAAATTGCATCGGGATTGAATACAACAGTCACCGTGCGCTCTTTCCTCCATGGGAGTAATGACTCACACAGTCTACGCTTTGATCGTTCCCTGGAAGATCAGTAGTAGTTTTCGATGCACATCTGGAGGCATTCTGTAATCTGTGGACTATCAGAATGTTGATGAAACACAGAAATTGCTTCGGGATTGAATACAACAGTCACCATGCGCACTTTCCCCCGTGGGAGTAATGTCTCAAACAGTCTACGCTTTGATCGTTCCCTGAAAGATCAGTAGTAGTTTCCGATGCACATCTGGAGGAATTCTGTAATCTGTGGACTATCAGAGTGTTGATGAAACACAGAAATTCCATCGGGATTAAATACAACCGTCACTATGCTAACTTTCCTACGTGGGAGTAATGTCTCAAACAGTGTACGCTTTGATCGTTCCCTGGATGAGCAGTAGTAGTTTCCGATGCACATCTGGGGGCATTCTGTAATGTGTGGACTATCAGAGTGTTGTTGAAACACAGAAATTGCATCTAGATTGAATACAACAGTCACCATGCGCACGTTCCTCCATGGGAGTAATGTCTCAAACAGTCTACGCTTTGATCGTTCCCTGGAAGACCAGTAGTAGTTTCCGATGCACATCTGGAGGCACTCTGTAATCTGTGGTTGATCAAAGTGTTGATGAAACACAGAAATTGCATCGGTATTGAATACAACGGTCACCATGCGCACTTACCTCCATGGGAAAAATGTCTCAAACAGTCTACGCTTTGATCGTTCCCTGGAAGACCAGTAGTAGTTTCTGATGCACATCTGGAGACATTCTGTAATCTGTGGACTATCATAGTGTTGATGCAACGCAGATATTGCATCGGAATTGAATACAACAGTCACCATGCGCACGTTCCTCCATGGGAGTAATGTCTCAAACAGTCTTCGCTTTGATCGTTCCCTGAAAGACCAGTTGTAGTTTCCGATGCACATCTGGAGGCATTCTGTGATCTGTGGACCTTCAAAGTGTTGATGAAACACAGACATTGCATCGGGATTGAATACAACAGACACCATGCGAAATTTTCCTCCATTGGAGTAATGTCTCAAACAGTCTATGCTTTGATCGTTCCCTGAAAGACCAGTTGTAGTTTCCGATGCACATCTGGAGGCATTCTGTGATCTGTGGACCTTCATAGTGTTGATGAAACACAGACATTGCATCGGGATTGAATACAACAGACACCATGCGAAATTTTCCTCCATTGGAGTAATGTCTCAAACAGTCAACGCTTTGATCGTTCCCTGGAAGACCAGTAGTAGTTTTCGATGCACATCTGGAGGTATTCTGTAATCTGTGGAGTATCGGAGTGTTGATGAATCACAGAAATTGGTTCGGGATTGAATACAACAGTCACCATGCGCACTTCCTACATGGGTGTAATGTCTCAAACAGTCTACGCTTTGATCGTTCCCTGGAATACCAGTAGTAGTTTCCGATGCACATCTGGAGGCATTCTGTAATCTGTGGACCTTCAAAGTGTTGATGAAACACAGAAATTGCCTCGGGATTGAATACAACAGTCACCATCCGCACTTTCCTCCATGGGAGTAATGTCTCATCCAGTCTACGCTTTGATCGTTCCCTGGAAGAGCAGTAGTATCTTCCGTTGCACATCTGGAGACATTCTGTTATCTGTGGACGTTGAAAGTGTTGATGAAACACAGAAATTTCATCGGGATTGAATACAACAGTCACCATGCGCACTTTCCTCCATGGGAGTAATGTCTCAAACAGTCTACGCTTTGATCGTTCCCTGGAATGCCAGTAGTAGTTTACGATGCACATCTGGAGGCATTCTGTAATCTGCGGAGTATCAGAGTGTTGATGAAATACAGAAATTGCATCGGAATTGAATGCAACAGTCACCATGAGCACGTTCCTCCATGGGAGTAATGTCTCAAACAGTCTACGCTTTGATAGTTCCCTGGAAGATCAGTAGTTGTTTCCGATGCACATCTGGAGGCATTCTGTAATCTGTGGACTATCAGAGTGTTGATGAAACACAGAAATTGCATCGGCATTGAATACAACAGTTACCATGCGCACTTTCCTCCATTGGTGTAATGTCTCAAACAGTCTACGATTTGATCGTTCCCTGGAAGATCAGTAGTTGTTTCCGATGCACATCTGGAGGCATTCTGTAATCTGTGGACTATCAGAGTGTTGATGAAACACAGAAATTGCATCGGCATTGAATACAACAGTTACCATGCGCACTTTCCTCCATGGGTGTAATGTCTCAAAAAGTCTATGTTTTGATCGTTCCCTGGAAGACGAGTAGTAGTTTCCTATGCACATCTGGAAGCATTCAGTAATCTGTGGAACATCAGAGTGTTGTTGAAACACAGAAATTGCATCGGGATTGAATACAGCAGTCACCATGCGCACTATCCTCCTTGGGAGTAATGTCTCAAACAGTCTACGCTTTGATCGTTCCCTGGAAGAGCAGTAGTAGCTTCCGTTGCACATCTGGAGGCATTCTCTTATCTGCGGACGTTCAAAGTGTTGATGAAACACATAAACTGCATCGGGATTGAATACAACAATCACCATGAGCACTTTCCTCCATGGGAGTAATGTCTCAAACAGTATACGCTTTGATTGTTCCCTGGAAAGCCAGTAGTAGTTGCCGATGCACATCTGGAGGCATTCTGTAATCTGTGGACAATCAGAATGTTGATGAAACACAGAAATTTCATCGGCACTGAATTCAACAATCACCATGCCCACTTTCCTCCATGGGAGTAAAGTCTAAAACTGTCTACGCATTGATCGTTCCCTGGAAGACCAGTAGTAGTTTCCGATGCACATCTGGAGGCATTCTGTAGTCTGGGGACTATATGAGTGTTGATGAAACACAGTAATTGCGTCGGGATTGAGTACAACAGTCACCATGCGCACTTTCCTATATGGGAGTTATGTCGCAAACAGTCTACGCTTTGATCGTTCCCTGGAAGACCAGTAGTAGTTTCCCATGCACATCTGGAAGCATTCTGTAATCTGTGGACGTTCAAAGTGTTGATGAATCACAGAAATTGGTTCGGGATGGAAAACAACAGTCACCATGCGCACTTTCCTCCATGGGAGTAGTGTCTCAAACAGTCTACGCTTTGATCGTTCCCTGGAATGCCAGTAGTAGTTTACGATGCACATCTGGAGGCATTCTGTAATCTGCGGAGTATCAGAGTGTTGATGAAATACAGTAATTGCATCAGAATTGAATGCAACAGTCACCATGAGCACGTTCCTCCATGGGAGTAATGTCTCAAACAGTATACGCTTTGATCGTTCCCTGGATGAGCAGTAGTAGTTTCCGATGCACATCTGGAGGTATTCTGTAATCTGTGGAGTATCAGAGTGTTGATGAAACACAGAAATTGCATCGGGATTGTATACAACAGTCACCATGCGCACCTTCCTCCATGGGAGTAATGTCTCAAACAATCTACGTTATGATAGTTCATTGGAAGACCACTAGTAGTTTCTGATGCACATCTGGAGACATTCTGTAATCTGTGGACTATCATAGCGTTGATGAAACGCAGATATTGCATCGGAATTGAATACAACAGTCACCATGCGCACTTTCCTCCATGGGAGTAATGTCTCAAACAGTCTACGCTTTGATCGTTCCCTGGAAGACCAGTAGAAGTTTCCGATGCATGTCTGGAGGCATTCTGTAATCTGTGGACTATCAGAGTGTTCATGAAAAACAGAAATTGCATGTGGATTTAATACAACAGTCACCATGCGCACTTTCCTCCATGGGAGTGATGTCTCAAACTGTCAACGCTAGGATCGTTCCCTGGATGACCAGTAGTAGTTTCCGATGCACATCTTGAGGCATTCTGTAATCTGTGAAGTATCAGAGTTTTGGTGAAACACAGAAATTGCATCGGGATTGAATACAACAGTCACCATGAGCACTTTCCTCCATGGGAGTAATGTCTCGAACAGTCAACGCTTTGATCGTTCCCTGGAAGACCAGTAGTAGTTTCCGATGCACATCTGGGGGCATTCTGTAATCTGTGAACTATCTGAGTGTTGTTGAAACACAGAAATTGCATCGGGATTGAATACAATAGTCACTATGAGCACTTTCCTCCATGGGAGTAATGTCTCAAACAGTCTACGCTTTGATCGTTCCCTGGAAGACCAGTAGTAGTTTCCGATGCACATCTGGAGACATTCTGTAATCTGTGGACAATCAGAGTGTTGATGAAACACAGAAATTGCATCGGGATTGAGTACAACAGTCACCATGCGCACTTTCCTTCATGGGAGTAATGTCTCAAACAGTCTACGCTTTGATCGTTCCCTGAAAGATCAGTAGTAGTTTCCGATGCACATCTGGAGGAATTCTGTAATCTGTGGACTATCAGAGTGTTGATGAAACACAGAAATTCCATCGGGATTAAATACAACCGTCACTATGCTAACTTTCCTACGTGGGAGTAATGTCTGAAACAGTCCACGCTTTGATCGTTCCCTGGATGAGCAGTAGTAGTTTCCGATGCACATCTGGAGGTATTCTGTAATCTGTAGACTATCAGAGTGTTGATGAAACACAGAAATTGCATGGGGATTTAATACAACCGTCACTATGCTAACTTTCCTACGTGGGAGTAATGTCTCAAACTGTCAACGCTTTGATCGTTCCCTGGATGAGCAGTAGTAGTTTCCGATGCACATCTGGAGGTATTCTTTAATCTGTGGAGTATCAGAGTGTTGAGGAAACACAGAAATTCCATCGGGATTAAATACAACCGTCACTATGCTAACTTTCCTACGTGGGAGTAATGTCTCAAACAGTCCACGCTTTGATCGTTCCCTGGATGAGCAGTAGTAGTTTCCGATGCACATCTGGAGGTATTCTGTAATCTGTGGAGTATCAGAGTGTTGATGAAACACAGATATTGCATCGGAATTGAATACAACAGTCACCATGCGCACGTTCCTCCATGGGAGTAATGTCTCAAACAGTCTACGCTTTGATCGTTCCCTGGAAGACCAGTAGTAGTTTCCGATGCACATCTGGAGACATTCTGTAATCTGTGGACAATCAGAGTGTTGATGAAACACAGAAATTGCATCGGGATTGAATACAACAGTCACCGTGCGCTCTTTCCTCCATGGGAGTAATGACTCACACAGTCTACGCTTTGATCGTTCCCTGGAAGATCAGTAGTAGTTTTCGATGCACATCTGGAGGCATTCTGTAATCTGTGGACTATCAGAATGTTGATGAAACACAGAAATTGCTTCGGGATTGAATACAACAGTCACCATGCGCACTTTCCCCCGTGGGAGTAATGTCTCAAACAGTCTACGCTTTGATCGTTCCCTGAAAGATCAGTAGTAGTTTCCGATGCACATCTGGAGGAATTCTGTAATCTGTGGACTATCAGAGTGTTGATGAAACACAGAAATTCCATCGGGATTAAATACAACCGTCACTATGCTAACTTTCCTACGTGGGAGTAATGTCTCAAACAGTGTACGCTTTGATCGTTCCCTGGATGAGCAGTAGTAGTTTCCGATGCACATCTGGGGGCATTCTGTAATGTGTGGACTATCAGAGTGTTGTTGAAACACAGAAATTGCATCTAGATTGAATACAACAGTCACCATGCGCACGTTCCTCCATGGGAGTAATGTCTCAAACAGTCTACGCTTTGATCGTTCCCTGGAAGACCAGTAGTAGTTTCCGATGCACATCTGGAGGCACTCTGTAATCTGTGGTTGATCAAAGTGTTGATGAAACACAGAAATTGCATCGGTATTGAATACAACGGTCACCATGCGCACTTACCTCCATGGGAAAAATGTCTCAAACAGTCTACGCTTTGATCGTTCCCTGGAAGACCAGTAGTAGTTTCTGATGCACATCTGGAGACATTCTGTAATCTGTGGACTATCATAGTGTTGATGCAACGCAGATATTGCATCGGAATTGAATACAACAGTCACCATGCGCACGTTCCTCCATGGGAGTAATGTCTCAAACAGTCTTCGCTTTGATCGTTCCCTGAAAGACCAGTTGTAGTTTCCGATGCACATCTGGAGGCATTCTGTGATCTGTGGACCTTCAAAGTGTTGATGAAACACAGACATTGCATCGGGATTGAATACAACAGACACCATGCGAAATTTTCCTCCATTGGAGTAATGTCTCAAACAGTCTATGCTTTGATCGTTCCCTGAAAGACCAGTTGTAGTTTCCGATGCACATCTGGAGGCATTCTGTGATCTGTGGACCTTCATAGTGTTGATGAAACACAGACATTGCATCGGGATTGAATACAACAGACACCATGCGAAATTTTCCTCCATTGGAGTAATGTCTCAAACAGTCAACGCTTTGATCGTTCCCTGGAAGACCAGTAGTAGTTTTCGATGCACATCTGGAGGTATTCTGTAATCTGTGGAGTATCGGAGTGTTGATGAATCACAGAAATTGGTTCGGGATTGAATACAACAGTCACCATGCGCACTTCCTACATGGGTGTAATGTCTCAAACAGTCTACGCTTTGATCGTTCCCTGGAATACCAGTAGTAGTTTCCGATGCACATCTGGAGGCATTCTGTAATCTGTGGACCTTCAAAGTGTTGATGAAACACAGAAATTGCCTCGGGATTGAATACAACAGTCACCATCCGCACTTTCCTCCATGGGAGTAATGTCTCAACCAGTCTACGCTTTGATCGTTCCCTGGAAGAGCAGTAGTATCTTCCGTTGCACATCTGGAGACATTCTGTTATCTGTGGACGTTGAAAGTGTTGATGAAACACAGAAATTTCATCGGGATTGAATACAACAGTCACCATGCGCACTTTCCTCCATGGGAGTAATGTCTCAAACAGTCTACGCTTTGATCGTTCCCTGGAATGCCAGTAGTAGTTTACGATGCACATCTGGAGGCATTCTGTAATCTGCGGAGTATCAGAGTGTTGATGAAATACAGAAATTGCATCGGAATTGAATGCAACAGTCACCATGAGCACGTTCCTCCATGGGAGTAATGTCTCAAACAGTCTACGCTTTGATAGTTCCCTGGAAGATCAGTAGTTGTTTCCGATGCACATCTGGAGGCATTCTGTAATCTGTGGACTATCAGAGTGTTGATGAAACACAGAAATTGCATCGGCATTGAATACAACAGTTACCATGCGCACTTTCCTCCATTGGTGTAATGTCTCAAACAGTCTACGATTTGATCGTTCCCTGGAAGATCAGTAGTTGTTTCCGATGCACATCTGGAGGCATTCTGTAATCTGTGGACTATCAGAGTGTTGATGAAACACAGAAATTGCATCGGCATTGAATACAACAGTTACCATGCGCACTTTCCTCCATGGGTGTAATGTCTCAAAAAGTCTATGTTTTGATCGTTCCCTGGAAGACGAGTAGTAGTTTCCTATGCACATCTGGAAGCATTCAGTAATCTGTGGAACATCAGAGTGTTGTTGAAACACAGAAATTGCATCGGGATTGAATACAGCAGTCACCATGCGCACTATCCTCCTTGGGAGTAATGTCTCAAACAGTCTACGCTTTGATCGTTCCCTGGAAGAGCAGTAGTAGCTTCCGTTGCACATCTGGAGGCATTCTCTTATCTGCGGACGTTCAAAGTGTTGATGAAACACATAAACTGCATCGGGATTGAATACAACAATCACCATGAGCACTTTCCTCCATGGGAGTAATGCCTCAAACAGTATACGCTTTGATTGTTCCCTGGAAAGCCAGTAGTAGTTGCCGATGCACATCTGGAGGCATTCTGTAATCTGTGGACAATCAGAATGTTGATGAAACACAGAAATTTCATCGGCACTGAATTCAACAATCACCATGCCCACTTTCCTCCATGGGAGTAAAGTCTAAAACTGTCTACGCATTGATCGTTCCCTGGAAGACCAGTAGTAGTTTCCGATGCACATCTGGAGGCATTCTGTAGTCTGGGGACTATATGAGTGTTGATGAAACACAGTAATTGCGTCGGGATTGAGTACAACAGTCACCATGCGCACTTTCCTATATGGGAGTTATGTCGCAAACAGTCTACGCTTTGATCGTTCCCTGGAAGACCAGTAGTAGTTTCCCATGCACATCTGGAAGCATTCTGTAATCTGTGGACGTTCAAAGTGTTGATGAATCACAGAAATTGGTTCGGGATGGAAAACAACAGTCACCATGCGCACTTTCCTCCATGGGAGTAATGTCTCAAACATTTTACGCTTTGATCGTTCCCTATAAGACCATTAGTAGTTTCCAATGCACATCTGGAGGCATTGTGTAATCTGTGGACAATCCGAGTATTGTTGAAACACAGAAATTGAATCGGGATGAATATAACAGTCACCATGCGAACTTTCCTATATGGGGGTAATGTCTCAAACAGTCAACGATTTGATCGTTTTCTGAAAGACCAGTAGTAGTTTCCGATGCACGTCTGGAGTCATTCTGAATCTCTGGGGACTAGCTGAGTGTTGATGAAACACAGAAATTGCATCGGGATTGAATACAACAGTCACCATTGGCACATTCCTCCAGGAAAGTATTGTTTCAAACAGTCTACGCTTTGATCGTTCCCTGGAAGACCAGTAGTAGTTTCCGATGCACATCTAGAAGCATTCTGTTATCTGTGGACTATAAGAGTGTTGATGAAACACAGAAATTGCAACGGGATTGAATACAACAGTCACCATGCGCACTTACCTCCATGGGAGTAATTCTCAAACATTCTACGCTTTGATCGTTCCCTGGAAGACCAGTAGTAGTTTCCGATGCACATCTGGAGGCATTCTGTAATCTGTGGACTATCAGAGTGTTGATGAAACACAGAAATTGCCTCGAGATTGAATACGACAGTCATCATGCGCACTTTCCTTCATGAGAGTAATGTCTCAAACAGTCTACGCTTTGATCATTCCCGGGAGGAACAGTAGTAGTTTCCGATGCACATCTGGAGGCATTCTGTAATCTGCGGACCATCAGAGTGTTGTTGAAACACAGAAATTGCATCGGTATTCAATACAACAGTCACCATGCACACTTTCCACCATGGGAGTAATGTCTCAAACAGTCTACGCTTTGATCGTTCCCTGGAAGACCAGTAGTAGTTTCCGATGCACATCTATAGGCATTCTGTAATCTGTGGAACGTCAAAGTGTTGATGAAACACAGAAATTGCCTCGGGATTGAATACAACAGTCATCATGCGCACTTTCCTTCATGAGTGTAATGTCTCAAACAGTCTACCCTTTGATCATTCCCGGGAAGAACAGTAGTAGTTTCTGATGCACATCTGGAGGCATTCTGTAATCTGTGGACCATCAGAGTGTTGTTGAAACACAGAAAATGCATCGGGATTCAATACAACAGTCACCATACGCACTTTCCACCATGGGAGTAATGTCTCAAACAGTCTACGCTTTGATCGTTCCCTGGAAGACCAGAGGAAGTTTCCGTTGCACATCTGGAGGCATTCTGTAATCTGTGGACGTTCAAAGTGTTGATGAAACACAGAAATTACATCGGGATTGAATATAACAGTCACCATGCGCAATTTCCTCCATTGGAGTAATGTCTCAAACAATCAACACTTTGATCGTACCCTGGAAGACCAGTAGTAGTTTTCGATGCACATCTGGATGCATTCTGTAATCTGTGCACTATCAGAGTGTTGATGAAACACAGATATTGCATCGGCTTTGAATACAACATTCACCATGCGCACTTTCCTCCATGGGGGTAATGTCTCAAACAGTCTACGCTTTGATCGTTCCCTGGAAGACCAGTAGTAGTTTTCGTTGCACATCTGGAACTAATCTGTAATCTGTGGAGTATCAGAGTGTTGATGAAACACAGAAATTGCATCGGGATTGAATACAACAGTCACCATGCGCACTTTCCTCCATGGGTGTAATGCCTCAAACAGTCTACGCTTTGATCGTTCCCTGGAAGACCAGTAGTAGTTTCCGATGCACATCTGGAGGCATTCTGTAATCTGTGGACCATCAGATTGTTGATGAAACACAGAAATTGCGTCGGGATTTAGTACAACAGTCACCATGCGCACATTCCTATATGGGAGTAATGTCTCAAACAGTCAACGATTTGATCGTTTCCTGGAAGACCAGTAGTAGTTTCCGATGCACATCTGGAGGCATTCTGTAATCTGTGGACCATCGGAGTGTTGTTGAAACACAGAAATTGCATCGGGATTGAATACAGCAGTCACCATGCGCACTATCGTCCTTGGGAGTAATGTCTCAAACTGTCTACGCTTTGATCGTTTCTTTGGAACACCAGTAGTAGTTTCCGATGCACATCTGGAAGCATTCTGTAATCTGTGGACGTTCAAAGTGTTGATAAATCACATAAATTGGTTCGGGATTGAATACAACAGTCACCATGCGCACTACCCGCCATGGGAGTAATGTCTCAAACATTTTACGCTTTGATCGTTCCCTGGAAGACCATTAGTAGTTTCCAATGCACATCTGGAGGCATTGTGTAATCTGTGGACTATCCGAGTATTGTTGAAACACAGAAATTGCATCGGGATTGAATATAACAGTCACCATGCGCACTTTCCTATATGGGAGTAATGTCTCAAACAGTCAACGATTTGATCGTTTCCTGGAAGACCAGTAGTAGTTTCCGATGCACATCTGGAGGCATTCTGTAATCTGTGGAACATCAGAGTGTTGTTGAAACACAGAAATTGCATCGGGATTCAATACAACAGTCACCATGCACACTTTCCACCATGGGAGTAATGTCTCAAACAGTCTACGCTTTGATCGTTCCCTGGAAGACCAGTAGTAGTTTCCGATGCACATCTTTAGGCATTCTGTAATCTGTGGAACTTCAAAGTGTTGATGAAACACAGAAATTGCCTCGGGATTGAATACAACAGTCATCATGCGCACTTTCCTTCATGAGTGTAATGTCTCAAACATTCTACCCTTTGATCATTCCCGGGAAGAACAGTAGTAGTTTCTGATGCACATCTGGAGGCATTCTGTAATCTGTGGACCTTCAAAGTGTTGATGAAATTCAGAAATTGCCTCGGGATTCAATACAACAGTCACCATGCACACTTTCCACCATGGGAGTAATGTCTCAAACAGTCTACGCTTTGATCGTTCCCTGGAAGACCAGTAGTAGTTTCCGATGCACATCTGGGGGCATTCTGTAATCTGTGGACCTTCAAAGTGTTGATGAAACACAGAAATTGCCTCGGGATTGAATATAACAGTCATCATGCGCACTTCCCTTCATGAGAGTAATGTCTCAAACAGTCTACGATTTGATCATTCCCTGGAAGAACAATAGTAGTTTCCGATTCACATCTGGAGGCATTCTGTAATCTGTGGACCATCAGAGTGTTGTTGAAACACAGAAAATGCATCGGGATTCCATACAACAGTCACCATACGCACTTTCCACCATGGGAGTAATGTCTCAAACAGTCTACGCTTTGATCGTTCCCTGGAAGACCAGTGGAAGTTTCCGTTGCACATCTGGAGGCATTCTGTAATCTGTGGACGTTCAAAGTGTTGATGAAACACAGAAATTGCCTCGGGATTGAATACAACAGTCACCATGCGCAATTTCCTCCATTGGAGTAATGTTTCAAACAATCAACACTTTGATCGTACCCTGGAAGACCAGTAGTAGTTTTCGATGCACATCTGGATGCATTCTGTAATCTGTGGAGTATCAGAGTGTTGATGAAACACAGAAATTGCATCGGGATTGAATACAACAGTCACCATGCGCACTTTCCTCCATGGGTGTAATGCCTCAAACAGTCTACGCTTTGATCGTTCCCTGGAAGACCAGTAGTAGTTTCCGATGCACATCTGGAGGCATTCTGTAATCTGTGGACCATCAGAGTGTTGATGAAACACAGAAATTGCGTCGGAATTGAGTACAACAGTCACCATGCGCACATTCCTATATGGGAGTAATGTCTCAAACAGTCAACGATTTGATCGTTTCCTGGAAGACCAGTAGTAGTTTCCGATGCACATCTGGAGGCATTCTGTAATCTGTGGACCATCGGAGTGTTGTTGAAACACAGAAATTGCATCGGGATTGAATACAGCAGTCACCATGCGCACTATCCTCCTTGGGAGTAATGTCTCAAACTGTCTACGCTTTGATCG
Source organism: Schistocerca gregaria (assembly GCF_023897955.1). NCBI lineage: Eukaryota > Metazoa > Arthropoda > Insecta > Orthoptera > Acrididae > Schistocerca > Schistocerca gregaria. The sequence continues at coordinate 99,845,429 of NC_064922.1, forward strand.
TTTCTTAGGAAGACCAGTAGTAGTTTCCGATGCACATCTGGAAGCATTCTGTAATCTGTGGACGTTCAAAGTGTTGATAAATCACATAAATTGGTTCGGGATTGAATACAACAGTCACCATGCGCACTACCCGCCATGGAAGTAATGTCTCAAACATTTTACGCTTTGATCGTTCCCTGGAAGACCATTAGTAGTTTCCAATGCACATCTGGAGGCATTGTGTAATCTGTGGACTATCCGAGTATTGTTGAAACACAGAGATTGCATCGGGATTGAATATAACAGTCACCATGCGCACTTTCCTATGTGGGAGTAATGTCTCAAACAGTCAACGATTTGATCGTTCCCTGGAAAACCAGTAGTAGTTTCCGATGCACATCTGGAGGCATTCTGTAATCTGTGGAACATGAGAGTGTTGATGAAACACAGAAATTGCATCGGGATTGAATACAACAGTCACCATGAGCACATCCTACAACGGTGTAATGTCTCAAACAGTCTACACTTTGATCGTTCCCTGGAAGACCAGTAGTAGTTTCCGATGCAAATCTGGAGGCATTTTGTAATCTGTGGACCTTCAAAGTGTTGATGAAACACAGAAATTGCCTCGAGATTGAATACAACAGTCACCATGCGCACTTTCCTCCATGGGAGTAATGTCTCAAACTGTCCACGCTTTTGATCGTTTCCTCGAAGACCACTAGTAGTTTCCGATGCACATCTGGAGACATTCTGTAATCTGTGGACTGTCATAGTGTTGATGAAACGCAGATATTGCATCGGGATTGAATACAACAGTCACCATGCGCACGTTCCTACATGGGAGTAATGTCTCAAACAGTCTTCGCTTTGATCGTTCCCTGAAAGACCAGTTGTAGTTTCCGATGCACATCTGGAGGCATTCTGTGATCTGTGGACCTTCAAAGTGTTGATGAAATACAGACATTGCATCGGGATTGAATACAACAGTCAACATGCGCACTTTCTTCCATGGGAGTAATGTCTCAAACAGTCTACGTTTTGATCGTTCCCTGCAAGAACAGTAGTAGTTTCCGATGCACATCTGGAGGCATTCTGTAATCTGTGAAACTTCAAAGTGTAGATGAAACACAGAAATTGCCTCGGTATTGAATACAACAGTCATCATGCGCACTTTCCTCCATGAGAGTAATGCCTCAAACAGTCTACGCTTTGATCATTCTTGGGAAGAACAGTAGTAGTTTCCGAAGCACATCTGGAGGCATTCTGTAATCTGTGGACCGTCAGAGTGTTGTTGAAACACAGAAATTGCATCGGTATTAAATACAACAGTCACCATGCACACTTTCCACCATGGGAGTAATGTCTCAAACAGTCTACGCTTTGATCGTTCCCTGCAAGACCAGTGGAAGTTTCCGTTGCACATCTGGAGGCATTCTCTTATCTGTGGACGTTCAAAGTGTTGATGAAACACAGAAATGGCATCGGGATTCAATACAACATTCACCATGCGCACTTTCCTCCATGGGAGTAATGTCTCAAACAGTCTACGTTTTGATCGTTCCCTGGAAGATCAGTAGTATTTTCCGATGCACATCTGGAGGCATTCTGTAATCTGTGGACTATCACAATGTTGATGAATCACAGAAATTGCATCGGCATTGAATACAACAGTCACCATGCGCACTTTCCTCCATGGGTGTAATGCCTCAAACAGTCTACGCTTTGATCGTTCCCTGGAAGAACAGTAGTAGTTTCCGATGTACATCTGGAGGCATTCTGTAATCTGTGGACCATCAGAGTGTTGTTGAAACACAGAAATTGCATCGGGATTGAATACAGCAGTCACCATGCGCACTATCCTCCTTGGGAGTAATGTCTCAAACCGTCTACGCTTTGATCGTTCCCTGTAAGAGTAGTTGTAGCTTCCGTTGCACATCTGGAGGCATTCTGCTATCTGTGGACGTTCAAAGTGTTGATGATACACATAAACTGCATCGGGATTGAATACAACGATCACCATGAGCACTTTCCTTAATGGGAGTAATGTCTCAAACAGTATACGCTTTGATTGTTCCCTGGAAGGCCAGTAGTAGTTTCCGATGCACATCTGGAGGCATTCTGTAGTCTGGCGACTATAGGAGTGTTGATGAAACACAGAAATTGCGTCGGGATTGAGTACAACAGTCACCATGCGCACATTCCTATTTGGGAGTAATGTCTCAAACAGTCAACGATTTGATCGTTTCCTGGAAGACCAGTAGTAGTTTTCGTTGCACATCTGGAACTAATCTGTAATCTGTGGAGTATGAGAGTGTTGATGAAACACAGAAATTGCATCGGGATTGAATACAACAGTCACCATGAGCACATCCTACAACGGTGTAGTGTCTCAAACAGTCTAAACTTTGATCGATCCCTGGAAGACCAGTAGTAGTTTCCGATGCAAATCTGGAGGCATTTTGTAATCTGTGGACCTTAAAAGTGTTGATGAAACACAGAAATTGCCTCGGGATTGAATACAACAGTCACCATGCGCACTTTCCTCCATGGGAGTAATGTCTCAAACTGTCCACGCTTTTGATCGTTTCCTCGAAGACCACTAGTAGTTTCCGATGCACATCTGGAGACATTCTGTAATCTGTGGACTATCATGGTGTTGATGAAACGCATATATTGCATCGGGATGAATACAACAGTCACCATGCGCACGTTCCTCCATGGGAGTAATGTCTCAAACAGTCTACGCCTTCATCGTTCCCTGGAATAACAGTAGTAGTTTCCGATGCACATCTGGAGGAATTCTGTAATCTGTGGAACTTCAAAGTGTTGATGAAACACAGAAATTGCCTCGGGATTGAATACAACAGTTATCATGCGCACTTTCCTTCATGAGAGTAATGTCTTAAACAATCAACTCTTTGATTGTTCCCTGGAAGACAAGTAGAAGTTTTCGATGCACATCTGGAGGCATTCTGTAATCTGTGCACTATCAGAGTGTTGATGAAACACAGAAATTGCATCGGCATTGTATACAACAGTCACCATGCGCACCTTCCTCCATGGGAGTAATGTCTCAAACAGTCTGCGCTGTGATCGTTCCCTGGAAGACCAGTAGTAGTTTTCGATGCACATCTAGAGGCATTCTGTATTCAGGGGATCATCAGAGTGTTGTTGAAACACAGAAATAGCATCGCGATTCAATACAAAAGTCACCATGTGCACTTTCCTCCATGGGAGTAATGTCTCAAACAGTCAACGATTTGATCGTTTCCTGGAAGACTAGTAGTAGTTTCCGATGCACATCTGGAGGCATTCCGTAATCTGTGGAACATCAGAGTGTTGATGAAACACAGAAATTGCATCGGGATTGAATACGACAGTCACCATGAGCACTTCCTACATGGGTGTAATGTCTCAAACAGTCTAGGATTTGATCGTTCCCTGGAAGACCAGTAGTAGTTTCCGATGCACATCTGGAGGCATTCTGTAATCTGTTGACCTTCTAAGTGTTGATGAAACACAGAAATTGCCTCGGGATTGAATACAACAGTCACCATGCGCACGTTCCTCCATGGGAGTAATGTCTCAAAGAGTCTTCGCTTTGATCGTTCCCTGAGAGACCAGTTGTAATTTCCGATTCACATCTGGAGGCATTCTGTGATCTGTGGACCTTCAAAGTGTTGATGAAACACTGACATTGCATCGGGATTGAATACAATAGACACCGTGCGAAATTTTCCTCCATTGGAGTAATGTCTCAAACAGTCTACACTTTGATCGTTCCCTGGAAGACCAGTAGTAGTTTCCGATGCAAATCTGGAGGCATTTTGTAATCTGTGGACCTTCAAAGTGTTGATGAAACACAGAAATTGCCTCGAGATTGAATACAACAGTCACCATGCGCACTTTCCTCCATGGGAGTAATGTCTCAAACTGTCCACGCTTTTGATCGTTTCCTCGAAGACCACTAGTAGTTTCCGATGCACATCTGGAGACATTCTGTAATCTGTGGACTATCATAGTGTTGATGAAACGCAGATATTGCATCGGGATTGAATACAACAGTCACCATGCGCACGTTCCTCCATGGGAGTAATGTCTCAAACAGTCTTCGCTTTGATCGTTCCCTGAAAGACCAGTTGTAGTTTCCGATGCACATCTGGAGGAATTCTGTGATCTGTGGACCTTCAAAGTGTTGATGAAATACAGACATTGCATCGGGATTGAATACAACAGTCAACATGCGCACTTTCTTCCATGGGAGTAATGTCTCAAACAGTCTACGTTTTGATCGTTCCCTGCAAGAACAGTAGTAGTTTCCGATGCACATCTGGAGGCATTCTGTAATCTGTGAAACTTCAAAGTGTAGATGAAACACAGAAATTGCCTCGGTATTGAATAAAACAGTCATCATGCGCACTTTCCTTCATGAGAGTAATGTCTCAAACAGTCTACACTTTGATCATTCCCGGGAAGAACAGTAGTAGTTTCCGAAGCACATCTGGAGGCATTCTGTAATCTGTGGACCATCAGAGTGTTGTTGAAACACAGAAATTGCATCGGGATTAAATACAACAGTCACCATGCACACTTTCCACCATGGGAGTAATGTCTCAAACAGTCTACGCTTTGATCGTTCCCTGGAAGACCAGTGGAAGTTTCCGTTGCACATCTGGAGGCATTCTCTTATCTGTGGACGTTCAAAGTGTTGATGAAACACAGAATGGCATCGGGATTCAATACAACATTCACCATGCGCACTTTCCTCCATGGGAGTAATGTCTCAAACAGTCTACGTTTTGATCGTTCCCTGGAAGATCAGTAGTATTTTCCGATGCACATCTGGAGGCATTCTGTAATCTGTGGACTATCACAATGTTGATGAATCACAGAAATTGCATCGGCATTGAATACTACAGTCACCATGCGCACTTTCCTCCATGGGTGTAATGCCTCAAACAGTCTACGCTTTGATCGTTCCCTGGAAGACCAGTAGTAGTTTCCGATGCACATCTGGAGGCATTCTGTAATCTGTGGACCATCAGAGTGTTGTTGAAACACAGAAATTGCATCGGGATTGAATACAGCAGTCACCATGCGCACTATCCTCCTTGGGAGTAATGTCTCAAACCGTCTACGCTTTGATCGTTCCCTGTAAGAGTAGTAGTAGCTTCCGTTGCACATCTGGAGGCATTCTGCTATCTGTGGACGTTCAAAGTGTTGATGATACACATAAACTGCATCGGGATTGAATACAACGATCACCATGAGCACTTTCCTTAATGGGAGTAATGTCTCAAACAGTATACGCTTTGATTGTTCCCTGGAAGGCCAGTAGTAGTTTCCGATGCACATCTGGAGGCATTCTGTAGTCTGGCGACTATAGGAGTGTTGATGAAACACAGAAATTGCGTCGGGATTGAGTACAACAGTCACCATGCGCACATTCCTATTTGGGAGTAATGTCTCAAACAGTCAACGATTTGATCGTTTCCTGGAAGACCAGTAGTAGTTTTCGTTGCACATCTGGAACTAATCTGTAATCTGTGGAGTATCAGAGTGTTGATGAAACACAGAAATTGCATCGGGATTGAATACAACAGTCACCATGAGCACATCCTACAACGGTGTAATGTCTCAAACAGTCTAAACTTTGATCGATCCCTGGAAGACCAGTAGTAGTTTCCGATGCAAATCTGGAGGCATTTTGTAATCTGTGGACCTTCAAAGTGTTGATGAAACACAGAAATTGCCTCGGGATTGAATACAACAGTCACCATGCGCACTTTCCTCCATGGGAGTAATGTCTCAAACTGTCCACGCTTTTGATCGTTTCCTCGAAGACCACTAGTAGTTTCCGATGCACATCTGGAGACATTCTGTAATCTGTGGACTATCATGGTGTTGATGAAACGCATATATTGCATCGGGATGAATACAACAGTCACCATGCGCACGTTCCTCCATGGGAGTAATGTCTCAAACAGTCTACGCTTTGATCGTTCCCTGGAAGAACTGTAGTAGTTTTCGATGCACATCTAGAGGCATTCTGTATTCAGGGGACCATCAGAGTGTTGTTGAAACACAGAAATAGCATCGCGATTCAATACAAAAGTCACCATGTGCACTTTCCTCCATGGGAGTAATGTCTCAAACAGTCTACGTTTTGATCGTTGCCTGGAAGACCAGTAGTAGCTTCCGATGCACATCTGGAGGCATTCTGTAATCTGTATACTATCAGAGTGTTGATGAATCACAGAAATTGCATCGGGATTGAATACAACAGTCACCATGCGCACTTTCCTCCATGGGAGTAATGTCTCAAACAGTCAACGATTTGATCGTTTCCTGTAAGACCAGTAGTAGTTTCCGATGCACATCTGGAGGCATTCCGTAATCTGTGGAACATCAGAGTGTTGATGAAACACAGAAATTGCATCGGGATTGAATACGACAGTCACCATGAGCACTTCCTACATGGTTGTAATGTCTCAAACAGTCTAGGAGTTGATCGTTCCCTGGAAGACCAGTGGTAGTTTCCGATGCACATCTGGAGGCATTCTGTAATCTGTTGACCTTCAAAGTGTTGATGAAACACAGAAATTGCCTCGGGATTGAATACAACAGTCACCATGCGCACTTTCCTCCATGGGAGTAATGTCTCAAACAGTCTTCGCTTTGATCGTTCCCTGAAAGACCAGTTGTAATTTCCGATGCACATCTGGAGGCATTCTGTGATCTGTGGACCTTCAAAGTGTTGATGAAACACTGACATTGCATCGGGATTGAATACAATAGACACCATGCGAAATTTTCCTCCATTGGAGTAATGTCTCAAACAGTCTATGCTTTGATCTTTCCCTGGAAGACCAGTAGTATTTTCCGATGCACATCTGGAGGCATTCTGCAATCTGTGGACTATCAGAGAGTTGTTGAACCACAGAAATTGCATCGGGATTGAATACAACAGTCAGCATGCGCACTTTCTTCCATGGGAGTAATGTCTCAAACAGTCTACGCTTTGATCGTTCCCTGGAAGAACTGTAATAGTTTCCGATGCACATCTGGAGGCATTCTGTAATCTGTGAACGTTCAAAGTGTTGTTGAAACACAGAAATTGCTTCGGGATTGAATACAACAGTCATCATGCGCACTTTCCTCCATGGGAGTAATGTCTCAAACAGTCTACGCTTTGATCGTTCCCTGGAAGACCAGTAGTAGCTTCCGATGCACATTTGGAAGCATTCTGTAATCTGTGGACTATCAGTGTGTTGTTGAAACACAGAAATTGAATCGGGATTGAATACAACAGTCACCATGAGCACTTTCCTCCATGGGAGTAAAGTCTCAAACACTATACGGTTTGATCATTCACTGGAAGGCCAGAAGTAGTTTCCGATGCACATCTGAAGGCATTCTGTAATCTGCGGCGTATAAGTGTGTTGATGAAACACAGAAATTGCATCGGGATTGAATTCAACAATCACCATGCGCACATTCCTCCATTGGAGTAATGTCTCAAACAGTCAACACTTTGATCGTTCCCAGGAAGACCAGTAGTAGTTTCCAATGCACATCTGGAGGCATTCTGTAATCTGTGGACTATCAGAGTGTTGATGAAACACAGAAATTGCATCGGGATTGAATACAACAGTCACCATGCGCACTTTCCTCCATGGGAGTAATGTCTCAAAGAGTATACGGCTTGATAGTTCACTGGAAGGCCAGTAGTAGTTTCCGATGCACATCTGGAGGCATTCTGTATTCTGCGGCGTATCAGAGTGTTGGTGAAACACAGAGATTTCATCGTGATTGAATACAACAGTCACCATGAGCACTTTCCTCCATGGGAGTAATGTCTCAAACAGTATACGCTTTGATCGTTCCCTGGAAGGCCAGAAGTAGTTTCCGATGCACATCTGGAGGCATTCTGTAATCTGTGGACCATCAAAGTGTTGACGAAACACAGAAATTGGATCGGGATTGAATACAACAGTCACCATGCGCAATTTTCCTCCATAAGAGTAATGTCTCAAACAGTCTACGTTTTGATCGTTCCCTGGAAGAACAGTAGTAGTTTCCGATGCACACCTGGAGGCATTCTGTAATCTGTGGTACTTCAAAGTGTTGATGAAACTCAGAAATTGCCTCGGGATTGAATACAACAGACATCATGGGCACTTTCCTTCATGAGAGTAATGTCTCAAACAGTCTACGCTTTGATAATTCCCGGGAAGAACAGTAGTAGTTTCCGATGCACATCTGGAGGCATTCTGTAATCTGTGGACCATCAGAGTGTTGTTGAAACACCGAAATTGCATCGGGATTCAATAGAACAGTCACCATGCACACTTTCCACTATGGGAGTAATATCTCAAACAGTCTGCACTTTGATCGTTCCCTGGAAGACCAGTAGTAGTTTCCGATGCACATCTGGAGGCATTCTGTAATCTGTGAAGGTTCAAAGTGTTGATGAAACATAGAAATTGCATCGGGATTTAGTACAACAGTCACCATGCCCACTTTCCTATATGGGAGTAATGTCTCAAACAATCTACGATTTGATCGTTCCCAGGGAGACCAGTAGTAGTTTCCGATGCACATCTGGAGGCTTTCTGTAATCTGTGGACCATCAGAGTGTTGTTGAAACACAGAAAATGCATCGGGATTCAATACAACAGTCACCATGCGCACTTTCCACCATGGGACTAATGTCTCAAACAGTCTACGCTTTGATCGTTCCCTGGAAGACCAGTAGTAGTTTCCGTTGCACATCTGGAGGCATTCTGTAATCTGTGGACGTTCAAAGTGTTGATGAAACACAGAAATTACATCGGGTTTGAATACAACAGTCACCATGCGAACTTTCCTCCATTGGAGTAAGGTCTCAAACAGTCAACACTTTGATCGTTCCCTGGAAGACCAGCAGTAGTTTCCGATGCACATCTGGAGGCATTCTGTAATCTGTGAACGTTCAAAGTGTTGTTGAAACACAGAAATTGCTTCGGGATTGAATACAACAGTCATCATGCGCACTTTCCTCCATGGGAGTAATGTCTCAAACAGTCTACGCTTTGATCGTTCCCTGGAAGACCAGTAGTAGCTTCCGATGCACATTTGGAAGCATTCTGTAATCTGTGGACTATCAGTGTGTTGATGAAACACAGAAATTGCATCGGGATTGAATACAACAGTCACCATGAGCACTTTCCTCCATGGGAGTAGAGTCTCAAACAATATACGGTTTGATCGTTCACTGGAAGCCCAGAAGTAGTTTCCGATGCACATCTGGAGGCATTCTGTAATCTGCGGCGTATCAGTGTGTTGATGAAACACAGAAATTGCATCGGGATTGAATTCAACAATCACCATGCGCACTTTCCTCCATTGGAGTAATGTCTCAAACAGTCAACACTTTGATCGTTCCCTGGAAGACCAGTAGTAGTTTCCGATGCACATCTGGAGGCATTCTGTAATCTGTGAACGTTCAAAGTGTTGATGAAACACAGAAATTGCATCGGGATTGAGTACAACAGTCTCCATGCCCACCTTCCTATATGGGAGTAATGTCTCAAACAGTCTACGCTTTGATCGTTCCCAGGAAGACCAGTAGTAGTTTCCGATGCACATCTGGACGCATTCTGTAATCTGTGGACTATCATAGTGTTGTTGAAACACAGAAATAGCATCGGGAATGAATACAACAGTCACCATGCGCACTTTCCTCCATGGGAGTAATGTCTCAAACAGTCTACGCTTTGATCGCTCCCTGGAAGGCCAGTAGTAGCTTCCGATGCACATCTGGGGGCATTCTGTAATCTGTGGACCTACAAAGTTTTTATGAAACACAGAAATTGGCTCGGGATTGAATACAACAGTCATCATGCGCACTTTCCTTCATGAGAGTAATGTCTCAAACAGTCTACGCTTTGATCGTTCCCTGGAAGACCAGTAGTAGTTTTCGATGCACATCTGGAGGCATGCTGTAATCTGGGGACCATCAGAGAGTTGTTGAAACACAGAAATTGCATCGCGATTCAATACAACAGTCACCATGCGCACTTTCCTCCATGGGAGTAATGTCTCAAAGGGTATACGGCTTGATCGTTCACTGGAAGGCCAGTAGTAGTTTCCGATGCACATCTGGAGGCATTCTGTATTCTGCGGCGTATCAGAGTGTTGATGAAACACAGAGATTTCATCGTGATTGAATACAACAGTCACCATGAGCACTTTCCTCCATGGGAGTAATGTCTCAAACAGTATACGCTTTGATCGTTCCCTGGAAGGCCAGAAGTAGTTTCCGCTGCACATCTGGAGACATTCTGTAATCTGTGGACCATCAAAGTGTTGACGAAACACAGAAATTGGATCGGGATTGAATACAACAGTCACCATGCGCAATTTTCTTCCATAAGAGTAATGTCTCAAACAGTCTACGCTTTGATCGTTCCCTGGAAGAAAAGTAGTAGTCTCCGATGCACACCTGGAGGCATTCTGTAATCTGTGGAACTTCAAAGTGTTGATGAATCTCTGAAATTGCCTCGGGATTGTATACAACAGACATCATGGGCACTTTCCTTCTAGAGAGTAATGTCTCAAACAGTCTACGCTTTGATCATTCCCGGGAAGAACAGTAGTAGTTTCCGATGCACATCTGGAGGCATTCTGTAATCTGTGGACCATCAGAGTGTTGTTGAAACACAGAAAATGCATCGGGATTCAATACAACAGTCACCATGCGCACTTTCCACCATGGGACAAATGTCTCAAACAGTCTACGCTTTGATCGTTCCCTGGAAGACCAGTAGTAGTTTCCGTTGCACATCTGGAGGCATTCTGTAATCTGTGGCCGTTCAAAGTGTTGATGAAACACAGAAATTACATCGGGTTTGAATACAACAGTCACCATGCGAACTTTCCTCCATTGGAGTAATGTCTCAAACAGTCAACACTTTGATCGTTCCCTGGAAGACCAGTAGTAGTTTCCGATGCACATCTGGAGGCATTCTGTAATCTGTTGACCTTCAAAGTGTTGATGAAACACAGAAATTGCCTCGGGATTGAATACAACAGTCACCATGCGCACTTTCCTCCATGGGAGTAATGTCTCAAACAGTCTTCGCTTTGATCGTTCCCTGAAAGACCAGTTGTAATTTCCGATGCACATCTGGAGGCATTCTGTGATCTGTGGACCTTCAAAGTGTTGATGAAACACTGACATTGCATCGGGATTGAATACAATAGACACCATGCGAAATTTTCCTCCATTGGAGTAATGTCTCAAACAGTCTATGCTTTGATCTTTCCCTGGAAGACCAGTAGTATTTTCCGATGCACATCTGGAGGCATTCTGCAATCTGTGGACTATCAGAGAGTTGTTGAACCACAGAAATTGCATCGGGATTGAATACAACAGTCAGCATGCGCACTTTCTTCCATGGGAGTAATGTCTCAAACAGTCTACGCTTTGATCGTTCCCTGGAAGAACTGTAGTAGTTTCCGATGCACATCTGGAGGCATTCTGTAATCTGTGAACGTTCAAAGTGTTGTTGAAACACAGAAATTGCTTCGGGATTGAATACAACAGTCATCATGCGCACTTTCCTCCATGGGAGTAATGTCTCAAACAGTCTACGCTTTGATCGTTCCCTGGAAGACCAGTAGTAGCTTCCGATGCACATTTGGAAGCATTCTGTAATCTGTGGACTATCAGTGTGTTGTTGAAACACAGAAATTGAATCGGGATTGAATACAACAGTCACCATGAGCACTTTCCTCCATGCGAGTAAAGTCTCAAACACTATACGGTTTGATCGTTCACTGGAAGGCCAGAAGTAGTTTCCGATGCACATCTGAAGGCATTCTGTAATCTGCGGCGTATAAGTGTGTTGATGAAACACAGAAATTGCATCGGGATTGAATTCAACAATCACCATGCGCACATTCCTCCATTGGAGTAATGTCTCAAACAGTCAACACTTTGATCGTTCCCAGGAAGACCAGTAGTAGTTTCCAATGCACATCTGGAGGCATTCTGTAATCTGTGGACTATCAGAGTGTTGATGAAACACAGAAATTGCATCGGGATTGAATACAACAGTCACCATGCGCACTTTCCTCCATGGGAGTAATGTCTCAAAGAGTATACGGCTTGATCGTTCACTGGAAGGCCAGTAGTAGTTTCCGATGCACATCTGGAGGCATTCTGTATTCTGCGGCGTATCAGAGTGTTGGTGAAACACAGAGATTTCTTCGTGATTGAATACAACAGTCACCATGAGCACTTTCCTCCATGGGAGTAATGTCTCAAACAGTATACGCCTTGATCGTTCCCTGGAAGGCCAGAAGTAGTTTCCGATGCACATCTGGAGGCATTCTGTAATCTGTGGACTATCCGAGTGTTGTTGAAACACAGAAATTTCATCGGGATTCAATACAATAGTCACCATGCGCACTTTCCTCCATGGGAGTAGTGTCTCAAACAGTCTACGTTTTGATCGTTCCCTGGAAGAACAGTAGTAGTTTCCGATGCACACCTGGAGGCATTCTGTAATCTGTGGTACTTCAAAGTGTTGATGAAACTCAGAAATTGCCTCGGGATTGAATACAACAGACATCATGGGCACTTTCCTTCATGAGAGTAATGTCTCAAACAGTCTACGCTTTGATCATTCCCGGGAAGAACAGTAGTAGTTTCCGATGCACATCTGGAGGCATTCTGTAATCTGTGGACCATCAGAGTGTTGTTGAAACACCGAAATTGCATCGGGATTCAATAGAACAGTCACCATGCACACTTTCCACTATGGGAGTAATATCTCAAACAGTCTACACTTTGATCGTTCCCTGGAAGACCAGTAGTAGTTTCCGATGCACATCTGGAGGCATTCTGTAATCTGTGAAGGTTCAAAGTGTTGATGAAACATAGAAATTGCATCGGGATTTAGTACAACAGTCACCATGCCCACTTTCCTATATGGGAGTAATGTCTCAAACAATCTACGATTTGATCGTTCCCAGGGAGACCAGTAGTAGTTTCCGATGCACATCTTTAGGCTTTCTGTAATCTGTGGACCATCAGAGTGTTGTTGAAACACAGAAAATGCATCGGGATTCAATACAACAGTCACCATGCGCACTTTCCACCATGGGACTAATGTCTCAAACAGTCTACGCTTTGATCGTTCCCTGGAAGACCAGTAGTAGTTTCCGTTGCACATCTGGAGGCATTCTGTAATCTGTGGACGTTCAAAGTGTTGATGAAACACAGAAATTACATCGGGTTTGAATACAACAGTCACCATGCGAACTTTCCTCCATTGGAGTAAGGTCTCAAACAGTCAACACTTTGATCGTTCCCTGGAAGACCAGCAGTAGTTTCCGATGCACATCTGGAGGCATTCTGTAATCTGTGAACGTTCAAAGTGTTGTTGAAACACAGAAATTGCTTCGGGATTGAATACAACAGTCATCATGCGCACTTTCCTCCATGGGAGTAATGTCTCAAACAGTCTACGCTTTGATCGTTCCCTGGAAGACCAGTAGTAGCTTCCGATGCACATTTGGAAGCATTCTGTAATCTGTGGACTATCAGTGTGTTGATGAAACACAGAAATTGCATCGGGATTGAATACAACAGTCACCATGAGCACTTTCCTCCATGGGAGTAGAGTCTCAAACAATATACGGTTTGATCGTTCACTGGAAGGCCAGAAGTAGTTTCCGATGCACATCTGGAGGCATTCTGTAATCTGCGGCGTATCAGTGTGTTGATGAAACACAGAAATTGCATCGGGATTGAATTCAACAATCACCATGCGCACTTTCCTCCATTGGAGTAATGTCTCAAACAGTCAACACTTTGATCGTTCCCTGGAAGACCAGTAGTAGTTTCCGATGCACATATGGAGGCATTCTGTAATCTGTGAACGTTCAAAGTGTTGATGAAACACAGAAATTGCATCGGGATTGAGTACAACAGTCTCCATGCCCACCTTCCTATATGGGAGTAATGTCTCAAACAGTCTACGCTTTGATCGTTCCCAGGAAGACCAGTAGTAGTTTCCGATGCACATCTGGACGCATTCTGTAATCTGTGGACTACCATAGTGTTGTTGAAACACAGAAATAGCATCGGGATTGAATACAACAGTCACCATGCGCACTTTCCTCCATGGGAGTAATGTCTCAAACAGTCTACGCTTTGATCGCTCCCTGGAAGGCCAGTAGTAGCTTCCGATGCACATCTGGGGGCATTCTGTAATCTGTGGACCTACAAAGTTTTTATGAAACACAGAAATTGGCTCGGGATTGAATACAACAGTCATCAAGCGCACTTTCCTTCATGAGAGTAATGTCTCAAACAGTCTACGCTTTGATCGTTCCCTGGAAGACCAGTAGTAGTTTTCGATGCACATCTGGAGGCATTCTGTAATCTGGGGACCATCAGAGAGTTGTTGAAACACAGAAATTGCATCGCGATTCAATACAACAGTCACCATGCGCACTTTCCTCCATGGGAGTAATGTCTCAAAGGGTATACGGCTTGATCGTTCACTGGAAGGCCAGTAGTAGTTTCCGATGCACATCTGGAGGCATTCTGTATTCTGCGGCGTATCAGAGTGTTTATGAAACACAGAGATTTCATCGTGATTGAATACAACAGTCACCATGAGCACTTTCCTCCATGGGAGTAATGTCTCAAACAGTATACGCTTTGATCGTTCCCTGGAAGGGCAGAAGTAGTTTCCGCTGCACATCTGGAGACATTCTGTAATCTGTGGACCATCAAAGTGTTGACGAAACACAGAAATTGGATCGGGATTGAATACAACAGTCACCATGCGCAATTTTCTTCCATAAGAGTAATGTCTCAAACAGTCTACGCTTTGATCGTTCCCTGGAAGAAAAGTAGTAGTCTCCGATGCACACCTGGAGGCATTCTGTAATCTGTGGAACTTCAAAGTGTTGATGAATCTCTGAAATTGCCTCGGGATTGAATACAACAGACATCATGGGCACTTTCCTTCTAGAGAGTAATGTCTCAAACAGTCTACGCTTTGATCATTCCCGGGAAGAACAGTAGTAGTTTCCGATGCACATCTGGAGGCATTCTGTAATCTGTGGACCATCAGAGTGTTGTTGAAACACAGAAAATGCATCGGGATTCAATACAACAGTCACCATGCGCACTTTCCACCATGGGACAAATGTCTCAAACAGTCTACGCTTTGATCGTTCCCTGGAAGACCAGTTGTAGTTTCCGTTGCACATCTGGAGGCATTCTGTAATCTGTGGCCGTTCAAAGTGTTGATGAAACACAGAAATTACATCGGGTTTGAATACAACAGTCACCATGCGAACTTTCCTCCATTGGAGTAATGTCTCAAACAGTCAACACTTTGATCGTTCCCTGGAAGACCAGTAGTAGTTTCCGATGCACATCTGGAGGCATTCTGTAATCTGTGAACGTTCAAAGTGTTGATGAAACACAGAAATTGCATCGGGATTGAGTACAACAGTCACCATGCCCACTTTCCTATATGGGAGTAATGTCTCAAACAGTCTACGCTTTGATCGTTCCCAGGAAGACCAGTAGTAGTTTCCGATGCACATCTGGAGGCATTCTGTAATCTGTGGACTATCAGAGTGTTGTTGAAACACAGAAATTGCATCGGGATTGAATACAACAGTCACCATGCGCCCTTTCCTCCATGGGAGTAATGACTCACACAGTCTACGCTTTGATCCTTCCCTGGAAGATCAGTAGTAGTTTTGGATGCACATCTGGAGGCATTCTGTAATCAGGGGACCATCAGAGTCTTGTTGAAACACAGACATTGCATCGCGATTCAATACAACAGTCACCATGCGCATGTCCCTCCATGGGAGTAATGTCTCAAACAGTCTACGCTTTTATCGTTCCCAGGAACACCAGTAGTAGCTTCCGATGCACATCTGGAGGCATTCTGTAATCTGTGGACTATCAGAGTGTTGATGAAACACAGAAATTGCATCGGGATTTAATACAACAGTCTCCATGCGCACTTTCCTCCATGGGAGTAATGTCTCAAAGAGTATACAGCTTGATCGTTCACTGGAAGGCCAGTAGTAGTTTCCGATGCACATCTGGAGGCATTCTGTATTCTGCGGCGTATCAGTGTGTTGATGAAACACAGAGATTGCATCGGGATTGAATACAACAATCACCATGCGCACTTTCCTCCAATGGAGTAATGTCTCAAACAGTCAACACTTTGATCGTTCCCTGGAAGACCAGTAGTAGTCTTCGATGCACATCTGGAGGCATTCTCTAATCTGTTCACTATCAGAGTGTTGATGAAACACAGAAATTGCATGGGCATTGAATACAACAGTCACCATGCGCAATTTTCCTCCATAAGAGTAATGTCTCAAACAGTCTACGCTTTGATCGTTCCCTGGAAGAACAGTAGTAGTTTCCGAAGCACATCTGGAGGCATTCTGTAATCTGTGGAACTTCAAAGTGTTGATGAAACTCAGAAATTGCCTCGCGATTGAATACAACAGACATCATGGGCACTTTCCTTCATGAGAGTAATGTCTCAAACAGTCTACGCTTTGATCATTCCCGGGAAGAACAGTAGTAGCTTCCGATGCACATCTGGAGGCATTCTGTAATCTGTGGACTATCAGAGTGTTGTTGAAACACAGAAATTGCATCGGGATTCAATAGAACAGTCACCATGCACACTTTCCACTATGGGAGTAATATCTCAAACAGTCTACACTTTGATCGTTCCCTGGAAGACCAGTAGTAGTTTCCGATGCACATCTGGAGGCATTCTGTAAACTGTGAAGGTTCAAAGTGTTGATGAAACACAGAAATTGCATCGGGATTGAGTACAACAGTCACCATGCCCACTTTCCTATATGGGAGTAATGTCTCAAACAGTCTACGATTTGATCGTTCCCAGGGAGACCAGTAGTAGTTTCCGATGCACATCTGGAGGCACTCTGTAATCTGTGGACTATCAGAGTGTTGTTGAAACACAGAAATTGCATCGGGATTGAATACAACAGTCACCATGCGCACTTTCCTCCATGGGAGTAATGTCTCAAACAGTCTACGCCTTGATCGTTCCCTGGAAGACCAGTAGTAGTATCCGATGCACATCTGGGGGCATTCTGTGATCTGTGGACCTTCAAAGTGTTGATGAAACACAGAAATTGACTCGGGATTGAATACAACAGCCATCGTGCGCACTTTCCTTCATGAGAGTAATGTCTCAAACAGTCTACGATTTGATCATTCCCTGGAAGAACAATAGTAGTTTCCGATTCACATCTGGAGGCATTCTGCAATCTGTGGACCATCAGAGTGTTGTTGAAACACAGATAATGCATCGGGATTCAATACAACAGTCACCATGCGCACATTCCACCATGGGAGTAATGTCTCAAACTGTCTACGCTTTGATCGTTCCCTGGAAGACCAGTAGTAGTTGACGTTGCACAACTGGAGGCATTCTGTAATCTTTGGGCGTTCAAAGTGTTGATGAAACTCAGAAATTACATCGGGATTGAATACAACAGTCACCATGCGAACTTTCCTCCATTGGAGTAATGTCTCAAACAGTCAACACTTTGATCGTTCCCTGGAAGACCAGTAGTAGTTTCCGATGCACATCTGGAGGCATTCTGTAATCTGTGAACGTTCAAAGTGTTGTTGAAACACAGAAGTTGCTTCGGGATTGAATACAACAGTCATCATGCGCACTTTCCTCCATGGGAGTAATGTCTCAAACAGTCTACGCTTTGATCGTTCCCTGGAAGACCAGTAGTAGCTTCTGATGCACATTTGGAAGCATTCTGTAATATGTGGACTATCAGTGTGTTGATGAAACACAGTAATTGCATCGGGATTGAATACAACAGTCACCATGAGCACTTTCCTCCATGGGAGTAGAGTCTCAAACAGTATACGGTTTGATCGTTCACTGGAAGGCCAGAAGTAGTTTCCGATGCACATCTGGAGGCATTCTGTAATCTGCGGCGTATCAGTGTGTTGATGAAACACAGAAATTGCATCGGGATTGAATTCAACAATCACCATGCGCACTTTCGTCCATTGGAGTAATGTCTCAAACAGTCAACACTTTGATCGTTCCCTGGAAGACCAGTAGTAGTTTCCGATGCACATCTGGAGGCATTCTGTAATCTGTGAACGTTCAAAGTGTTGATGAAACACAGAAATTGCCTCGGGATTGAATACAACAGTCATCATGCGCACTTTCCTTCATGAGAGTAATGTCTCAAACAGTCTACGCTTTGATCGTTCCTGGAAGACCAGTAGTAGTTTTCGATGCACATCTGGAGGCATTCTGTAATCTGGGGACCATCAGAGTGTTGTTGAAACACAGAAATTGCATCGCGATTCAATACAACAGTCACCATGCGCACTTTCCTCCATGGGAGTAATGTCTCAAACAGTCTACGCTTTGATCGTTCCCAGGATCACCAGTAGTAGCTTCCGATGCACATCTGGAGGCATTCTGTAATCTGTGGACTATCAGAGTGTTGATGAAACACAGAAATTGCATCGGGATTGAATACAACAGTCACCATGCGCACTTTCCTCCATGGGAGTTATGTCTCAAAGGGTATACGGCTTGATCGTTCACTGGAAGGCCAGTAGTAGTTTCCGATGCACATCTGGAGGCATTCTGTATTCTGCGGCGTATCAGAGTGTTGATGAAACACAGAGATTTCATCGTGATTGAATACAACAGTCACCATGAGCACTTTCCTCCATGGGAGTATTGTCTCAAACAGTATTCGCTTTGATCGTTCCCTGGAAGGCCAGAAATAGTTTCCGATGCACATCTGGAGGCATTCTGTAATCTGTGGACCATCAAAGTGTTGACGAAACACAGAAATTGGATTGGGATTGAATACAACAGTCACCATGCGCAATTTTCTTCCATAAGAGTAATGTCTCAAACAGTCTACGCTTTGATCGTTCCCTGGAAGAACAGTAGTAGTTTCCGATGCACACCTGGAGGCATTCTGTAATCTGTTGAACTTCAAAGTGTTGATGAAACTCAGAAATTGCCTCGGGATTGAATACAACAGACATCATGGGCACTTTCCTTCATGAGAGTAATGTCTCAAACAGTCTACGCTTTGATCATTCCCGGGAAGAACAGTAGTAGTTTCCGATGCACATCTGGAGGCATTCTGTAATCTGTGGACCATCAGAGTGTTGTTGAATCACCGAAATTGCATCGGGATTCAATAGAACAGTCACCATGCACACTTTCCACTATGGGAGTAATATCTCAAACAGTCTACACTTTGTTCGTTCCCTGGAGGACCGGTAGTAGTTTCCGATGCACATCTGGAGGCATTCTGTAATCTGTGAAGGTTCAAAGTGTTGATGAAACACAGAAATTGCATCGGGATTTAGTACAACAGTCACCATGCCCACTTTCCTATATGGGAGTAATGTCTCAAACAGTCTACGCTTTGATCGTTCCCAGGAAGACCAGTAGTAGTTTCCGATGCACATCTGGAGGCATTCTGTAATCTGTGGACTATCAGAGTGTTGTTGAAACACAGAAATTGCATCGGGATTGAATACAACAGTCACCATGCGCCCTTTCCTCCATGGGAGTAATGACTCACACAGTCTACGCTTTGATCCTTCCCTGGAAGATCAGTAGTAGTTTTGGATGCACATCTGGAGGCATTCTGTAATCAGGGGACCATCTGAGTATTGTTCAAACACAGACATTGCATCGCGATTCAATACAACAGTCACCATGCGCACTTTCCTCCATGGGAGTAATGTCTCAAACAGTCTACGCTTTTATCGTTCCCAGGACCACCAGTAGTAGCTTCCGATGCACATCTGGAGGCATTCTGTAATCTGTGGACTATCAGAGTGTTGATGAAACACAGAAATTACATCGGGATTTAATACAACAGTCTCCATGCGCACTTTCCTCCATGGGAGTAATGTCTCAAAGAGTATACAGCTTGATCGTTCAATGGAAGGCCAGTAGTAGTTTCCGATGCACATCTGGAGGCATTCTGTATTCTGCGGCGTATCAGTGTGTTGATGAAACGCAGAGATTGCATCGGGATTGAATACAACAATCACCATGCGCACTATCCTCCAATGGAGTAATGTCTCAAAGAGTCAACACTTTGATCGTTCCCTGGAAGACCAGTAGTAGTCTTCGATGCACATCTGGAGGCATTCTCTAATCTGTTCACTATCAGAGTGTTGATGAAACACAGAAATTGCATGGGCATTGAATACAACAGTCACCATGCGCAATTTTCCTCCATATGAGTAATGTCTCAAACAGTCTACGATTTGATCGTTCCCTGGAAGAACAGTAGTAGTTTCCGATGCACATCTGGAGGCATTCTGTAATCTGTGGAACTTCAAAGTGTTGATGAAACTCAGAAATTGCCTCGGGATTGAATACAACAGACATCATGGGCACTTTCCTTCATGAGAGTAATGTCTCAAACAGTCTACGCTTTGATCATTCCCGGGAAGAACAGTAGTAGTTTCCGATGCACATCTGGAGGCATTCAGTAATCTGTGGACTATCAGAGTGTTGTTGAAACACAGATATTGCATCGGGATTCAATAGAACAGTCACCATGCACACTTTCCACTATGGGAGTAATATCTCAAACAGTCTACACTTTGATCGTTCCCTGGAAGACCAGTAGTAGTTTCCGATGCACATCTGGAGGCATTCTGTAATCTGTGAAGGTTCAAAGTGTTGATGAAACACAGAAATTGCATCGGGATTGAGTACAACAGTCACCATGCCCACTTTCCTATATGGGAGTAATGTCTCAAACAGTCTACGATTTGATCGTTCCCAGGGAGACCAATAGTAGTTTCCGATGCACATCTAAAGGCATTCTGTAATCTGTGGACTATCAGAGTGTTGTTGAAACACAGAAATTGCATCGGGATTTAATACAACAGTCACCATGCGCACATTCCTCCATGGGAGTAATGTCTCAAACAGTCTACGCCTTGATCGTTCCCTGGTAGACCAGTAGTAGTATCCGATGCACATCTGGGGGCATTCTGTAATCTGTGTACCTTCAAAGTGTTGATGAAACACAGAAATTGACTCGGGATTGAATACAACACCCATCATGCGCACTTTCCTTCATGAGAGTAATGTCTCAAACAGTCTACGATTTGATCATTCCCTGGAAGAACAATAGTAGTTTCCGATTCAAATCTGGAGGCATTCTGCAATCTGTGGACCATCAGAGTGTTGTTGAAACACAGATAATGCATCGGGATTCAATACAACAGTCACCATGCGCACCTTCCACCATGGGAGTAATGTCTCAAACTGTCTACGCTTTGATCGTTCCCTGGAAGACCAGTAGTAGTTTCCGTTGCACAACTGGAGGCATTCTGTAATCTGTGGGCGTTCAAAGTGTTGATGAAATACAGAAGATACATCGGGATTGAATACAACAGTCACCTTGGGCACTTTCCTCCATTGGAGTAATGTCTCAAACGGTCAACACTTTGATCGTTCCCTGGAAGACCAGTAGTAGTTTTCGATGCACAACTGGAGGCATTCTGTAATCTGCGCACTATCAGAGTGTTGATGAAACACAGAAATTGCATCGGCATTGAATACAACAGTCACAATGAGCACTTTCCTCCATGGGAGTAATGTCTCAAACAGTCTACGCTTTGATCGTTTCCTGGAAGACCAGTAGTAGTTTTCGATGCACATCTGGAGGCATTCTGTAATCTGGGGACCATCAGAGTGTTGTTGAAACACAGAAATTGCATCGCGATTCAATACAACAATCACCATGCGCACTTTCCTCCATGGGAGTAATGTCTCAAACAGTCTACGCTTTGATCGTTCCCTGGAAGACCAGTAGTAGCTTCCGATGCACATCTGGAGGCATTCTGTAATCTGTGGACTATCAGAGTGTTGATGAAACAAAGAAATTGCATCGGGATTGAATACAACAGTCACCATGCGCAATATTCCTCCATAAGAGTAATCTCTCAAACAGTCTACGATTTGATCGTTCCCTGGAAGACCAGTAGTAGTTTTCGATGCACATCTGGAAGCATTCTGAAATCAGTGGACTATCGGTGTTGATGAAACACAGAAATTCCATCGGGATTGAATACAACAGGAAAAATGCGCACTTTTCTCCATGGGAGTAACGTCTCAAACCGTCTACGCTTTGATCGTTCCCTGGAAGACCAGTAGTAGTTTCCAATGCACATATGGAGGAATTCTGTAATCTGTGGACCTTCAAAGAGTTGATGAAACACAGAAATTGCATCTTGATTGAATACATCAGACACCATGCGAACTTTCCTAAATGGGAGTAATGTCTAAAACTGTCTACGCTTTGATCGTTCCCCGGAAGACCAGTAGTAGTTTCCGATGCACATCTGGAGGCATTCTGTAAACTGGGGACAATCTCAGTGTTGATGAAACACAGAAATTGCGTCGGGATTGAGTACAACAGTCACCATGCGCACTTTCCTATATGGGAGTAATGTCTCAAACAGTCTACGCTTTGATCGTTCCCTGGAAGACCAGTAGTAGTTTCCGATGCACATCTGGAAGCATTCTGTAATATGTGGACGTTCAAAGTGTTGATGAAACACAGATATTGGTTCGGGATGGAATACAACAGTCACCATGCGCACTTTCCGCCATGGGAGTAATGTCTCAAACATTTTACGCTTTGATCGTTCCCTGGATGACCATTCGTAGTTTCCAATGCACATCTGGAGGCATTCTGTAATCTGTAGACTATCCGAGTGTTGTTGAAACACAGAAATTGCATCGGGATAGAGTATAACAGTCACCATGCGCACTTTCCTATGTGAGAGTAATGTCTCAAACAGTCAACGATTTGAACGTTTCCTGGAAGACCAGTAGTAGTTTCCCATGCACATCTGGAGGCATTCTGTACTCTGTGGACTCTTAAAGTGTTGATGAAACACAGATATTGCATCGGGATTGATACAACAGTCACCATGTGCACTTTCCTCCATGGGAGTAATGTCTCAAACAGTCTACGCTTTGATCGTTCCCTGGAAGACCAGTAGAAGTTTCCAATGCACATCTTGAGGCATTCTGTAATCTGTGGAACATCAGAGTGTTGATGAAACACAGAAATTACATCGGGATTGAATACAAAAGTCACCATGCGCACTTTCCTCCATGGGTGTAATGTCTCAAACAGTCTACGTTTTGATCGTTTCCTGGAAGACCACTAGTAGTTTTCGATGCACATCTGGAGGCATTATGTAATCTGTGGACCATCAGAGTGTTGTCGAAACACAGAAAATGCATCGGGATTCAATACAACTGTCACCATGCGCACTTTCCTCCATGGGAGTAATGTCTCAAACAGTTTACGGTTTGATCGTTCACTGGAAGACCAGTAGTAGTTTCCGATGCACATCTGGAGGCATTCTGTAATCTGCGGAGTATCAGAGTGTTGATGAAACACAGAAATTGCATCGGGATTGAATACAACAGTCACCATGAGCATATTCCTCCATGGGAATAATGTCTCAAACAGTATACCCTTTTATCGTTCCCTGGAAGGCTAGTAGTAGTTTCCGATGTACATCTGGAGGCATTCTGTAATCTGTGGACCATCAAAGTGTTGACGAAACACAGAAATTGGATCGGGATTGAATACAACAGTCACCATGCGCAATTTTCCTCCATAAGAGTAATGTCTCAAACAGACTACGCTTTGATCGTTCCCTGGAAGACCAGTAGTAGTTTCCGATGCACATCTGGAGACATTCTGTAATCTGTGGAACTTCAAAGTGTTGATGAAACTCAGAATTTGCCTCGGGATTGAATACAACAGACATCATGGGCACTTTCCTTCATGAAAGTAATGTCTCAAACAGTCTACGCTTTGATCATTACCGGGAAGAACAGTAGTAGTTTCCGATGCACATCTGGAGGCATTCTGTAATCTGTGGACCATCAGAGTGTTGTTGAAACACAGAAATTGCATCGGGATTTAATAGAACAGTCACCATGCACACTTTCCACTATGGGAGTAATATCTCAAACAGTTTACACTTTGATCGTTCCCTGGAAGACCATTAGTAGTTTCCGATCCACATCTGGAGGCATTCTGTAATCTGTGAAGGTTCAAAGTGTTGATGAAACACAGAAATTGCATCGGGATTGAGTACAACAGTCACCATGCCCACTTTCCTATATGGGAGTAATGTCTCAAACAGTCTACGATTTGATCGTTCCCAGGGAGACCAGTAGTAGTTTCCGATGCACATCTGGAGGCATTCTGTAATCTGTGGACTATCAGAGTGTTGTTGAAACACAGAAATTGCATCGGGATTGAATACAACAGTCACCATGCGCACTTTCCTCCATGGGAGTAATGTCTCAAACAGTCTACGCTTTGATCGTTCCCTGGAAGACCAGTAGTAGTTTCCGATGCACATCTGGAGGCATTCTGTAATCTGTATACCTTCAAAGTGTTGATGAAACACAGAAATTGACTCGGGATTGAATACAACAGTCATCATGCGCACTTTCCTTCATGAGAGTAATGTCTCAAACAGTCTACGATTTGATCATTCCCTGGAAGAACAATAGTAGTTTCCGATTCACATCTGGAGGCATTCTGCAATCTGTGGACCATCAGAGTGTTGTTGAAACACAGATAATGCATCGGGATTCAATGCAACAGTCACAATGCGCGCCTTCTACCATGGGAGTAATGTCTCAAAGAGTCTACGCTTTGATCGTTCCCTAGAAGACCAGTAGTAGTTTCCGTTGCACATCTGGAGGCATTCTGTAATCTGTGGGCGTTCAAAGTGTTGATGAAACACAGAAATTACATCAGGATTGAATACAACAGTCACCATACGCACTTTCCTCCATTGGAGTAATGTCTCAAACGGTCAACACTTTGATCGTTCCCTGGAAGACCAGTAGTAGTTTTCGATGCACATCTGGAGGCATTCTGTAAGCTGCGCACTATCAGAGTGTTGATGAAACACAGAAATTGCATCGGGATTGAATACAACAGTCACCATGAGCACTTGCCTCCATGGGAGTAATG
The DNA here is from genome assembly GCF_023897955.1 of Schistocerca gregaria. NCBI lineage: Eukaryota > Metazoa > Arthropoda > Insecta > Orthoptera > Acrididae > Schistocerca > Schistocerca gregaria. Next base: position 99,870,545 of record NC_064922.1, read on the forward strand.
TCTCAAACAGTATACGGTTTGATCGTTCACTGGAAGGCCAGTAGTAGTTTCCGATGCACATCTGGAGGCATTCTGTATTCTGCGGCGTATCAGAGTGTTGATGAAACACAGAAATTGCATCGGGATTGAATACAACAGTTACCATGAGCACTTTCCTCCATGGGAGTAATGTATCAAACAGTATACGCTTTGATCATTCCCTGGAAGGCCAGTAGTAGTTTCCGATGCACATCTGGAGGCATTCTGTAATCGGTGGACCATCAAAGTGTTAACGAAACACAGAAATTGGATCGGGATTGAATACAACAGTCACCATGCGCAATATTCCTCCATAAGAGTAATGTCTCAAACAGTCTACGATTTGATCGTTCCCTGGAAGACCAGTAGTAGTTTTCGATGCACATCTGGAAGCATTCTGTAATCTGTGGACTATCAGTGTTGATGAAACACAGAAATTCCATCGGGATTGAATACAACAGGAAAAATGCGCACTTTCCTCCATAGGAGTAATGTCTCAAACTGTCTACGCTTTGATCGTTCCCTGGAAGACCAGTAGTAGTTTCCGTTGCACATATGGAGGAATTCTGTAATCTGTGGACCTTCAAAGAGTTGATGAAACACAGAAATTGCATCTTGATTGAATACATCAGACACCATGCGAACTTTCCTAAATGGGAGTAATGTCTAAAACTGTCTACGCTTTGATCGTTCCCCGGAAGACCAGTAGTAGTTTCCGATGCACATCTGGAGGCATTCTGTAAACTGGGGACTATCTCATTGTTGATGAAACACAGAAATTGCGTCGGGATTGAGTACAACAGTCACCATGCGCACTTTCCTATATGGGAATAATGTCTCAAACAGTCTACGCTTTGATCGTTCCCTGGAAGACCAGTAGTAGTTTCCGATGCACATCTTTAAGCATTCTGTAATATGTGGACGTTCAAAGTGTTGATGAAACACAGAAATTGGTTCGGGATGGAATACAACAGTCACCATGCGCAATTTCCGCCATGGGAGTAATGTCTCAAACATTTTACGCTTTGATCGTTCCCTGGATGACCATTAGTAGCTTCCAATGCACATCTGGAGGCATTCAGTAATCTGTGGACTATCCGAGTGTTGTTGAAACACAGAAATTGCATCGGGATAGAATATAACAGTCACCATGCGCACTTTCCTATGTGCGAGTAATGTCTCAAACAGTCAACGATTTGATCGTTTCCTGGAAGACCAGTAGTAGTTTCCCATGCACATCTGGAGGCATTCTGTACTCTGTGGACTCTTAAAGTGTTGATGAAACACAGATATTGCATCGGGATTGATACAACAGTCACCATGTGCACTTTCCTCCATGGGAGTAATGTCTCAAACAGTCTACGCTTTGATCGTTCCCTGGAAGACCAGTAGTAGTTTCCAATCCACATCTGGAGGCATTCTGTAATCTGTGGAACATCAGAGTCTTGATGAAACACAGAAATTGCATCGGGATTGAATACAACAGTCACCATGCGCACTTTCCGCCATGGGAGTAATGTCTCAAACATTTTACGCTTTGATCGTTTCCTGGAAGACCACTAGTAGTTTCCGATGCACATCTGGAGATATTCTGTAAACTGTGGACTATCATAGTGTTGATGAAACGCAGATACTGCATCGGGATTGAATACAACAGTCATCTTGCGCACTTCCCTTCATGAGAGTAATGTCACAAACAGTCTACGCTTTGATCATTCAATGGAAGACCAGTAGTAGTTTCCGATGCACATCTGGAGGCATTCTGTAAACTGGGGACTATCTCATTGTTGATGAAACACAGAAATTGCGTCGGGATTGAGTACAACAGTCACCATGCGCACTTTCCTCTATGGGAGTAATGTCTCAAACATTTTACGCTTTGATCGTTTCCTGGAAGACCACTAGTAGTTTCCGATGCACATCTGGAGACATTCTGTAAACTGTGGACTATCATAGTGTTGATGAAACGCAGATACTGCATCGGGATTGAATACAACAGTCATCTTGCGCACTTTCCTTCATGAGAGTAATGTCACAAACAGTCTACACTTTGATCATTCAATGGAAGAACAGTAGTAGTTTTCGATGCACATCTGGAGGCATTCTGAAATCTGTGGACCATCAGAGTGTTGTCGAAACACAGAAAATGCATCGGGATTCAATACAACTGTCACCATGCGCTCTTTCCTCCATGGGAGTAATGTCTCAAACAGTTTACGCTTTGATCGTTCCCTGGAAGACCAGTAGTAGTTTCCGTTGCACATTTGGAGGCACTCTGTAATCTGTGGACGTTCAAAGTGTTGATAAAACACAGAAATTACATCGGGACTGAATACAAAAGTCACCATGCGCACTTTCCTCCATTGGAGTAATGTCTCAAACAGTCAACGCTTTGATCGTTCCCTGGAAGACCAGTAGTAGATTTCGATGCACATTTTTAGGCATTCTGTAATCTGTGGTCTATCAGAGTGTTGATGAAACACAGAAATTGCATCGGCATTGAATACAACAGTCACCATGCGCACTTTCCTCCATGGGAGAAATGTCTCAAACAGTCTACCGTTTGATCGTTCCCTGGAAGACCAGTAGTAGTTTCCAATGCACATCTGGAGGCATTCTGTAATCTGTGGAACATCAGAGTGTTGATGAAACACAGAAATTGCATCGGGATTGAATACAACAGTCACCATGCGCACTTTCCGCCATGGGAGTAATGTCTCAAACATTTTACGCTTTGATCGTTTCCTTGAAGACCACTAGTAGTTTCCGATGCACATCTGGAGACATTCTGTAAACTGTGGACTATCATAGTGTTGATGAAACGCAGATACTGCATCGGGATTGAATACAACAGTCATCTTGCGCACTTTCCTTCATGAGAGTAATGTCACAAACAGTCTACCCTTTGATCATTCAATGGAAGACCAGTAGTAGTTTCCGATGCACATCTGGAGGCATTCTGTAAACTGGGGACTATCTCATTGTTGATGAAACACAGAAATTGCGTCGGGGTTGAGTACAACAGTCACCATGCGCACCTTCCTCTATGGGAGTAATGTCTCAAACATTTTACGCTTTGATCGTTTCCTGGAAGACCACTAGTAGTTTCCGATGCACATCTGGAGACATTCTGTAAACTGTGGACTATCATAGTGTTGATAAAACGCAGATACTGCATCGGGATTGAACACAACAGTCATCTTGCGCACTTTCCTTCATGAGAGTAATGTCACAAACAGTCTACACTTTGATCATTCAATGGAAGAAGAGTAGTAGTTTTCGATGCACATCTGGAGGCATTCTGTAATCTGTGGACCATCAGAGTGTTGTCGAAACACAGAAAATGCATCGGGATTCAATACAACTGTCACCATGCGCTCTTTCCTCCATGGGAGTAATGTCTCAAACAGTCTACGCTTTGATCGTTCCCTGGAAGACCAGTAGTAGTTTCCGTTGCACATTTGGAGGCACTCTGTAATCTGTGGACGTTCAAAGTGTTGATAAAACACAGAAATTACATCGGGACTGAATACAACAGTCACCATGCGCACTTTCCTCCATTGGAGTAATGTCTCAAACAGTCAACGCCTTGATCGTTCCCTGGAAGACCAGTAGTAGATTTCGATGCACATTTTTAGGCATTCTGTAATCTGTGGTCTATCAGAGTGTTGATGAAACACAGAAATTGCATCGGCATTGAATACAACAGTCACCATGCGCACTTTCCTCCATGGGAGTAATGTCTCAAACAGTCTACGGTTTGATCGTTGACTGGAAGGCCGGTAGTAGTTTCCGATGCACATCTGGAGGCATTCTGTAATCTGCGGAGAATCAGAGTGTTGATGAAACACAGAAATTGCATCGGGATTGAATACAACAGTCACCATGAGCACTTTCCTCCATGGGAGTAATTTCTCAAACAGTATACCCTTTGATCGTTCCCTGGAAGGCTAGTAGTAGTTTCCGATGTACATCTGGAGGCATTCTGTAATCTGTGGACCATCAAAGTGTTGACGAAACACAGAAATTGGATCGGGATTGAATACAACAGTCACCATGCGCAATTTTCCTCCATAAGAGTAATGTCTCAAACGGTCTACGATTTGATCGTTCCCTGGAAGACCAGTAGTAGTTTCCGATGCACATCTGGAGGCATTCTGTAATCTGTGGACAATCAGAGTGTTGATGAAACACAGAAATTGCCTCGGGATTGAATACAACAGTCACCATCCACGCTTTCCTCCATGGGGGTAATGTCTCAAACAGTCTACGTTTTGATCGTTCCCTAGAAGACCAGTAATTGTTTCCGATGAACATCTGGGGGCATTCTGTAATGTGTGGTCTATCAGAGTGTTGATGAAACACAGAAATTGCATAGGCAATGAATACAACAGTTACCATGCGCACTTTCCTAAAAGGGAGTAATGTCTCAAACAGTCTACGCTTTGATCGTTCCCTGGACGACCAGTAGTAGTTTCCGATGCACATTTCGAAGCAATCTGTAGTTTTTGGACCTTCAAAGTGTTGATGAAACACAGAAATTGCATCGGGATTGAATAAAACAGTAACCATGCGCACATTCCTCCATGGGAGTAATGTATCAAGCAGTCTACGCTTTAATCGCTAACTGGAAGACCAGTAGTAGTTTCCGATGCACACCTGGAGGCATTCTGTTATCAGTGGACTATCAGAGTGTTGACGAAACACTGAAATTGCATCGGGATTGAATACAACAGGAAATATGCACACTTCCCTCCATGGGAGTAATGTCTCATACAGTCTACGCTTTGAAGGATCCCTGGAAGACCAGTAGTAGTTCCGATGCACATCTGGAGGCATTCTGTAATCTGTGGACCTTCAAAGAATTGATGAAACACAGAAATTGCATCGGAATTGAATACATCAGTCACCATGCGATCTTTCCTCCATGGGAGTAATGTCTACAACTCTCTACGCTTTGATCGTTCCCTGGAAGACCAGTAGTAATTTCCGATGCACATCTTGAGGCTTTCTGTAATCTGGGGACTATCCGAGTGTTGATGAAACACAGATATTGCGTCGGGATTGAGTACAACAGTCACCATGCCCACTTTCCTATATGGGAGTAATGTCTCAAACAGTCTATGCTTTGATCGTTCCCTGGAAGACCAGTAGTAGTTTTAGATGCACATTTCGAAGCATTCTGTAATCTTTGGACGTTCAAAGTGTTGATGAAACACAGAAATTGCATCGGGATTGAATACAACAGTCACCATGCGCACTTTCCTAAATGGGAGTAATGTCTCAAACAGTCTACGCTTTGATCGTTCCTGGGAAGACCACTAGTACTTTCCGATGCACATCTGGAGGCATTCTGTAACCTGTGGACTATCAGAGTGTTGATGAAACCCAGATATTGCATTATGATTGAATACAACAGACACCATGCGCACGTTCATCCAAGGGAGTAATGTCTCAAACAGTCTTCGCTTTGATCGTTCCCTGAAAGACCAGTTGTAGTTTCCGATGCGCTTTTAGAGGTATTCTGTAATCTGTGGTCCTTCAAAGTGTTGATGAAACACATAAATTGCATCGGGATTAAATACAACAGTCACCTTGCGCAATTTTCCTAGATGGGAGTAATGTCTCAAACAGTCTACGCTTTGATCGTTCCCTGGAAGACCAGTAGTAGTTTCCGATGCACATCTGGAGGCATTCTGTAATCTGTGGACTATCAGAGTGTTGTTGAAACACAGAAATTGCATCGGGATTGAATACAACAGTCACCATGCGCACTTTCCTCCATGGGAGTAACGTCTCAAACAGTCTACGATTTGATCGTTCCCTGGAAGGCCAGTAGTAGTTTCCGATGCACATCTGGAGGCTTTCTGTAATCTGTGGACCTTCAAAGTGTTGATGAAACACAGAAATTGCCTCGGGATTGAATACAACAGTCATCATGCGCACTTTCCTTCATGAGAGTAATGTCTCAAAGCGTCTACGATTTGATCATTCCCTGGAAGAACAGTAGTAGTTTCCAATTCACATCTGGAAGCATTCTGTAATCTGTGGACCATCAGAGTGTGGTTGAAACACAGAAAATGCATCGGGATTCTATACAACAGTCACCATGCGCACTTTCCACCATGGGGGTAATGTCTCAAACGGTCTACGCTTTGTTCGTTCCATGGAAGACCAGTAGAAGTTTCCGTTGCACATCTGGAGGCACTCTGTAATCTGTGGACGTTCAATGTGTTGATGAAACACAGAAATTACATCGGGATTGAATACAACAGTCACCATGCGCACTTTCGTCCCTTGGAGTAATGACTCAAACAGTCAACGCTTTGATCGTTCCCTGGAAGACCAGTAGTAGTTTGCGATGCACATCTGGAGGCGTTCTGTAATCTGTGGACTATCAGAGTGTTGATGAAACACAGAAATTGCATCGGCATTGAATACAACAGTCACCATGCGCACATTCCTCCATGGGAGTAATGTATCAAGCAGTCTACGCTTTAATCGCTAACTGGAAGACCAGTAGTAGTTTCCGATGCACACCTGGAGGCATTCTGTTATCAGTGGACTATCAGAGTGTTGACGAAACACTGAAATTGCATCGGGATTGAATACAACAGGAAATATGCACACTTCCCTCCATGGGAGTAATGTCTCATACAGTCTACGCTTTGAAGGATCCCTGGAAGACCAGTAGTAGTTCCGATGCACATCTGGAGGCATTCTGTAATCTGTGGACCTTCAAAGAATTGATGAAACACAGAAATTGCATCGGAATTGAATACATCAGTCACCATGCGATCTTTCCTCCATGGGAGTAATGTCTACAACTCTCTACGCTTTGATCGTTCCCTGGAAGACCAGTAGTAATTTCCGATGCACATCTTGAGGCTTTCTGTAATCTGGGGACTATCCGAGTGTTGATGAAACACAGATATTGCGTCGGGATTGAGTACAACAGTCACCATGCCCACTTTCCTATATGGGAGTAATGTCTCAAACAGTCTATGCTTTGATCGTTCCCTGGAAGACCAGTAGTAGTTTTAGATGCACATTTCGAAGCATTCTGTAATCTTTGGACGTTCAAAGTGTTGATGAAACACAGAAATTGCATCGGGATTGAATACAACAGTCACCATGCGCACTTTCCTAAATGGGAGTAATGTCTCAAACAGTCTACGCTTTGATCGTTCCTGGGAAGACCACTAGTACTTTCCGATGCACATCTGGAGGCATTCTGTAACCTGTGGACTATCAGAGTGTTGATGAAACCCAGATATTGCATTATGATTGAATACAACAGACACCATGCGCACGTTCATCCAAGGGAGTAATGTCTCAAACAGTCTTCGCTTTGATCGTTCCCTGAAAGACCAGTTGTAGTTTCCGATGCGCTTTTAGAGGTATTCTGTAATCTGTGGTCCTTCAAAGTGTTGATGAAACACATAAATTGCATCGGGATTAAATACAACAGTCACCTTGCGCAATTTTCCTAGATGGGAGTAATGTCTCAAACAGTCTACGCTTTGATCGTTCCCTGGAAGACCAGTAGTAGTTTCCGATGCACATCTGGAGGCATTCTGTAATCTGTGGACTATCAGAGTGTTGTTGAAACACAGAAATTGCATCGGGATTGAATACAACAGTCACCATGCGCACTTTCCTCCATGGGAGTAACGTCTCAAACAGTCTACGATTTGATCGTTCCCTGGAAGGCCAGTAGTAGTTTCCGATGCACATCTGGAGGCTTTCTGTAATCTGTGGACCTTCAAAGTGTTGATGAAACACAGAAATTGCCTCGGGATTGAATACAACAGTCATCATGCGCACTTTCCTTCATGAGAGTAATGTCTCAAAGCGTCTACGATTTGATCATTCCCTGGAAGAACAGTAGTAGTTTCCAATTCACATCTGGAAGCATTCTGTAATCTGTGGACCATCAGAGTGTGGTTGAAACACAGAAAATGCATCGGGATTCTATACAACAGTCACCATGCGCACTTTCCACCATGGGGGTAATGTCTCAAACGGTCTACGCTTTGTTCGTTCCATGGAAGACCAGTAGAAGTTTCCGTTGCACATCTGGAGGCACTCTGTAATCTGTGGACGTTCAATGTGTTGATGAAACACAGAAATTACATCGGGATTGAATACAACAGTCACCATGCGCACTTTCGTCCCTTGGAGTAATGACTCAAACAGTCAACGCTTTGATCGTTCCCTGGAAGACCAGTAGTAGTTTGCGATGCACATCTGGAGGCGTTCTGTAATCTGTGGACTATCAGAGTGTTGATGAAACACAGAAATTGCATCGGCATTGAATACAACAGTCACCATGCGCACTTTCCTCCATGGGGGTATTGTCTCAAACAGTCTACGCCTTTGATCGTTCCCTGGAAGTGTTGATGAAACACAGAAATTGCACCGGGATTGAATACAACAGTCACCATGGGCACTTTCCTCCATGGGAGTAATGTCTCAAACAGTATACGGTTTGATCGTTCACTGGAAGGCCAGTAGTAGTTTCCGATGCACATCTGGAGGCATTCTGTAATCTGCGGAGTATCAGAGTGTTGTTGAAACACAGAAATTGACTCGGGATTGAATACAACAATCACCATGAGCACCTTCCTCCATGGGAGTAATGTCTCAAACAGTATACGCTTTGATCGTTCCCTGGAAGGCCAGTAGTATTTTCCGATGCACATCTGGAGGCATTCTGTAATCTGTGGACCATCAAAGTGTTGACAAAACACAGAAATTGGATCGGGATTAAATACAACAGTCACCATGCGCAATTTTCCTCCATAAGAGTAATGTCTCAAACAGTCTACGATTTGATCGTTCACTGGAAGACGAGTAGTATTTTTCCGATGCACATCTGGAGGCATTCTGTAATCTGTGGACAATCAGAGTGTTGATGAAACACAGAAATTGCCTCGGGATTGAATACAACAGTCACTATGCACACTTTCCTCCATGGGGGTATTGTCTCAAACAGTCTACGCCTTTGATCGTTCCCTGGAAGACCAGTAGTTGTTTCCGATGAACATCTGGGGGCATTCTGTAATGTGTGGTCTATCAGAGTGTTGACGAAACACAGAAATTGCATCGGCATTGAATACAACAGTCACCATGCGCACTTTCCTCCATGGGAGTAATGTATCAAACAGTCTACGCTTTGATCGTTCCCTGGAAGACCAGTAGTAGCTTCCGATTCACATCTGGAGTCATTCTGTTATCAGTGGACTATCAGAGTGTTGAAGAAACACAGAAATTGCATCGGGATTGAATACAACAGGAAAAATGCGCACTTTCCTCCATGGGAGTAATGTCTGAAACAGTCTACGCTTTGATCGTTCCCTGGAAGACCAGTAGTAGTTTCCGATGCACATCTGGAGGCATTCTGTAATCTGTGGACCTTCAAAGAGTTGATGAAACAGAGAAATTGCATCGGGATTGATTACATCAGTCACCATGCGAACTTTCCTCCATGGGAGTAATGTCTAAAACTCTCTACGCTTTGTTCGTTCACTGGAAGACCAGTTGTAGTTTCCGATGCACATCTGGAGGCATTCTGTGATCTGTGGACCTTCAAAGTGTTGATGAAACACAGATATTGCATCGGGATTGCATACAACAGTCACCATGCGAAATTTTCCTCCATGGGAGTAATGTCTCAAACAGTATACGATTTGATCGTTCCCTGGAAGACCAGTAGTATTTTCCGATGCACATCTGGAGGCATTCTGCAATCTGTTTACTATCAGAGAGTCGTTGAAACACAGAAATTGCATTGGGATTGAATACAACAGTCACCATGCGCACTTTCCTCCATGGGAGTAATGTCTCAAACAGTCTACGCTTTGATCGTTCCCTGGAAGGACAGTAGTAGTTTCCGATGCACATCTGGTAGCATTCTGTAATCTGTGGAACTCAAAGTGTTTATGAAACACAGAAATTGCCTAGGGATTGAATACAATAGTCATCAAGCCCACTTTCCTTCATGAGAGTAATGTCTCAAACAGTCTACTCTTTGATCATTCCATGGAAGAATAGTAGTAGTTTCCGATGCACATCTGGAGGCATTCTGTAATCTGTGGAACATCAGAGTGTTGATGAAACACAGAAATTGCATCGGGATTGAATACAACAGTCACCATGCGCACTTTCCACCATGGGAGTAATGTCTCAAACAGTTTACGCTTTGATCGTTCCATGGAAGACCAGCAGAAGTTTCCGTTGCACATCTGGAGGCACTCTGTAATCTGTGGACGTTCAAAGTGTTGATGAAACACAGAAATTGCACCGGGATTGAATACAACAGTCACCATGGGCACTTTCCTCCATGGGAGTAATGTCTCAAACAGTATACGCTTTGATCGTTCACTGGAAGGCCAGTAGTAGTTTCCGATGCACATCTGGAGGCATTCCGTAATCTGCGGAGTATCAGAGTGTTGTTGAAACACAGAAATTGACTCGGGATTGAATACAACAATCACCATGAGCACCTTCCTCCACGGGAGTAATGTCTCAAACAGTATACGCTTTGATCGTTCCCTGGAAGGCCAGTAGTAGTTTCCGATGCACATCTGGAGGCATTCTGTAATCTGTGGACCATCAAAGTGTTGACAAAACACAGAAATTGGATCGGGATTAAATACAACAGTCACCATGCGCAATTTTCCTCCATAAGAGTAATGTCTCAAACAGTCTACGATTTGATCGTTCACTGGAAGACGAGTAGTAGTTTCCGATGCACATCTGGAGGCATTCTGTAATCTGTGGACAATCAGAGTGTTGATGAAACACAGAAATTGCCTCGGGATTGAATACAACAGTCACTATGCACACTTTCCTCCATGGGGGTATTGTCTCAAACAGTCTACGCCTTTGATCGTTCCCTGGAAGACCAGTAGTTGTTTCCGATGAACATCTGGGGGCATTCTGTAATGTGTGGTCTATCAGAGTGTTGACGAAACACAGAAATTGCATCGGCATTGAATACAACAGTCACCATGCGCACTTTCCTCCATGGGAGTAATGTCTCAAACAGTCTACGCTTTGATCGTTATCTGGAAGACCAGTAGTAGTTTCCGATGCATATCTGGAGGCAATCTGTAATTTGTGGACCTTCAAAGTGTTGATGAAACACAGAAATTGCATCGGGATTGAATACAACAGACACCATGCGCACTTTGCTCCATGGGAGTAATGTATCAAACAGTCTACGCTTTGATCGTTCCCTGGAAGACCAGTAGTAGCTTCCGATGCACATCTGGAGTCATTCTGTTATCAGTGGACTATCAGAGTGTTGAAGAAACACAGAAATTGCATCGGGATTGAATACAACAGGAAAAATGCGCACTTTCCTCCATGGGAGTAATGTCTCAAACAGTCTACGCTTTGATCGTTCCCTGGAAGACCAGTAGTAGTTTCCGATGCACATCTGGAGGCATTCTGTAATCTGTGGACCTTCAAAGAGTTGATGAAACACAGAAATTGCATCGGGATTGATTACATCAGTCACCATGCGAACTTTCCTCCATGGGAGTAATGTCTAAAACTCTCTACGCTTTGTTCGTTCACTGGAAGACCAGTTGTAGTTTCCGATGCACATCTGGAGGCATTCTGTGATCTGTGGACCTTCAAAGTGTTGATGAAACACAGATATTGCATCGGGATTGAATACAACAGTCACCATGCGAAATTTTCCTCCATGGGAGTAACGTCTCAAACAGTATACGATTTGATCGTTCCCTGGAAGACCAGTAGTATTTTCCGATGCACATCTTAAGGCATTCTGCAATCTGTTTACTATCAGAAAGTCGTTGAAACACAGAAATTGCATTGGGATTGAATACAACAGTCACCATGCGCACTTTCCTCCATGGGAGTAATGTCTCAAACAGTCTACGCTTTGATCGTTCCCTGGAAGGACAGTAGTAGTTTCCGATGCACATCTGGTAGCATTCTGTAATCTGTGGAACTCAAAGTGTTTATGAAACACAGAAATTGCCTAGGGATTGAATACAATAGACATCAAGCCCACTTTCCTTCGTGAGAGTAATGTCTCAAACAGTCTACGCTTTGATCATTCCATGGAAGAATAGTAGTAGTTTCCGATGCACATCTGGAGGCATTCTGTAATCTGTTGACGTTCAATGTGTTGATGAAACACAGAAATTACATCGGGATTGAATACAACAGTCACCATGCGCACTTTCGTCCCTTGGAGTAATGACTCAAACAGTCAACGCTTTGATCGTTCCCTGGAAGACCAGTAGTAGTTTGCGATGCACATCTGGAGGCGTTCTGTATTTTGTGGACTATCAGAGTGTTGATGAAACACAGAAATTGCATCGGCATTGAATACAACAGTCACCATGCGCACTTTCCTCCCTGGGAGTAATGTCTCAAACAGTCTACGCTTTGATCGTTCCATGGAAGACCAGTAGAAGTTTCCGTTGCACATCTGGAGGCACTCTGTAATCTGTGGACGTTCAATGTGTTGATGAAACACAGAAATTACATCGGGATTGAATACAACAGTCACCATGCGCACTTTCGTCCCTTGGAGTAATGACTCAAACAGTCAACGCTTTGATCGTTCCCTGGAAGACCAGTAGTAGTTTGCGATGCACATCTGGAGGCGTTCTGTATTTTGTGGACTATCAGAGTGTTGATGAAACACAGAAATTGCACCGGGATTGAATACAACAGTCACCATGGGCACTTTCCTCCATGGGAGTAATGTCTCAAACAGTATACGGTTTGATCGTTCACTGGAAGGCCAGTAGTAGTTTCCGATGCACATCTGGAGGCATTCTGTAATCTGCGGAGTATCAGAGTGTTGATGAAACACAGAAATTGACTCGGGATTGAATACAACAATCACCATGAGCACCTTCCTCCATGGGAGTAATGTCTCAAACAGTATACGCTTTGATCGTTCCCTGGAAGGCCAGTAGTAGTTTCCGATGCACATCTGCAGGCATTCTGTAATCTGTGGACCATCAAAGTGTTGACAAAACACAGAAATTGGATCGGGATTCAATACAACAGTCACCATGCGCAATTTTTCTGCATAATAGTAATGTCTCAAACAGTCTACGATTTGATCGTTCACTGGAAGACGAGTAGTAGTTTCCGATGCACATCTGGAGGCATTCTGTAATCTGTGGACAATCAGAGTGTTGATGAAACACAGAAATTGCCTCGGGATTGAATACAACAGTCACCATGCACACTTTCCTCCAAGGGGGTAATGTCTCAAACAGTCTACGCCTTTGATCGTTCCCTGGAAGACCAGTAGTTGTTTCCGATGAACATCTGGGGGCATTCTGTAATGTGTGGTCTATCAGAGTGTTGACGAAACACAGAATTTGCATCGGCATTGAATACAACAGTCACCATGCGCACATTCCTCCATGGGAGTAATGTCTCAAACAGTCTACGCTTTGATCGTTATCTGGAAGACCAGTAGTAGTTTCCGATGCAAATCTAGAGGCATTCTGTAATCTGTGGACCTTCAAAGAGTTGATGGAACACAGAAATTGCATCAGGATTGATTACATCAGTCACCATGCGGACTTTCCTCCATGGGAGTAATGTCTAAAACTCTCTACGCTTTGTTCGTCCACTGGAAGACCAGTTGTAGTTTCCGATGCACATCTGGAGGCATTCTGTGATCTGTGGACCTTCAAAGTGTTGATGAAACACAGATATTGCATCGGGATTGAATACAACAGTCACCATGCGAAATTTTCCTCCATGGGAGTAATGTCTCAAACAGTATACGATTTGATCGTTGCCTGGAAGACCAGTAGTATTTTACGATGCACATCTGGAGGCATTCTGCAATCTGTTTACTATCAGAGAGTCGTTGAAACACAGAAATTGCATTGGGATTGAATACAACAGTCACCATGCGCACTTTCCTCCATGGGAGTAATGTCTCAAACAGTCTACGCTTTGATCGTTCCCTGGAAGCACAGTAGTAGTTTCCGATGCACATCTGGTGGCATTCTGTAATCTGTGGAACTCAAAGTGTTTATGAAACACAGAAATTGCCTCGGGATTGAATACAACAGTCATCCAGCCCACTTTCCTTCATGAGAGTAATGTCTCAAACAGTCTACGCTTTGATCATTCCATGGAAGAATAGTAGTAGTTTCCGATGCACATCTGGAGGTATTCTGTAATCTGTGGACGTTCAAAGTGTTGATGAAACATAGAAATTGCATCGGGATTGAATACAACAGTCACCATGCGCACTATCCGCCATAGGAGTAATGTCTCAAACATTTTACGCTTTGATCCTTCCCTGGAAGACCATTAGTAGTTTTCGATGCACATCTGCAGGCATTCTATAATCTGTGGACTATCAGAGTGTTGTTGTAAAACAGAAATTGCATCGGGATTGAATACAACAGTCACCATGTGCACTTTCCTATATGGGAGTAATGTCTCAAACAGTCTACGATTTCACCGTTACCTGGAAGACCAGTAGTAGTTTCCGATGCACATCTGGAGGCATTCTGTAATCTGTGCAACATCAGAGTGTAGATGAAACACAGAAATTGCATCGGGATTGAATGCAACAGTCACCATGAGCACTTTCCTACATGGGTGTAATGTCTCAAACATTCTACGCTTTGATCGTTCCCTGGAAGACTAGTAGTAGTTTCCGATGCACATCTGGAGGCAATCTGTAACTTGTGGACCTTCAAAGTGTTGATAAAACACGTAAATTGCATCGGGATTGAATACAACAGTCACTATGCGCACTTCCCTTCATGAGAGTAATGTCACAAACAGTCTACGCTTTGATCATTCAATGGAAAAACAGTAGTAGATTACGATGCACATCTGGAGGCCTTCTGTAATCTGTGGACCATCAGAGTGTTGTGGAAACACAGAAATTTCATCGGGATTGAATACAACAGTCACCATGCGCACTTTCCTACATGGGAGTAATGTCTCAAACAGTCTACGCTTTGATCGTTCCCTGGAAGACCACTATAGTTTCCGATGCACATCTGGAGGCATTCTGTAATCTGTGGACTATCAGAGTGTTGATGAAACGCAGATATTGCATTGGGATTGAATACAACAGTCACCATGCGCACGTTCGTCCATGGGAGTAATGTCTCAAACAGTCTTCGCTTTGATCGTTCCCTGAAAGACCAGTTGTAGTTTCCGATGCACATCTGGAGGCATTCAGTAATCTGGGGACTATCTGAGTGTTGATGAAACTCAGAAATTCCGTCGGGATGAATACAACAGTCACCATGCGCACTTTCCTCCGTGGGTGTAATGTCTCAAAGAGTCTACGCTTTGATCGTTCCCTGGAAGACCAGTAGTGGTTTCCGATGCACATCTGGAGTCATTCTGTAATCTGTGGACTATCAGAGTGTTGTTGAAAAACAGAAATTGCATCGGGATTGAATACAGCAGTCACCATGGGCACTTTCCTTCTTGGGAGTAATGTCTCAAACAGTCTACGAGTTGATCGTTCCCTGGAAGACCAGTAGTAGTTTCCGATGCACATTTAGAGGCATTATATAATCTGTGGACGTTCGAAGTGTTGATGAAGCACAGAAATTGCTTCGGGATTGAATACAACAATCACCATGAGCCTTCTACCTCCATGGGAAAAATGTCTCAAACAGTCTACGCTTTGATCGTTCCCTGGAAGACCAGTAGTAGTTTCCGATGCATATCAGGAGGCACCCTGTAATCTGTGGACTATCAGAGTGTTGTGGAAACACATAAATTGCATCGGGATTGAATACAACAGTCACCATGCGCACTTTCCTCCTTGGCGAGTAATGTCTCAAACGGTCTACGCTTTGATCGTTCCCTGGAAGACCAGTGGTAGTTTCCGATGCACATCTGGAGGCATTTTGTAATATGTAAACGTTCAAAGTGTTAATAATACACAGGAATTTCAAGGTTATTGAATACAACAGTCACCATATGCACATTTCACCATGGGAGTAATGTCTAAAACAGTCTACGCTTTGATCGTTCCCTGGAAGACCAGCAGTAGTTTCCGATGCACATCCGGAGGCATTCTGTTATCTGTGGACGTTCAAAGTGTTGATGAAACACAGAAATTGCATCGGGATTGAATACAACAGTCATCATGCGCACTTTCCTCCATGGGTGTAATGTCTCAAACTTTCTACGCTTTGATCGTTGTTTGGAAGACCAGTAGTAGTTTCCGATGCACATCTGGAGGCATTCTGTAATCTGTGGACTATAAGAGTGTTGATGAAACACAGAAATTGCATCGGCATATAATACAACAGTCACCATGCGCACTTTCCTCCATGGGAGTAATGTCTCAAAAAGTCTACCATTTTAACGTTTCCTGGATGACCAGTAGTAGTTTCCGATGCACATCTGGACTCAGTCTGTACTCTGTGGACCTTCAAATTGTTGATGAAACACAAAAATTGCATCGGGATTGAAACAACAGTCACCATGCGCACTTTCCTCCATGTTAGTAATGTCTCAAACAGTCTACGCTTTGATCGTTGACTGGAACGCCAGTAGTAGGTTCCGATTCACATCTGGAGGTATTCTGTAATCTGTGGACTGTAAGAGTGTTGATAAAACACAGAAATTCCAGCGGGATTGAATACAACATAAACCATGAACACTTTCTTCCATGGGAGTAATGTCTCAAAAAGTTTTCGCTTTGATCGTTCCCTGGAAGACCAGTAGTAGATTCCGATGCACATCTGGGGGCATTCTGTAATCTGTGGACTATCAGAGTGTTGATGAAACACAGAAATTGCATCGGTATTGAATACAACACTAACCATGCGCACTTTCCTCCGTGGGAGTAATGTCTCAAACAGTTTACGCTTTGATCGTTCCCTGGAAGACCAGTAGTAGATTCCGATGCACATCTGGGGGCATTCTGTAATCTGTGGACTATCAGAGTGTTGATGAAACATAGAAATTGCAGCGGGATTGAATACAACAGTCACCATGCGCACTTTCCTCCATGGGAGTAATGCCTCAAACAGTCTACGCATTGATCGTTCCCTGGAAGACCAGTAGTAGTTTCCGATGCACATCCGGAGGCATTTTGTAATATGTAAACGTTCAAAGTGTCGATAATACACAGAAATTTCATCATTATTGAATACAACTGTCACCATGCGCACATTCCTCCATCCGAGTAATGTCTAAAACAGTCTACGCTTTGATCGTTCCCTGGAAGACCAGTAGTAGTTTCCGATACACATCTGGAGGCATTCTGTAATCTGTGGACCTACAAAGTGATGATGAAACACAGAAATGGCGTCGGGATTGCATACAACAGTCACCATGTGAACTTTCCTCCATGGGAGTAATGTCTCAAGCAGTGTACGCTTTGATCGTTCCCTGGAAGACCAGTAGTAGTTTCCGATGCACATCTGGAGTCATTCTGTAATTTGCGGACCATCTAAGTGTTGATGAAACACAGAAATTGCGTCGGGATTGAATACAACAGTCACAATGCGCACTTTCCTCCATGTGAGTAATGTCTTAAAAAGTCTTCCCTGGAAGACCAGTAGTAGTTTCCGATGCACATCGGGAGGCATTCTGTAATCTGTGGACCTTCAAAGTGTTGATGAAACACAGAAACTGCATCCTGATTCAATGCAACAGTCACCATGCGCACTTTCCTCCATGGGAGTAATGACTCAAACAGGCTACGCTTTGATCGTTCCCTGGAAGACCAGTAGTAGTTTCCGTTGCACATCTGGATTCATTCTATTATCTGTGGACGTTCAAAGTGTTGATGAAACACAGAAATTGCATCGGGATTGAATACAACAGTCATCATGCGCACATTCCTCCATGGGTGTAATGTCTCAAACATTCTACGCTTTGATCGTTGTTTGGAAGACCAGTAGTAGTTTCCGATGCACATCTGGAGGCATTCTGTAATCTGTGGACTATCAGAGTGTTGATGAAACACAGAAATTGCATCGGCATTGAATACAATAGTGACCATGCGCACTTTCCTCCATGGAAGTAATGTCTCAAAAAGTCTACGATTTTAACGTTTCCTGGATGACCAGTAGTAGTTTCCGATGCACATCTGGAGGCATTCAGTAATCTGGGGACTATCTGAGTGTTGATGAAACTTAGAAATTCCGTCGGGATGAATACAACAGTCACCATTCGCACTTTCCTCCGTGGGTGTAATGTCTCAAAGAGTCTACGCTTTGATCGTTCCCTGGAAGACCAGTAGTGGTTTCCGATGCACATCTGGAGTCATTCTGTAATCTGTGGACTATCAGAGTGTTGTCGAAACACAGAAATTGCATCGGGATTGAATACAGCAGTCACCATGGGCACTTCCCTTCTTGGGAGTAATGTCTCAAACAGTCTACGCTTTGATCGTTCCCTGGAAGACCAGTAGTCGTTTCCGATGCACATCTGGAGGCAATCTGTATTCCGTGGACCTTCAAAGTGTTGATGAAATACAGAAATTGCATCGGGATTGAACACAACAGTAACCATGCGCACTTTCCCCCATGGGAGTAATTTCTCAAACAGTCTACGCTTTGATCGTTCCCTGGAAGACCAGTGTAGTTCCGACGCACATCTGGAGGCATTCTGTTATCAGTGGACTACCAGAGTGTTGATGAAAGTCAGAATTTGCATCGGGATTGAATACAAAAGTCACCATGCGCACTTTCCTTCATGGGAGTTATGTCTCAAACAGTCTGCGGTTTGATCGTTCCCTGGAAGACCAGTAGTAGTTTCCGATGCATATCAGGAGGCACTCTGTAATCTGTGGACTATCAGAGTGTTGTGGAAACACATAAATTGCATCGGGATTGAATACAACAGTCACCATGCGCACTTTCCTCCTTGGCGAGTAATGTCTCAAACAGTCTACGCTTTGATCGTTCCCTGGAAGACCAGTGGTAGTTTCCGATGAACATCTGGAGGCATTTTGTAATATGTAAACGTTCAAAGTGTTAATAATACACAGAAATTTCATCGTTATTGAATACAACAGTCACCATATGCAAATTCCTCCATGGGAGTAATGTCTAAAACAGTCTACGCTTTGATCGTTCCCTGGAAGACCAGCAGTAGTTTCCGATGCACATCCGGAGGCATTCTGTTATCTGTGGACGTTCAAAGTGTTGATGAAACACAGAAATTGCATCGGTATTGAATACAACAGTCATCATGCGCACTTTCCTCCATGGGTGTAATGTCTCAAACTTTCTACGCTTTGGTCGTTGTTTGGAAGACCAGTAGTAGTTTCCGATGCACATCCGGAGGCATTCTGTTATCTGTGGACCTTCAAATTGTTGATGAAACACAAAAATTGCATCGGGATTGAAACAACAGTCACCATGCGCACTTTCCTCCATGGTAGTAATGTCTCAAACAGTCTACGCTTTGATCGTTGACTGGAACGCCAGTAGTAGATTCCGATTCACATCTGGAGGTATTCTGTAATCTGTGGACTGTAAGAGTGTTGATAAAACACAGAAATTCCAGCGGGATTGAATACAACATTAACCATGAACACTTTCTTCCATGGGAGTAATGTCTCAAAAAGTTTTCGCTTTGATCGTTCCCTGGAAGACCAGTAGTAGATTCCGATGCACATCTGGGGGCATTCTGTAATCTGTGGACTATCAGAGTGTTGATGAAACACAGAAATTGCATCGGGATTGAATACAACACTAACCATGCGCACTTTCCTCCGTGGGAGTAATGTCTCAAACAGTTTACGCTTTGATCGTTCCCTGGAAGACCAGTAGTAGATTTTGATGCACATCTGGGGACATTCTGTAATCTGTGGACTATCAGAGTATTGATGAAACACAGAAATTGCAGCGGGATTGAATACAACAGTCACCATCCGCACTTTCCTCCATGGGAGTAATGCCTCAAACAGTCTACGCATTGATCGTTCCCTGGAAGACCAGTAGTAGATTCCGATGCACATCTGGGGGCATTCTGTAATCTGTGGACTATCAGAGTGTTGATGAAACACAGAAATTGCAGCGGGATTGAATACAACAGTCACCATGCGCACTTTCCTCCATGGGAGTAATGCCTCAAACAGTCTACGCATTGATCGTTCCCTGGAAGACCAGTAGTAGTTTCCGATGCACATCTGGAGGCATTTTGTAATATGTAAACGTTCAAAGTGTTGATAATACACAGAAATTTCATCATTATTGAATACAACTGTCACCATGCGCACATTCCTCCATGCGAGTAATGTCTGAAACAGTCTACACTTTGATCGTTCCCTGGAAGACCAGTAGTAGTTTCCGATGCACATCTGGAGGCATTCTGTAATCTGTGGACCTACAAAGTGATGATGAAACACAGAAATTGCGTCGGGATTGAATACAACAGTCACCATGTGAACTTTCCTCCATGGGAGTAATGTCTCAAGCAGTGTACGCTTTGATCGTTCCCTGGAAGACCAGTAGTAGTTTCCGTTGCACATCTGGTTTCATTCTATTATCTGTGGACGTTCAAAGTGTTGATTAAACACAGAAATTGCATCGGGATTGAATACAACAGTCATCATGCGCACATTCCTCCATGGGTGTAATGTCTCAAACATTCTACGCTTTGATCGTTGTTTGGAAGACCAGTAGTAGTTTTTGATGCACATCTGGAGGCATTCTGTAATCTGTGGACTATCAGAGTGTTGATCTAACACAGAAATTGCATCGGCATTGAATACAATAGTGACCATGCGCACTTTCCTCCATGGAAGTAATGTCTCAAAAAGTCTACGATTTTAACGTTTCCTGGATGACCAGTAGTAGTTTCCGATGCACATCTGGAGGCGTTCAGTAATCTGGGGACTATCTGAGTGTTGATGAAACTCAGAAATTCCGTCGGGATGAATACAACAGTCACCATGCGCACTTTCCTCCGTGGGTGTAATGTCTCAAAGAGTCTACGCTTTGATCGTTCCCTGGAAGACCAGTAGTCGTTTCCGATGCACATCTGGAGGCAATCTGTATTCCGTGGACCTTCAAAGTGTTGATGAAATACAGAAATTGCATCGGGATTGAACACAGCAGTAACCATGCGCACTCTCCCCCATGGGAGTAATTTCTCAAACAGTCTACGCTTTGATCGTTCCCTGGAAGACCAGTAGTAGTTTCCGACGCACATCTGGAGGCATTCTGTTATCAGTGGACTACCAGAGTGTTGATGAAAGTCAGAATTTGCATCGGGATTGAATACAAAAGTCACCATGCGCACTTTCCCCCATGGGAGTTATGTCTCAAACAGTCTGCGGTTTGATCGTTCCCTGGAAGACCAGTAGTAGTTTCCGATGCATATCAGGAGGCACTCTGTAATCTGTGGACTATCAGAGTGTTGTGGGAACACATAAATTGCATCGGGATTGAATACAACAGTCACCATGCACACTTTCCTCCTTGGCGAGTAATGTCTCAAACAGTCTACGCTTTGATCGTTCCCTGGAAGACCAGACGTAGTTTCCGATGCACACCTGGAGGCATTTTGTAATATGTAAACGTTCAAAGTGTTAATAATACACAGAAATTTCATCGTTATTGAATACAACAGTCCCCATATGCACATTCCTCCATGGGAGTAATGTCTAAAACAGTCTACGCTTTGATCGTTCCCTGGAAGACCAGTAGTAGTTTCCGATGCACATCTGGAGGCATTTTGTAATATGTAAACGTTCAAAGTGTTGATAACACACAGAAGTTTCATCGTTATTGAATACAACTGTCACCATGCGCACATTCCTCCATGCGAGTAATGTCTAAAACAGTCTACGCTTTGATCGTTCCCTGGAAGACCAGTAGTAGTTTCCGATGCACATCTGGAGGCATTCTGTAATCTGTGGACCTACAAAGTGATGATGAAACACAGAAACTGCATCCTGATTCAATACAACAGTCACCATGCGCACTTTCCTCCATGGGAGTAATGACTCAAACAGGCTACGCTTTGATCGTTCCCTGGAAGACCAGTAGTAGTTTCCGTTGCACATCTGGATTCATTCTATTATCTGTGGACGTTCAAAGTGTTGATGAAACACAGAAATTGCATCGGGATTGAATACAACAGTCATCATGCGCACATTCCTCCATGGGTGTAATGTCTCAAACATTCTACGCTTTGATCGTTGTTTGGAAGACCAGTAGTAGTTTTCGATGCACATCTGGAGGCATTCTGTAATCTGTGGACTATCAGAGTGTTGATGAAACACAGAAATTGCATCGGCATTGAATACAATAGTGACCATGCGCACTTTCCTCCATGGAAGAAATGTCTCAAAAAGTCAACGATTTTAACGTTTCCTGGATGACCAGTAGTAGTTTCCGATGCACATCTGGAGGCATTCAGTAATGTGGGGACTATCTGAGTGTTGATGAAACTCAGAAATTCCGTCGGGATGAATACAACAGTCACCATGCGCACTTTCCTCCATGGGTGTAATGTCTCAAAGAGTCTACGCTTTGATCGTTCCCTGGAAGACCAGTAGTGGTTTCCGATGCACATCTGGAGTCATTCTGTAATCTGTGGACTATCAGAGTGTTGTTGAAACACAGAAATTGCATCGGGATTGAATACAGCAGTCACCATGGGCACTTTCCTTCTTGGGAGTAATGTCTCAAACAGTCTACGCTTTGATCGTTCCCTGGAAGACCAGTAGTAGTTTCCGATGCACATCTGGAGGCATTCTGTAATCTTTATACTATCAGAGTGTTGACACAACACAGAAATTGAATCGGGATTTAATACAACAGTCACCATGAGCTTTTTCCTCCATGTTAGTAATGTCTCAAAAAGTCTACGCTTTATCGTTCCCTGGATGGCCAGTAATAGTTTCCGATGCACATCTGGAGGCATTCTGTAATCTGTGGACTATCAGAGTGTTGATGAAACTTAGAAATTGCATCAGGACTGAATACAACAGTCACCATGCGCACTTTCCTCCATGGGAGTAAAGTCTCAAACAGTTTACGCTTTGATCGTTCCCTGGACGACCAGTAGTATATTCCGAAGCACATCTGCGGGCATTCTATAATCTGTGGCCAATCAGAGTGTTGATGAAACACGGAAATTGCATCGGAACTGAATACAATAGTCATCATGCGCACTTTCTTCCATGGGAGTAATGTCCCAAACAGTCTACGCTTTGATCGTTCCCTGCTAGACGAGTAGTAGTGTCCGATGCACATCTGGAGGCATTCTGTAATCTGTTGACTTTCAAAGTGTTGTTGAAACACAGAAATTGCATCGGGATTGAATACAGCAGTTACCATGCGCACTTTCCTCCATGGGAGTAATGTCTCAAACAGTTTACGCTTTGATCGTTCCCTGGACGACCAGTAGTAGATTCCGATGCACATCTGCGGGCATTTTATTATCTGTGGACAATCTGAGTGTTGATGAAACACCGAAATTGCATCGGGACTGAATACAACAGTCACCATGCCCACTTTCCTCCATTTGAGTAATGTCTCAAACATTCTACGATGTGATCGTTCTCTGGTAGACCAGTAGTAGTGTCCGATGCACATCTGGAGGCATTCTGTAATCTGTGGACCTTCAAAGTGTTGATGTAACACAGAATTTGCATCGGGATTGAATACAACATTCACCATGCGCACTTTCCTCCATGGGAGTAACGTCTCAAATTGTCCACGCTTTTATCGTTTCCTGGATGACCAGTAGTAGTTTCCGATGCACATCTGGAGGCATCCTGTAATCTGTGGACTATCAGAGTTTTGATGAATTACAGAAATTGCATCAGGATTGAATACAACAGTCACCATGCGCACTTCACTCCTTGGGACTAACGTCTCAAACAGTCTACGCTTTGATCATTCCCTGGAAGACCAGTAGTAGTTTCTGATGCACATCAGGAGGCATTTTTTAATCTGTGGAGCATCAGAGTGTTGTTGAAACACAGAAATTGCATCGGGATTCAATACAACAGTCACCATGCACACTTTCCTCCATAGGAGTAATGTCTCAAACAGTCTACGCTTTGATCGTTAAGTGGAAGAACAGTAGCAGTTTCCGTTGCACATCTGGAGCATTCTGTAATCTGTGGACGCTCAAAGTGTTGACGAAACACAGAAATTGCATTGGGATTGAATACAACAGTCACCATGCGCACTTTCCTCCATGGAAGTAATGTCTCAAACAGTCAACGCCAGGATCGTTTCCTGGACGACCAGTAGTAGATTCCGATGCACATCTGGAGGCATTCTGTAATCTGTGGACTATCAGAGTGTTGTTGAAACACAGAAATTGCATCGGGATTGAATACAGCAGTCACCATGCGCACTTTCCACCATTCGAGTAATGTCACAAACAGTCTACGCTTTGATCGTTCCAGGAGGACCAGTAGTAGTTTCCGATGCACATCAGGAGGCATTCTGTAATCTGTGGACCTTCAAAGTGTTGATGAAACACAGAAATTGCATTGGGATTGAATACAACAGTCACCATGCGCACTTTCCTCCATGGGAGTAATGTCTCAAACTGTCAACGCTAGGATCGTTACCTGGAAGACCAGTAGTAGGTTCCGATGCACATCTGGAGGCATTCTGTAATCTGTGGACTATCAGAGTGTTGTTGGAACACAGAAATTGCATCGGGATTGAATACAGCAGTCACCATGCGCACTTTCCTCCATGGGAGTAATGTCTCAAACAGTTTAAGCTTTGATCGTTCCCTGGACGACCAGTAGTAGATTCCGATGCACATCTGTTGGCATTCTATAATCTGTGGACAATCAGAGTGTTGATGAAACATGGAAATTGCATCGAGACTGAATACAACAGTCACCATGCCCACTTTCCTCCATGGGACTAATGTCTCAAACAGTCTACGCTTTTATCGTTCCCTGGTGGACCAGTAGTAGTTTCCGATGAACATCTTGAGGAATTCTGTAATCTGTGGACCTTCAAAGTGTTGATGTAACACAGAAATTCCATCGGTATTGAATACAGCAGTCACCATGCGAATTTTTTTCAGTGGGATTAATGTCTCAAGCAGTCTAGGTATTGATCGTTCCCTGGAAGACCAGTAGTTGTTTCTGATGCACATCTGGAGGCATTCTGTAATCTGGGGATTATTTGAGTGTTGATGAAACACAGAAATTGCGTCGGGATTGAATACAACTGTCACCATGCGCACTTTCCTCCATGGGAGTAATGTCTCAAACAGTCTACGGTTTGACCGTTCCCTGGAAAACCAGTAGTAGTTTCCGATGCACATCTGGAGGCAATCAGTAATCTGTGGACCTTCAAAGTGTTGATGAGACACAGAAATTGCTTCGGGATTGAATACAACAGTCACCATGGGCACTTTCCTCCATGGGAGTAATGTCTCAAACAGTCTACGCTTTAAACGTTCCCCGGTAGACCAGTAGTAGTTTCCGATGCACATCCTGAGGCATTCTGCAATCTGTGGATCATCAGAGTGTTGCTGAAACACAGAAATTGCATCGGGATTGAATACAACATTCACCATGCGCACATTCCTCCATGGGAGTAACGTCTCAAACAGTCTACGCTTTGATCGTTCCCTGGAAGACCAGTAGTAGTTTCCCATGCACATCTGGGGGTATTCTGAATTATGTTGACTATCAGAGAGTTGATGAAACACAGAAATTGCATCGGGATTGAATACAACAGTCACCATGCGCACTTTCCTCTATGGGAGTAATGTCTCAAACAGTCTACGATTTGATCGTTCCCTGGAAGAGCAGTAGTAGTTTTCGATGCACATCTGGAGGCATTCTGTAATCAATGGACTATCAGAGTGTTGATGAAACACAGAAATTGCATCGGGATTGAATACAACAGTCACCACGAGCTTTTTCCCTAATGGTAGTAATGTCTCAAACAGTCTACGCTTTGAACGTTCAATGGAAGGCCAGTAGTAGTTTCCGATGCACACCTGGCGGCATCCTGTAATCCGTGGACTATCAGAGTGTTGATGAAACACAGAAATTGCCTCGGGATTAATACTACAGCCACCATGCGCTCTTTCCTCCATGGGAGTAATGTCTCAAACAGTCTACGCTTTGATCGTTCCCAGGAAGACCAGTAGTAGTTTCCGATGCACATCAGGAGCCATTCTGTAATCTGTGGACCTTCAAAGTGTTGATGAAACACAGAAACTGCATCCTGATTGAATACAACAGTCACCATGCGCACTTTCCTCCATGGGAGTAATGTCTCAAACAGGCTACGCTTTGATAGTTCCCTGGAAGACCAGTAGTAGTTTCCGATGCTCGTCTGGAGGCATTCTGTAATCTGTGGACCTTCAAAGTGTTGATGAAACACAGAAATTGCATCGGGATTGAATACAACAGTCACCATGCGCACTTTCCTCCATTGCAGTATGTCTCAAACAGTCTACGGTTTGATTGTTCCCTGGAAGACCAATAGTAGTTTCCGATGCACATCTGGAGGCATTCTGTAATATGTGGACTATCAGAGTGTTGATGAAACACAGAAATTGCATCGGGATTGAATACAACAGTCACCATGCGCACATTCCTCCATGGGAGTAATGTCTCAAAAAGTTTAGGCCTTGTTCGTTGCCTGGAAGACTAGTAGTAGTTTCCAATGCACATCTGGAGCAATCCTGTAATCTCTGGACTATCAGAGTGTTGATGAAACACAGAAATTGCATCGGGATTGAATGCAAAAGACACCATGCCCACTTTCCTAGAAGGGAGTAATGTCTCAAACTGTCATCGCTTTGATCGTTCCCTGAAGACCAGTAATAGTTTCCGATGCACATCTGGAGGCATTCTGTAATCTGTGGACTATCCAAGTGTAGATGAAACACAGAAATTGCCTCGGGATTGAATATAACAGTCACCATGCGGACTTTCCTCCATGGGAGTAATGTCTCAAACAGTCTACGCTTTGATCCTTTCCTGGAAGACCAGTAGTAGTTTCCGATGCACATCTGGGGGCATTCTGTAATCTTTGGACATTCAAAGTGTTGATGAAACACTGAAATTGCATCGGGATTGAATACGACAATTACCATGCGAACTTTCCTCCATGCGAGTAATGTCTCAAATACACTACGCTTTGATCGATCCCTGGAAGACCAGTAGTAGAATCCAATGCACATCTGGAGGCATTTTGTAATCTGTGGACCTTCAAAGTGTTGATGAAACACAGATATCGCCTCGGGATTGAATACAACAGTCACCATGCGCACTTTCCTCCATGGGTGTAATGTCTCCAAGGGTCTACGCTTTGATCGTTCCCTGGAAGAACAGTAGTAGTTTCCGATGCACAACTGGAGCCATTCTGTAATCATTGGACCTACAAAGTGTTGATGAAACACAGAAATTGCCTCGGGATTGAACACAACAGTCATCATGCGCACTTTCCATCATGAGAGTAATGTCTCAAACAGTCTACGCTTCGATCATTCCCTGGAAGACCAGTAGTAGTTTCCGATTCACATCTGGAGGCAACCCCTAACCTCTGGACCATCAGAGTGTTGTTGAAACACAAAAATTGCATCAGGATTCAATACAACAGTCACCATGCGCACTTTCCTCCATGGGAGTAATGTCTCTAAAAGTCTACGCTTTGATCGTTCCCTGGAACACCAGTAGTAGTTTCCGATGCACGTTTGGAGGTATTCTCTAATCTGGGGCTATCTGAGTGTTGATGAAACACAGAGATTGTGTCGGGATTGAGTACAACAGTCATGGTGCGCACTTTCCTCTATGGGAGTAATGTCTCAAACAGTCTACGATTTGATCGTTTCCTGGAAGACCAGTAGTAGATTCCCATGCACATCTGGGGTATTCTGAAATATGTTGACTATCAGAGAGTTGATGAAACACAGAAATTGCATCGGGATTGAATACAACAGTGACCATGCGCACTTTCCTCTATGGGAGTAATGTCTCAAACAGTCTACGATTTGATCGTTCCTTGGAAGACCAGTAGTAGCTTTCGATGCACATCTGGAGGCATTCTGCAATCTGTGGACTATCAGAATGTTGATGAAACACAGAAATTGCATCGGGATTGAATACAACAGTCACCACGAGCTTTTTCCTCCATGGGAGTAATGTCTCAAACAGTCTACGCTTTGAACGTTCAATGGAATGCCAGTAGTAGATTCCAATGCACATCTGGCGGCATTCTATAATCTGTGGACAATCAGAGTGTTGATGAAACACAGAAATTGCATCGGGATTGAATACAACAGTCACCACGAGCTATTTCCTCCATGGGAGTAATGTCTCATAGAGTCTACGCTTTTTTCGATCCCTGGAAGACCAGTAGTAGTTTCCGATGCACATCTGGTGGCATTCAGTAATCGGGGACTATCTGAGTGTTGATGAAACACAGAAATTGTGTCGGGATTGAGTACCACAGTCACCATGCGCACTGTCCTCCATGGGAGTAATGTCTCAAACAGTCTATGCTTTGATCGTTCCCAGTACGACCAGTAGTATTCCCGATTAACATCTGGATTCAATCTGTAATCTGTGGACCTTCAAAGTGTTGATGAAACACAGAAATTGCATCAGGATTGAATACAATAGTCACCATGCGCACTTTCCTCAATGGGTGTAATGTCTCAAACAGTCTACGCTTTGATCGTTCCCTGGTAAACAAGCAGTAGCTTCCGATGCACATCTGGAGGCATTCTGTAATCTGTTGTCCTTCAAAGTGTTGATGAAACACAGAAATTGCATCGGGATTGAATACAACAGTCACCATGCGTACTTTCCTCCATGGGAGTAATGTCTCAAAGAGTCTACGGTTTGATCGTTCCCTCGAATTCCAGTAGTAGTTTCCGATGCACATCTGGAGGCAATCTGTAATCTGTGGAGCTTCAAAGTGTTGATGAGACACAGAAATTGCATCGGGATTGAATACAACAGTCACCATGCGAACTTTCCTCCATGGGTAATATCTCAAACTGTCTACGCTTTGATCGTTTCCTGGAAGACCAGTAGTAGTTTCCGTTGCACATCTGGAGGCATACTGCAATCTGTGGACGTTCAAAGTGTTGATGAAACACAGAAATTGTCTCGGGATTGAATACAACAGTCACCATGCGAACTTTCCTCCATGGGAGTAATATCTCAAAGAGTCTACGGTTTGATCGTTCCCTCGAATTCCAGTAGTAGTTTCCGATGCACATCTGGAGGCAATCTGTAATCTGTGGAACTTCAAAGTGTTGATGAGACACAGAAATTGCATCGGGATTGAATACAACAGTCACCATGCGAACTTTCCTCCATGGGAGTAATGTCTCAAACAGTCTACGCTTTGATCGTTCACTGGAAGACCAGTAGTAGTTTCCGATGCACATCTGGAGGCATTCTGTAATCTGGGGAACTTCTAAGTATTGATGAAACACAGAAATTGCATCGGGATTGAATACAACAGTCACCATGCGAACTTTCCTCCATGGGAGTAATGTCTCAAAGAGTCTATGCTTTGATCGTTCCCTGGAAGACCAGTAGTAGTTTCCGATGCACATCTGGATTCAATCTGTAATCTGTGGGCTTTCAAAGTGTTGATGAAACACAGAAATTGCATCGGGATTGAATACAACAGTCACCATGAGCACTTTCCTCAATGCGAGTAACGTCTCAAACAGTCTACGCTTTGATCGTTCCCTGGAAGACCACTAGTAGTTTCCGATGCACGTCTGGAGGCATTCTGTAATCTGTGAACTAACAGAGTGTTGATAAAAGACAGAAATTGCATCGGGATTGAATACAACAGTAACCATGCGCACTTTGCTCCATGGGAGTAATGTCTCAAACAGTATACGCTTTGATCGTTCCCTGGACGACCAGTAGTAGATTCCAATGCACATCTGGGGTCATTCTATAATCTGTGGACAATCAGAGTGTTGATGAAACACGGAAATTGCATCGGGATTGAATGCAACAGTCACCATGCGCACTTTTCTCCATGGGAGTAATGTCTCAAACAGTCTACGCTTTGATCGTTCCCTGGTAGACCAGTAGTTTTTTCCGATGCACATCTGGAGACAATCTGTAATCTGGGGACCTTCAAAGTGTTGATGAAACACAGAAATTGCATCGGGATTGAATACAACAGTCACCACGAGCTTTTTCCTCCATGGGAGTAATGTCTCATTGAGTCTACGCTTTGTTCGATGCCTGGAAGACCAGTAGTAGTTTCCGATGCACATCTGGTGGCTTTCAGTAATCGGGGACTATCTGAGTGTTGATGAAACACAGAAATTGTGTCGGGATTGAGTACCACAGTCACCATGCGCACTGTCCTCCATGGGAGTAATGTCTCAAACAGTCTATGCTTTGATCGTTCCCAGTACGACCAGTAGTATTCCCGATTAACATCTGGATTCAATCTGTAATCTGTGGACCTTCAAAGTGTTGATGAAACACAGAAATTGCATCAGGATTGAATACAATAGTCACCATGCGCTCTTTCCTCAATGGGTATAATGTCTCAATTAGTCTACGCTTTGATCGTTCCCTGGTAAACAAGCAGTAGCTTCCGATGCACATCTGGAGGCATTCTGTAATCTGTTGTCCTTCAAAGTGTTGATGAAACACAGAAATTGCATCGGGAATGAATACAACAGTCACCATGCGAACTTTCCTCCATGGGAATAATGTCTCAAAAAGTCTACGGTTTGATCGTTCCCTCGAATTCCAGTAGTAGTTTCCGATGCACATCTGGAGGCAATGTGTAATCTGTGGACCTTCAAAGCGTTGATGAGACACAGAAATTGCATCGCGATTGAATACAACAGTCAGCATGCGAACTTTCCTCCATGGGGTAATGTCTCAAACAGTCTACGCTTTGATCGTTTCCTGGAAGACCAGTAGTGGTTTCCGTTGCACATCTGGAGGCATACTTTAATCTGTGGACGTTCAAAGTGTTGATGAAACACAGAAATTGTCTCGGGATTGAATACAACAGTCACCATGCGCACTTTCCTCCATGGGAGTAATGTCTCAAAGAGTTTACGCTGTGATCGAACCCTGGAAAACCAGTAGTAGTTTCCGATGCACATTTGAAGGTATTCTGTAATCTGTGGACCTTCAAACTCTTGATGAAACGATGCACATCTGAAGGCATTCTGTAGTCTGTGGACTATCAGAGTGTTGATGAAAAACAGAAATTTCATCGGGATTGAATACAACAGTCACCATGCGCACTTTCCTCCATGGGAGTAATGTCTCAAACAGTCTACGCTTTGATCGTTCTCTGGAAGACCAGTAGTAGTTTCCGATGCACATCTGGAGGCATTCTGTAATCTGGGGATCTTCTAAGTGTTGATGAAACACAGAAATTGCATCGGGATTGAATACAACAGTCACCATGCGAACTTGCCTCCATGGGAGTAATGTCTCAAAGAGTTTATGCTTTATCGTTCCCTGGAAGACCAGTAGTAGTTTCCGATGCACATCTGGATTCAATCTGTAATCTGTGGGCCTTCAAAGTGTTGATGAAACACAGAAATTGCATCAGGATTGAATACAATAGTCACCATGCGCACTTTCCTCAATGGGTGTAATGTCTCAAACAGTCTACGTTTTGATCGTTCCCTGGAAAACCAGTAGTAGCTTCCGATGCACATCTGGAGGCATTCTGTAATCTGTGGACCTTCAAAGTGTTGATGAAACACAGAAATTGCATCGGGATTGAATACAACAGTCACCATGAGCACTTTCCTCAATGCGAGTAACGTCTCAAACAGTCTACGCTTTGATCGTTCCCTGGAAGACCACTAGTAGTTTCCGATGCACGTCTGGAGGCATTCTCTAAACTGTGGACTAACTGAGTGTTGATAAAAGACAGAAATTGCATCGGGATTGAATACAACAGTAACCATGCGCACTTTGCTCCATGGGAGTAATGTCTCAAACAGTATACGCTTTGATCGTTCCCTGGACGACCAGTAGTAGATTCCAATGCACATCTGGGGTCATTCTATAATCTGTGGACAATCAGAGTGTTGATGAAACACGGAAATTGCATCGGGATTGAATGCAACAGTCACCATGCGCACTTTCCTCCATGGGAGTAATGTCTCAAACAGTCTACGCTTTGATATTTCCCTGGTAGACCAGTAGTATTTTCCGATGCACATCTGGAGACAATCTGTAATCTGGGGACCTTCAAAGTGTTGATGAAACCCAGAAATTGCATCGGGATTGAATACAACAGTCACCACGAGCTTTTTCCTCCATGGGAGTAATGTCTCATTGAGTCTACGCTTTGTTCGATCCCTGGAAGACCAGCAGTAGTTTCCGATGCACATCTGGTGGCATTCAGTAATCGGGGACTATCTGAGTGTTGATGAAACACAGAAATTGTGTCGGGATTGAGTACCACAATCACCATGCGCACTGTCTTCCATGGGAGTAATGTCTCAAACAGTCTATGCTTTGATCGTTCCTAGTACGACCAGTAGTATTCCCGATTAACATCTGGATTCAATCTGTAATCTGTGGACCTTCAAAGTGTTGATGAAACACAGAAATTGCATCAGGATTGAATACAATAGTCACCATGCGCACTTTCCTCAATGTGTGTAATGTCTCAAACAGTCTACGCTTTGATCGTTCCCTGGTAAACAAGCAGTAGCTTCCGATGCACATCTGGAGGCATTCTGTAATCTGTTGTCCTTCAAAGTGTTGACGAAACACAGAAATTGCATCGGGATTGAATACAACAGTCACCATGCGAACTTTTCTCCATGGGAGTAATGTCTCAAAGAGTCTACGGTTTGATCGTTCCCTCGAAATCCAGTAGTAGTTTCCGATGCACATCTGGAGGCAATCTGTAATCTGTGGAACTTCAAAGTGTTGATGAGACACAGAAATTACATCGGGATTGAATACAACAGTCACCATGCGAACTTTCCTCCATGGGGTAATGTCTCAAGCAGTCTACGCTTTGATCGTTTCCTGGAAGACCAGTAGTAGTTTCCGTTGCACATCTGGAGGCATACTGTAATCTGTGGACATTCAAAGTGTTGATGAAACACAGAAATTGTCTCGGGATTGAATACAACAGTCACCATGCGCACTTTCCTCCATGGGAGTAATGTCTCAAACAGTCTACGCTTTGATCGTTCTCTGGAAGACCAGTAGTAGTTTCCCTTGCACATCTGGAGGCATTCTGTAATCTGGGGAACTTCTAAATGTTGATGAAACACAGAAATTGCATCGGGATTGAATACAACAGTCACCATGCGAACTTTCCTCCATGATAGTAATGTCTCAAAGAGTTTATGCTTTGATCGTTCCCTGGAAGACCAGTAGTAGTTTCCGATGCACATCTGGATTCAATCTGTAATCTGTGGGCCTTCAAAGTGTTGATGAAACACAGAAATTGCATCAGGATTGAATACAATAGTCACCATGCGCACTTTCCTCAAAGGGTGTAATGTCTCAAACAGTCTACGCTTTGATCGTTCCCTGGAAAACCAGTAGTAGTTTCCGATGCACATCTGGAGGCATTCTGTAATCTGTGGACTTTCAAAGTGTTGATGAAACACAGAAATTGCATCGGGATTGAATACAACAGTCACCATGAGCACTTTCCTCAATGCGAGTAACGTCTCAAACAGTCTACGCTTTGATCGTTCCCTGGAAGACCACTAGTAGTTTTCGATGCACGTCTGGAGGCATTCTCTAATCTGTGGACTAACTGAGTGTTGATAAAAGACAGAAATTGCATCGGGATTGAATACAACAGTAACCATGCGCACTTTTCTCCATGGGAGTAATGTCTCAAACAGTATACGCTTTGATCGTTCCCTGGACGACCAGTAGTAGATTCCAATGCACATCTGGGGTCATTCTATAATCTGTGGACAATCAGAGTGTTGATGAAACACGGAAATTGCATCGGGATTGAATGCAACAGTCACCATGCGCACTTTTCTCCATGGGAGTAATGTCTCAAACAGTCTACGCTTTGATCGTTCCCTGGTAGACCAGTAGTTTTTTCCGATGCACATCTGGAGACAATCTGTAATCTGGGGACCTTCAAAGTGTTGATGAAACACAGAAATTGCATCGGGATTGAATACAACAGTCACCACGAGCTTTTTCCTCCATGGGAGTAATGTCTCATTGAGTCTACGCTTTGTTCGATGCCTGGAAGACCAGTAGTAGTTTCCGATGCACATCTGGTGGCTTTCAGTAATCGGGGACTATCTGAGTGTTGATGAAACACAGAAATTGTGTCGGGATTGAGTACCACAGTCACCATGCGCACTGTCCTCCATGGGAGTAATGTCTCAAACAGTCTATGCTTTGATCGTTCCCAGTACGACCAGTAGTATTCCCGATTAACATCTGGATTCAATCTGTAATCTGTGGACCTTCAAAGTGTTGATGAAACACAGAAATTGCATCAGGATTGAATACAATAGTCACCATGCGCTCTTTCCTCAATGGGTATAATGTCTCAATTAGTCTACGCTTTGATCGTTCCCTGGTAAACAAGCAGTAGCTTCCGATGCACATCTGGAGGCATTCTGTAATCTGTTGTCCTTCAAAGTGTTGATGAAACACAGAAATTGCATCGGGAATGAATACAACAGTCACCATGCGAACTTTCCTCCATGGGAATAATGTCTCAAAAAGTCTACGGTTTGATCGTTCCCTCGAATTCCAGTAGTAGTTTCCGATGCACATCTGGAGGCAATGTGTAATCTGTGGACCTTCAAAGCGTTGATGAGACACAGAAATTGCATCGCGATTGAATACAACAGTCAGCATGCGAACTTTCCTCCATGGGGTAATGTCTCAAACAGTCTACGCTTTGATCGTTTCCTGGAAGACCAGTAGTGGTTTCCGTTGCACATCTGGAGGCATACTTTAATCTGTGGACGTTCAAAGTGTTGATGAAACACAGAAATTGTCTCGGGATTGAATACAACAGTCACCATGCGCACTTTCCTCCATGGGAGTAATGTCTCAAAGAGTTTACGCTGTGATCGAACCCTGGAAAACCAGTAGTAGTTTCCGATGCACATTTGAAGGTATTCTGTAATCTGTGGACCTTCAAACTCTTGATGAAACGATGCACATCTGAAGGCATTCTGTAGTCTGTGGACTATCAGAGTGTTGATGAAAAACAGAAATTTCATCGGGATTGAATACAACAGTCACCATGCGCACTTTCCTCCATGGGAGTAATGTCTCAAACAGTCTACGCTTTGATCGTTCTCTGGAAGACCAGTAGTAGTTTCCGATGCACATCTGGAGGCATTCTGTAATCTGGGGATCTTCTAAGTGTTGATGAAACACAGAAATTGCATCGGGATTGAATACAACAGTCACCATGCGAACTTGCCTCCATGGGAGTAATGTCTCAAAGAGTTTATGCTTTATCGTTCCCTGGAAGACCAGTAGTAGTTTCCGATGCACATCTGGATTCAATCTGTAATCTGTGGGCCTTCAAAGTGTTGATGAAACACAGAAATTGCATCAGGATTGAATACAATAGTCACCATGCGCACTTTCCTCAATGGGTGTAATGTCTCAAACAGTCTACGTTTTGATCGTTCCCTGGAAAACCAGTAGTAGCTTCCGATGCACATCTGGAGGCATTCTGTAATCTGTGGACCTTCAAAGTGTTGATGAAACACAGAAATTGCATCGGGATTGAATACAACAGTCACCATGAGCACTTTCCTCAATGCGAGTAACGTCTCAAACAGTCTACGCTTTGATCGTTCCCTGGAAGACCACTAGTAGTTTCCGATGCACGTCTGGAGGCATTCTCTAAACTGTGGACTAACTGAGTGTTGATAAAAGACAGAAATTGCATCGGGATTGAATACAACAGTAACCATGCGCACTTTGCTCCATGGGAGTAATGTCTCAAACAGTATACGCTTTGATCGTTCCCTGGACGACCAGTAGTAGATTCCAATGCACATCTGGGGTCATTCTATAATCTGTGGACAATCAGAGTGTTGATGAAACACGGAAATTGCATCGGGATTGAATGCAACAGTCACCATGCGCACTTTCCTCCATGGGAGTAATGTCTCAAACAGTCTACGCTTTGATATTTCCCTGGTAGACCAGTAGTATTTTCCGATGCACATCTGGAGACAATCTGTAATCTGGGGACCTTCAAAGTGTTGATGAAACCCAGAAATTGCATCGGGATTGAATACAACAGTCACCACGAGCTTTTTCCTCCATGGGAGTAATGTCTCATTGAGTCTACGCTTTGTTCGATCCCTGGAAGACCAGCAGTAGTTTCCGATGCACATCTGGTGGCATTCAGTAATCGGGGACTATCTGAGTGTTGATGAAACACAGAAATTGTGTCGGGATTGAGTACCACAATCACCATGCGCACTGTCTTCCATGGGAGTAATGTCTCAAACAGTCTATGCTTTGATCGTTCCTAGTACGACCAGTAGTATTCCCGATTAACATCTGGATTCAATCTGTAATCTGTGGACCTTCAAAGTGTTGATGAAACACAGAAATTGCATCAGGATTGAATACAATAGTCACCATGCGCACTTTCCTCAATGTGTGTAATGTCTCAAACAGTCTACGCTTTGATCGTTCCCTGGTAAACAAGCAGTAGCTTCCGATGCACATCTGGAGGCATTCTGTAATCTGTTGTCCTTCAAAGTGTTGACGAAACACAGAAATTGCATCGGGATTGAATACAACAGTCACCATGCGAACTTTTCTCCATGGGAGTAATGTCTCAAAGAGTCTACGGTTTGATCGTTCCCTCGAAATCCAGTAGTAGTTTCCGATGCACATCTGGAGGCAATCTGTAATCTGTGGAACTTCAAAGTGTTGATGAGACACAGAAATTACA
Organism: Schistocerca gregaria; assembly: GCF_023897955.1. Taxonomy (NCBI): domain Eukaryota; kingdom Metazoa; phylum Arthropoda; class Insecta; order Orthoptera; family Acrididae; genus Schistocerca; species Schistocerca gregaria. The sequence goes on from NC_064922.1 coordinate 99,907,444, forward strand.
TCGGGATTGAATACAACAGTCACCATGCGAACTTTCCTCCATGGGGTAATGTCTCAAGCAGTCTACGCTTTGATCGTTTCCTGGAAGACCAGTAGTAGTTTCCGTTGCACATCTGGAGGCATACTGTAATCTGTGGACATTCAAAGTGTTGATGAAACACAGAAATTGTCTCGGGATTGAATACAACAGTCACCATGCGCACTTTCCTCCATGGGAGTAATGTCTCAAACAGTCTACGCTTTGATCGTTCTCTGGAAGACCAGTAGTAGTTTCCGATGCACATCTGGAGGCATTCTGTAATCTGGGGAACTTCTAAATGTTGATGAAACACAGAAATTGCATCGGGATTGAATACAACAGTCACCATGCGAACTTTCCTCCATGATAGTAATGTCTCAAAGAGTTTATGCTTTGATCGTTCCCTGGAAGACCAGTAGTAGTTTCCGATGCACATCTGGATTCAATCTGTAATCTGTGGGCCTTCAAAGTGTTGATGAAACACAGAAATTGCATCAGGATTGAATACAATAGTCACCATGCGCACTTTCCTCAAAGGGTGTAATGTCTCAAACAGTCTACGCTTTGATCGTTCCCTGGAAAACCAGTAGTAGTTTCCGATGCACATCTGGAGGCATTCTGTAATCTGTGGACTTTCAAAGTGTTGATGAAACACAGAAATTGCATCGGGATTGAATACAACAGTCACCATGAGCACTTTCCTCAATGCGAGTAACGTCTCAAACAGTCTACGCTTTGATCGTTCCCTGGAAGACCACTAGTAGTTTTCGATGCACGTCTGGAGGCATTCTCTAATCTGTGGACTAACTGAGTGTTGATAAAAGACAGAAATTGCATCGGGATTGAATACAACAGTAACCATGCGCACTTTGCTCCATGGGAGTAATGTCTCCAACAGGATACGCTTTGATCGTTCCCTGGACGACCAGTAGTAGATTCCAATGCACATCTGGGGTCATTCTATAATCTGTGGACAATCAGAGTGTTGATGAAACACGGAAATAGCATCGGGATTGAATGCAACAGTCACCATGAGAACTTTCCTCAATGGGAGTAATGTCTCAAAGAGTTTATGCTTTGATCGTTCCCTGGAAGACCAGTAGTAGTTTCCGATGCACATCTGGATTCAATCTGTAATCTGTGGGCCTTCAAAGTGTTGATGAAACACAGAAATTGCATCAGGATTGAATACAATAGTCACCATGCGCACTTTCCTCAATGGGTGTAATGTCTCAAACAGTCTACGCTTTGATCGCTCCCTGGAAAACCAGTAGTAGCTTCCGATGCACATCTGGAGGCATTCTGTAATCTGTGGATCTTCAAAGTGTTGATGAAACACAGAATTTGCATCGGGATTGAATACAACAGTCACCATGAGCACTTTCCTCAATGCGAGTAACGTCTCAAACAGTCTACGCTTTGATCGTTCACTGGAAGACCACTAGTAGTTTCCGATGCACGTCTGGAGGCATTCTCTAATCTGTAGACTAATTGAGTGTTGATAAAAGACAGAAATTGCATCGGGATTGAATACAACAGTAACCATGCGCACTTTGCTCCATGGGAGTAATGTCTCAAACAGTATACGCTTTGATCGTTCCCTGGACGACCAGTAGTAGATTTCAATGCACATCTGGGGTCATTCTATAAACTGTGGACAATCAGAGTGTTGATGAAACACGGAAATTGCATCGGGATTGAATGCAACAGTCACCATGCGCACTTTCCTCCATGGAAGTAATGTCTCAAACAGTCTACGCTTTGATCGTTCCCTGGTAGACCAGTAGTATTTTCCGATGCACATCTGGAGACAATCTGTAAGCTGGGGACCTTCAAAGTGTTGATGGAACACAGAAATTGCATCGGGATTGAATACAACAGTCACCACGAGCTTTTTCCTCCATGGGAGTAATGTCTCATTGAGTCTACGCTTTGTTCGATCCCTGGAAAACCAGTAGTAGTTTCCGATGCACATCTGGTGGCATTCAGTTATCGGGGACTATCTGAGTGTTGATGAAACACAGAAATTGCGTCGGGATTGAGTACCACAGTCACCATGCGCACTGTCCTCCATGGGAGTAATGTCTCAAACAGTCTATGCTTTGATCGTTCCCAGTACGACCAGTAGTATTCCCGATTAACATCTGGATTCAATCTGTAATATGTGGACCTTCAAAGTCTTGATGAAACTCAGAAATTGCATCAGGATTGAATACAGTAGTCACCATGCGCACTTTCCTCAATGGGTGTAATGTCTCAAACAGTCTACGCTTTGATCGTTCCCTGGTAATCAAGCAGTAGCTTCCGATGCACATCTGGAGGCATTCTTTAATCTGTTGTCCTTCAAAGTGTTGATGAAACACAGAAATTGCATCGGGATTGAATACAACACTCACCATGCGAACTTTCCTCCATGGGAGTAATGTCTCAAAGGGTCTACGGTTTGATCGTTCCCTCGAATTCCAGTAGTAGTTTCCGATGCACATCTGGAGGCAATCTGTAATCTGTGGACCTTCAAAGTGTTGATGAGACACAGAAATTGCATCGGGATTGAATACAACAGTCACCATGCGAACTTTCCTCCATGAGGTAATGTCTCAAACAGTCTACGCTTTGATCGTTTCCTGGAAGACCAGTAGTAGTTTCCGTTGCACATCTGGAAGCATACTGTAATCTGTGGACGTTCAAAGTGTTGATGAAACACAGAAATTGTCTCGGGATTGAATACAACAGTCACCATGCGCACTTTCCTCCATGGGAGTAATGTCTCAAACAGTCTACGCTTTGATCGTTCTCTGGAAGACCAGTACTAGTTTCCGATGCACATCTGGAGGCATTCTGTAATCTGGGGAACTTCTAAATGTTGATGAAACACAGAAATTGCATCGGGATTCAATACAACAGTCACCATGCGAACTTTCCTCCATGGGAGTAATGTCTCAAAGAGTTTATGCTTTGATCGTTCCCTGGTAGACCAGTAGTATTTTCCGATGCACATCTGGAGACAATCTGTAATCTGGGGACCTTCAAAGTGTTGATGAAACACAGAAATTGCATCGGAATTGAATAAAACAGTCACCACGAGCTTTTTCCTCCATGGGAGTAAAGTCTCATTGAGTCTACGCTTTGTTCGATCCCTGGAAGACCAGTAGTAGTTTCCGATGCACATCTGGTGGCAATCTGTAATCTGTGGACCTTCAAAGTGTTGATGAGACACAGAAATTGCATCGGGATTGAATACAACAGTCACCATGCGAATTTTCCTCCATGGGGTAATGTCTCAAACAGTCTATGCTTTGATCGTTCCCAGTACGACCGGTAGTATTCCCGATTAACATCTGGATTCAATCTGTAATCTGTGGACCTTCAAAGTGTTGATGAAACACAGAATTTGCATCAGGATTGAATACAGTAGTCACGAAGCGCACTTTCCTCAATGGGTGTAATTTCTCAAATTGTCTACGCTTTGATCGTTCCCTGGTAAACATGCAGTATCTTCCGATGCACATCTGGTGGCATTCTGTAATCTGTTGTCCTTCAAAGTGTTGATGAAACACAGAAATTGCATCGGGATTGAATACAACAGTCACCATGCGAACTTTCCTCCATGGGAGTAATGTCTCAAAGAGTCTACGGTTTCATCGTTCCCTCGAATTCCAGTAGTAGTTTCCGATGCACATCTGGAGGCAATCTGTAATCTGTGGACCTTCAAAGTGTTGATGAGACACAGAAATTGCATCGGGATTGAATACAACAGTCACCATGCGAACTTTCCTCCATGGGGTAATGTCTCAAACAGTCTACGCTTTGATCGTTTCCTGGAAGACCAGTAGTAGTTTCCGTTGCACATCTGGAGGCATACTGTAATCTGTGGACGTTCAAAGTGTTGATGAAACACAGAAATTGCCTCGGGATTGAATACCACAGTCACCATGCGCACTTTCCTCCATGGGAGTAATGTCTCAAACAGTTTACACTTTGATCGAACCCTGGAAAACCAGTAGTAGTTTCCGATGCACATTTGAAGGTATTCTGTAATCTGTGGACCTTCAAACTCTTGATGAAACGATGCACATCTGGAGGCATTCTGTAGTCTGTGGATTATCAGAGTGTTGATGAAACACAGAAATTCCATCGGGATTGAATACAACAGTCACCATGCGCACTTTCCTCCATGGGAGTAATGTCTCAAAGTGTCTATGCTTTGATCGTTCCCTGGTAGACCAGTAGTAGTTTCCGATGCACATCTGGATTCAATCTGTAATCTGTGGGCCTTCAAAGTGTTGATGAAACACAGAAATTCAATCAGAATTGAATACAATAGTCACCATGCGCACTTTCCTCAATGGGTGTAATGTCTCAAACAGTCTACGCTTTGATCGTTCCCTGGTAAACAAGCAGTAGCTTCCGATGCACATCTGGAATCATTCTGTAATCTGTTGTCCTTCAAAGGGTTAATGAAACACAGAAATTGCATCGGGATTGAATACAACAGTCACCATGCGAACTTTCCTCCATGGGAGTAATGTCTCAAAGAGTCTATGATTTGATCGTTCCCTGGAAGACCAGTAGTAGTTTCCGTTGCACATCTGGAGGCATACTGTAATCTGTGGACGTTCAAAGTGTTGATGAAACACAGAAATTGCCTCGGGATTGAATACAACAGGCACCATGCGCACTTTCCTCCATGGGAGTAATGTCTCAAACAGTTTACGCTTTGATCGAACCCTGGAAAACCAGTAGTAGTTTCCGATGCACATTTGAGGTTATTCTGTAATCTGTGGACCTTCAAACTCTTGATGAAACGATGCACATCTTCAGGCATTCTGTGGTCTGTGGACTATCAGAGTGTTGATGAAACACAGAAATTTCATCGGGATTGAATACAACAGTCACCATGCGCACTTTCCTCCATGGGAGTAATGTCTCAAACAGTCTACGCTTTGATCGTTCTCTGGAAGACCAGTAGTAGTTTCCGATGCACATCTGGAGGCATTCTGTAATCTGGGGAACTTCTAAGTGTTGATGAAACACAGAAATTGCATCGGGATTGAATACAACAGTCACCATGCGAACTTTCCTCCATGGGAGTAATGTCTCAAAGAGTCTATGCTTTGATCGTTCCCTGGTAGACCAGTAGTAGTTTCCGATGCACATCTGGATTCAATCTGTAGTCTGTGGGCCTTCAAAGTGTTGATGAAACACAGAAATTCAATCAGTATTGAATACAATAGTCACCATGCGCACTTTCCTCAATGGGTGTAATGTCTCAAACAGTCTACGCTTTGATCGATCCCTGGAAAACCAGTAGTAGCTTCCGGTGCACATCTGGAGGCAATGTGTAATCTGTGGACCATCAAACTCTTGATGAAACGATGCACATCTGGAGGCATTCTGTAGTCTGTGGACTATCAGAGTGTTGATGAAACACAGAAATTGCATCAGGATTGAATACAATAGTCACCATGCGCACTTTCCTCAATGGGTGTAATGTCTCAAACAGTCTACGCTTTGATCGTTCCCTGGTAAACAAGCAGTAGCTTCCGATGCACATCTGGAATCATTCTGTAATCTGTTGTCCTTCAAAGTGTTAATGAAACACAGAAATTGCATCGGGATTGAATACAACAGTCACCATGCGAACTTTCCTCCATGGGAGTAATGTCTCAAAGAGTCTATGATTTGATCGTTCCCTGGAAGACCAGTAGTAGTTTCCGTTGCACATCTGGAGGCATACTGTAATCTGTGGACGTTCAAAGTGTTGATGAAACACAGAAATTGCCTCGGGATTGAATACAACAGGCACCATGCGCACTTTCCTCCATGGGAGTAATGTCTCAAACAGTTTACGCTTTGATCGAACCCTGGAAAACCAGTAGTAGTTTCCAATGCACATTTGAAGGTATTCTCTAATCTGTGGACCTTCAAACTCTTGATGAAACGATGCACATCTGGAGGCATTCTGTAGTCTGTGGACTATCAGAGTGTTGATGAAACACAGAAATTTCATCGTGATTGAATACAACAGTCACCATGCGCACATTCCTCCATTTCAGTAATGTCCCAAACAGTCTACGCTTTGATCGTTCTCTGGAAGACCAGTAGTAGTTTGCGATGCACATCTGGAGGCATTCTGTAATCTGGGGAACTTCTAAGTGTTGATGAAACACAGAAATTGCATCGGGATTGAATACAACAGTCACCATGCGAACTTTCCTCCATAAGAGTAATGTCTCAAAGAGTCTATGCTTTGATCGTTCCCTGGAAGACCAGTAGTAGTTTCCGATGCACATCTGGATTCAATCTGTAATCTGTGGGCCTTCAAAGTGTTGATGAAACACAGAAATTGCATCAGGATTGAATACAATAGTCACCATGCGCACTTTCCTCGATGGGTGTAATGTCTCAAACAGTCTACGCTTTGATCGTTCCCTGGAAAACCAGTAGTAGCTTCCGATGCACATCTATAGGCATTCTGTAATCTGTGGACCTTCAAAGTGTTGATGAAACACAGAAATTGCATCGGGATTGAATACAACAGTCACCATGAGCACTTTCCTCCATGCGAGTAACGTCTCAAACAGTCTACGCTTTGATCGTTCCCTGGAAGACCACTAGTAGTTTGCGATGCACGTCTGGAGGCATTTTGTAATCTGTGGACTAACTGAGTGTTGAAAAAAGACAGAAATTGCATCGGGATTGAATACAACATTCACCATGGGAACTTTCCTCCTTGGGAGTAATGTCTCAAAGAGTCTACGGTTTGATCGTTCCCTCGAATTCCAGTAGTAATTTCCGATGCACATCTGGAGGCCATCTGTAATCTGTGGACCTTCAAAGTGTTGATGAGACACAGAAATTGCCTCGGGATTGAACACAACAGTCATCATGTGCACTTTCCTCCATGGGAGTAATGTCTCAAACAGTTTACGCTTTGATCGAACCCTGGAAAACCAGTAGTAGTTTCCGATGCACATTTGAGGTTATTCTGTAATCTGTGGACCTTCAAACTCTTGATGAAACGATGCACATCTTCAGGCATTCTGTGGTCTGTGGACTATCAGAGTGTTGATGAAACACAGAAATTTCATCGGGATTGAATACAACAGTCACCATGCGCACTTTCCTAAATGGGAATAATGTCTCAAACAGTCTACGCTTTGATCGTTCTCTGGAAGACCAGTAGTAGTTTCCGATGCACATCTGGAGGCATACTGTAATCTGTGGACGTTCAAAGTGTTGATGAAACACAGAAATTGCCTCGGGATTGAATACAACAGTCATCATGCGCACTTTCCTCCATGGGAGTAATGTCTCAAACAGTTTACGCTTTGATCGAACCATGGAAATCCAGTAGTAGTTTCCGATGCACATTTGAGGGTATTATGTAATCTGTGGACCTTCAAACTCTTGATGAAACGATGCACATCTTCAGGCATTCTGTGGTCTGCGGACTATCAGAGTGTTGATGAAACACAGAAATTTCATCGGGATTGAAAACAACAGTCACCATGCGCACTTTCCTCCATGGGAGTAATGTCTCAAACAGTCTACGCTTTGATCGTTCTCTGGAAGACCAGTAGTAGTTTCCGATGCACATCTGGAGGCATTCTGTAATCTGTGGAACTTCTAAGTGTTGATGAACCACAGAAATTGCATCGGGATTGAATACAACAGTCACCATGCGAACTTTCCTCCATGGGAGTAATGTCTCAAAGAGTCTATGCTTTGATCGTTCCCTGGAAGACCAGTAGTAGTTTCCGATGCACATCTGGATTCAATCTGTAATCTGTGGGCCTCCAAAGTGTTGATGAAACACAGAAATTGCATCAGGATTGAATACAATAGTCACCATGCGCACTTTCCTCAATGGGTGTAATGTCTCAAAAAGTCTACGCTTTGATCGTTCCCTGGAAAACCAGTAGTAGCTTCCGATGCACATCTGGAGGCATTCTGTAATCTGTGGACCTTCAAAGTGTTGATGAGACACAGAAATTGCATCGGGACTGAATACAACAGTCACCATGAGCACTTGCCTCCATGCGAGTAACGTCTCAAACAGTCTACGCTTTGATCGTTCCCTGGAAGACCACTAGTAGTTTCCCATGCACGTCTGGAGGCATTCTGTAATCTGTAGCCTTCAAAGTGTTGATGAAACACAGAAATTGCATCGGGATTGAATACAACAGTCACCATGCCCACTTTCCTCCATTGGAGTAATGTCTCAAATAGTCTACGCTTTGATCGTTCTCTGGAAGACCAGTAGTAGATACCGATGCACATCTGGAGGCGTTCTGTAATCTGTGGACTATCAGAGTGTTGATGAAACACAGAAATTGCATCGGGATTGAATACAACAGACAGCATGCGCATTTTCCACCAATGGAGTAATGTCTCAAACTGTCATCGCTGTGATTGTTCCCGGAAGACCAGTAATAGTTTCCCATGCACATCTGGAGGCATTCTCTAATCTGCTGACTATCCGAGTGTAGATGAAACACAGACATTGCATCGGGATTGAAGACAACAGTCACCATGCGAACTTTCCTCCATGGGAGTAATGTCTCATAGAGTCTACGATTTGATCGATCCCTGGAAGACCAGTAGTACTTTCCGATGCACATCTGGTGGCATTCAGTAATCGGGGACTATCTAAGTGTTGATGAAACACAGAAATTGTGTCGGGATTGAATACAATAGTCACCATGCGCACTTTCCTCAATGGGTGTAATGTCTCAAACAGTCTACGCTTTGATCGATCCCTGGAAAACCAGTAGTAGCTTCCGGTGCACATCTGGAGGCAATGTGTAATCTGTGGACCTTCAAACTCTTGATGAAACGATGCACATCTGGAGGCATTCTGTAGTCTGTGGACTATCAGAGTGTTGATGAAACACAGAAATTGCATCAGGATTGAATACAATAGTCACCATGCGCACTTTCCTCAATGGGTGTAATGTCTCAAACATTCTACGCTTTGATCGTTCCCTGGTAAACAAGCAGTAGCTTCCGATGCACATCTGGAATCATTCTGTAATCTGTTGTCCTTCAAAGTGTTAATGAAACACAGAAATTGCATCGGGATTGAATACAACAGTCACCATGCGAACTTTCCTCCATGGGAGTAATGTCTCTAAGAGTCTATGATTTGATCGTTCGCTGGAAGACCAGTAGTAGTTTCCGTTGCACATCTGGAGGCATACTGTAATCTGTGGACGTTCAAAGTGTTGATGAAACACAGAAATTGCCTCGGGATTGAATACAACAGGCACCATGCGCACTTTCCTCCATGGGAGTAATGTCTCAAACAGTTTACGCTTTGATCGAACCCTGGAAAACCAGTAGTAGTTTCCAATGCACATTTGAAGGTATTCTGTAATCTGTGGACCTTCAAACTCTTGATGAAACGATGCACATCTGGAGGCATTCTGTAGTCTGTGGACTATCAGAGTGTTGATGAAACACAGAAATTTCATCGGGATTGAATACAACAGTCACCATGCGCACTTTCCTCCATTTGAGTAATGTCCCAAACAGTCTACGCTTTGATCGTTCTCTGGAAGACCAGTAGTAGTTTGCGATGCACATCTGGAGGCATTCTGTAATCTGGGGAACTTCTAAGTGTTGATGAAACACAGAAATTGCATCGGGATTGAATACAACAGTCACCATGCGAACTTTCCTCCATAAGAGTAATGTCTCAAAGAGTCTATGCTTTGATCGTTCCCTGGAAGACCAGTAGTAGTTTCCGATGCACATCTGGATTCAATCTGTAATCTGTGGGCCTTCAAAGTGTTGATGAAACACAGAAATTGCATCAGGATTGAATACAATAGTCACCATGCGCACTTTCCTCAATGGGTGTAATGTCTCAAACAGTCTACGCTTTGATCGTTCCCTGGAAAACCAGTAGTAGCTTTCGATGCACATCTATAGGCATTCTGTAATCTGTGGACCTTCAAAGTGTTGATGAAACACAGAAATTGCATCGGGATTGAATACAACAGTCACCATGAGCACTTTCCTCCATGCGAGTAACGTCTCAAACAGTCTACGCTTTGATCGTTCCCTGGAAGACCACTAGTAGTTTGCGATGCACGTCTGGAGGCATTTTGTAATCTGTGGACTAACTGAGTGTTGAAAAAAGACAGAAATTGCATCGGGATTGAATACAACAGTAACCATGGGCACTTTGCTCCATGGGAGTAATGTCTCAAACAGTCTACGCTTTGATCGTTCCCTGGTAGACCAGTAGTATTTTCCGATGCACATCTGGAGACATTCTGTAATCTGGGGACCATCAAATTGTTGATGAAACACAGAAATTGCATCGCGATTGAATACAACATTCACCATGCGCACTTTCCTCAATGGGTGTAATGTCTCAAACAGTCTACGCTTTGATCGTTCCCTGGAAAACCAGTAGTAGCTGTCGATGCACATCTATAGGCATTCTGTAATCTGTGGACCTTCAAAGTGTTGATGAAACACAGAAATTGCATCGGGATTGAATACAACAGTCACCATGAGCACTTTCCTCCATGCGAGTAACGTCTCAAACAGTCTACGCTTTGATCGTTCCCTGGAAGACCACTAGTAGTTTCCGATGCACATCTGGAGGCATACTGTAATCTGTGGACGTTCAAAGTGTTGATGAAACACAGAAATTGCCTCGGGATTGAATACAACAGTCATCATGCGCACTTTCCTCCATGGGAGTAATGTCTCAAACAGTTTACGCTTTGATCGAACCCTGGAAATCCAGTAGTAGTTTCCGATGCACATTTGAGGGTATTATGTAATCTGTGGACCTTCAAACTCTTGATGAAACGATGCACATCTTCAGGCATTCTGTGGTCTGCGGACTATCAGAGTGTTGATGAAACACAGAAATTTCATCGGGATTGAATACAACAGTCACCATGCGCACTTTCCTCCATGGGAGTAATGTCTCAAACAGTCTACGCTTTGATCGTTCTCTGGAAGACCAGTAGTAGTTTCCGATGCACATCTGGAGGCATTCTGTAATCTGTGGAACTTCTAAGTGTTGATGAACCACAGAGATTGCATCGGGATTGAATACAACAGTCACCATGCGAACTTTCCTCCATCGGGAGTAATGTCTCAAAGAGTCTATGCTTTGATCGTTCCCTGGAAGACCAGTAGTAGTTTCCGATGCACATCTGGATTCAATCTGTAATCTGTGGGCCTCCAAAGTGTTGATGAAACACAGAAATTGCATCAGGATTGAATACAATAGTCACCATGCGCACTTTCCTCAATGGGTGTAATGTCTCAAAAAGTCTACGCTTTGATCGTTCCCTGGAAAACCAGTAGTAGCTTCCGATGCACATCTGGAGGCATTCTGTAATCTGTGGACCTTCAAAGTGTTGATGAGACACAGAAATTGCATCGGGACTGAATACAACAGTCACCATGAGCACTTGCCTCCATGCGAGAAACGTCTCAAACAGTCTACGCTTTGATCGTTCCCTGGAAGACCACTAGTAGTTTCCCATGCACGTCTGGAGGCATTCTGTAATCTGTAGCCTTCAAAGTGTTGATGAAACTCAGAAATTGCATCGGGATTGAATACAACAGTCACCATGCCCACTTTCCTCCATTGGAGTAATGTCTCAAATAGTCTACGCTTTGATCGTTCTCTGGAAGACCAGTAGTAGATACCGATGCACATCTGGAGGCGTTCTGTAATCTGTGGACTGTCAGAGTGTTGATGAAACACAGTAATTGCATCGGGATTGAATACAACAGACAGCATGCGCATTTTCCACCAATGGAGTAATGTCTCAAACTGTCATCGCTGTGATTGTTCCCGGAAGACCAGTAATAGTTTCCCATGCACATCTGGAGGCATTCTCTAATCTGCTGACTATCCGAGTGTAGATGAAACACAGACATTGCATCGGGATTGAAGACAACAGTCACCATGCGAACTTTCCTCCATGGGAGTAATGTCTCATAGAGTCTACGATTTGATCGATCCCTGGAAGACCAGTAGTACTTTCCGATGCACATCTGGTGGCATTCAGTAATCGGGGACTATCTAAGTGTTGATGAAACACAGAAATTGTGTCGGGATTGAGTACCACAGTCACCATGCCCACTGTCCTCCATGGGAGTAATGTCTCAAACAGTCTATGGTTTGATCGTTCCCAGTACGACCAGTAGTATTCCCGATTAACATCTGGATTCAATCTGTAATCTGTGGACCTTCAAAGTGTTGATGAAACACAGAAATTGCATCAGGATTGAATACAATAGTCACCATGCGCACTTACCTCAATGGGTGTAATGTCTCAAACAGTCTACGCTTTGATCGTTCCCTGGTAAACAAGCAGTAGCTTCCGATGCACATCTGGAGGCATTCTGTAATCTGTTGTCCTTCAAAGTGTTGATGAAACACAGAAATTGCATCGGGATTGAATACAACAGTCACCATGCGAACTTTCCTCCATGGGAGTAATGTCTCAAAGAGTCTATGCTTTGATCGTTCCCTGGAAGACCAGTAGTAGTTTCCGTTGCTCATCTGGATTCAATCTGTAATCTGTGGGCCTTCGAAGTGTTGATGAAACACAGAAATTGCATCAGTATTGAATACAATAGTCACCATGCGCACTTTCCTCAATGGGTGTAATGTCTCAAACAGTCTACGCTTTGATCGTTCTTTGGAAAACCAGTAGTAGCTTCCGATGCACATCGGGAGTCAATCTGTAATCTGTGGACCTTCAAAGTGTTGATGAAACACAGAAATTGCATCGGGATTGAATACAACAGTCACCATGAGCACTTTCCTCCATGCGAGTATTGTCTCAAACAGTCTACGCCTTGATCGTTCCCTGGAAGACCACTAGTAGTTTCCGATGCACGTCTGGAGGCATTCTGTAATCTGTGGACTAACTGAGTGTTGATAAAACACAGAAATTGCATCGGGATTGAATACAACAGTAACCATCCGCACTTTGCTCCATGGGAGTAATGTCTCAAACAGTATACGCTTTGATCGTTCCCTGGACGACCAGTTGTAGATTCCAATGCACATCTGGGGTCATTGTATAAACTGTGGACAATCAGAGTGTTGTTGAAACACGGAAATTGCATCGGTATTGAATGCAACAGTCACCATGCTCACTTTCCTCCATGGGAGTAATGTCTCAAACGGTCTACGCTTTGATCGTTCCCTGGTAGACCAGTAGTATTTTCCGATGGACATCTGGAGGCATTCTGTAATCTGGGGACCTTCGAAGTGTTGATGAAACACAGAAATTGCATCGGGATTGAATACAACATTCAACATGCAAACTTTCCTCCATTGGAGTAATGTCTCAAAGAGTCTACGGTTTGATCGTTCCCTCGAATTCCTGTTGTAGTTTCCGATGCACATCTGGAGGCAATCTGTATTCTGTGGTCCTTCAAAGTGTTGATGAGACACAGAAATTGCATCGGGATTGAATACAACAGTCACCTTGCGAACTTTCCTCCATGGGGTAATGTCTCAAACAGTCTACGCTTTGATCGTTTCCTGGAAGACCAGTAGTAGTTTCCGTTGCACATCTGGAGGCATACTGTAATCTGTGGACGTTCAAAGTGTTGATGAAACACAGAAATTGCCTCGGGATTGAAACAACAGTCACCATGCGCACTTTCCTCCATGGGAGTAATGTCTCAAACAGTCTACGCTTTGATCGTTCTCTGGAAGACCAGTAGTAGATACCGATGCACATCTGGAGGCGTTCTGTAATCTGTGGACTATCAGAGTGTTGATGAAACACAGAAATTGCATCGGGATTGAATACAACAGACAGCATGCGCATTTTCCACCAATGGAGTAATGTCTCAAACTGTCATCGCTGTGATTGTTCCCGGAAGACCAGTAATAGTTTCCCATGCACATCTGGAGGCATTCTCTAATCTGCTGACTATCCGAGTGTAGATGAAACACAGACATTGCATCGGGATTGAAGACAACAGTCACCATGCGAACTTTCCTCCATGGGAGTAATGTCTCATAGAGTCTACGATTTGATCGATCCCTGGAAGACCAGTAGTACTTTCCGATGCACATCTGGTGGCATTCAGTAATCGGGGACTATCTAAGTGTTGATGAAACACAGAAATTGTGTCGGGATTGAGTACCACAGTCACCATGCCCACTGTCCTCCATGGGAGTAATGTCTCAAACAGTCTATGCCTTGATCGTTCCCAGTACGACCAGTAGTATTCCCGATTAACATCTGGATTCAATCTGTAATCTGTGGACCTTCAAAGTGTTGATGAAACACAGAAATTGCATCAGGATTGAATACAACAGTCACCATGCGCACTTTCCTCGATGGGTGTAATGTCTCAAACAGTCTACGCTTTGATCGTTCCCTGGTAAACAAGCAGTAGCTTCCGATGCACATCTGGAGGCATTCTGTAATCTGTTGTCCTTCAAAGTGTTGATGAAACACAGAAATTGCATCGGGATTGAATACAACAGTCACCATGCGAACTTTCCTCCATGGGAGTAATGTCTCAAAGAGTCTATGCTTTGATCGTTCCCTGGAAGACCAGTAGTAGTTTCCGATGCTCATCTGGATTCAATCTGTAATCTGTGGGCCTTCAAAGTGTTGATGAAACACAGAAATTGCATCAGTATTGAATACAATAGTCACCATGCGCACTTTCCTCAATGGGTGTAATGTCTCAAACAGTCTACGCTTTGATCGTTCTTTGGAAAACCAGTAGTAGCTTCCGATGCACATCGGGAGTCATTCTGTAATCTGTGGAGCTTCAAACTCTTGATGAAACGATGCACATCTTCAGGCATTCTGTGGTCTGTGGACTATCAGAGTGTTGATGAAACACAGAAATTTCATCGGGATTGAATACAACAGTCACCATGCGCTCTTTCCTAAATGGGAGTAATGTCTCAAACAGTCTACGCTTTGATCGTTCTCTGGAAGACCAGTAGTAGTTTCCGATGCACATCTGGAGGCATACTGTAATCTGTGGACGTTCAAAGTGTTGATGAAACACAGAAATTGCCTCGGGATTGAATACAACAGTCATCATGCGCACTTTCCTCCATGGGAGTAATGTCTCAAACAGTTTACGCTTTGATCGAACCCTGGAAATCCAGTAGTAGTTTCCGATGCACATTTGAGGGTATTATGTAATCTGTGGACCTTCAAACTCTTGATGAAACGATGCACATCTTCAGGCGTTCTGTGGTCTGCGGACTATCAGAGTGTTGATGAAACACAGAAATTTCATCGGGATTGAATACAACAGTCACCATGCGCACTTTCCTCCATGGGAGTAATGTCTCAAACAGTCTACGCTTTGATCGTTCTCTGGAAGACCAGTAGTAGTTTCCGATGCACATCTGGAGGCATTCTGTAATCTGTGGAACTTCTAAGTGTTGATGAAACACAGAAATTGCATCGGGATTGAATACAACGGTCACCATGCGAACTTTCCTCCATGGGAGTAATGTCTCAAAGAGTCTATGCTTTGATCGTTCCCTGGAAGACCAGTAGTAGTTTCCGATGCACATCTGGATTCAATCTGTAATCTGTGGGCCTCCAAAGTGTTGATGAAACACAGAAATTGCATCAGGATTGAATACAAGAGTCACCATGCGCACTTTCCTCAATGGGTGTAATGTCTCAAAAAGTCTACGCTTTGATCGTTCCCTGGAAAATCAGTAGTAGCTTCCGATGCACATCTGGAGGCATTCTGTAATCTGTGGACCTTCAAAGTGTTGATGAGACACAGAAATTGCATCGGGATTGAATACAACAGTCACCATGAGCACTTGCCTCCATGCGAGTAACGTCTCAAACAGTCTACGCTTTGATCGTTCCCTGGAAGACCACTAGTAGTTTCCCGTGCACGTCTGGAGGCATTCTGTAATCTGTAGCCTTCAAAGTGTTGATGAAACACAGAAATTGCATCGGGATTGAATACAACAGTCACCATGCCCACTTTCCTCCATTGGAGTAATGTCTCAAATAGTCTACGCTTTGATCGTTCTCTGGAAGACCAGTAGTAGATACCGATGCACATCTGGAGGCGTTCTGTAATCTGTGGACTATCAGAGTGTTGATGAAACACAGAAATTGCATCAAAATTGAATACAACAGACAGCATGCGCATTTTCCACCAATGGAGTAATGTCTCAAACTGTCATCGCTGTGATTGTTCCCGGAAGACCAGTAATAGTTTCCCATGCACATCTGGAGGCATTCTCTAATCTGCTGACTATCCGAGTGTAGATGAAACACGGACATTGCATCGGGATTGAAGACAACAGTCACCATGCGAACTTTCCTCCATGGGAGTAATGTCTCATAGAGTCTACGATTTGATCGATCCCTGGAAGACCAGTAGTACTTTCCGATGCACATCTGGTGGCATTCAGTAATCGGGGACAATCTAAGTGTTGATGAAACACAGAAATTATGTCGGGATTGAGTACCACAGTCACCATGCCCACTGTCCTCCATGGGAGTAATGTCTCAAACAGTCTATGCTTTGATCGTTCCCAGTACGACCAGTAGTATTCCCGATTAACATCTGGATTCAATCTGTAATCTGTGGACCTTCAAAGTGTTGATGAAACACAGAAATTGCATCAGGATTGAATACAATAGTCACCATGCGCACTTTCCTCAATGGGTGTAATGTCTCAAACAGTCTACGCTTTGATCGTTCCCTGGTAAACAAGCAGTAGTTTCCGATGCACATCTGGAGGCATTCTGTAATCTGTTGTCCTTCAAAGTGTTGATGAAACACAGAAATTGCATCGGGATTGAATACAACAGTCACCATGCGAACTTTCCTCCATGGGAGTAATGTCTCAAAGAGTCTATGCTTTGATCGTTCCCTGGAAGACCAGTAGTAGTTTCCGATGCTCATCTGGATTCAATCTGTAATCTGTGGGTCTTCAAAGTGTTGATGAAACACAGAAATTGCATCAGTATTGAATACAATAGTCACCATGCGCACTTTCCTCAATGGGTGTAATGTCTCAAACAGTCTACGCTTAGATCGTTCTTTGGAAGACCAGTAGTAGCTTCCGATGCACATCGGGAGTCATTCTGTAATCTGTGGACCTTCAAAGTGTTGATGAAACACAGAAATTGCATCGGGATTGAATGCAACAGTCACCTTGCGAACTTTCCTCCATGGGGTAATGTCTCAAACAGTCTACGCTTTGATCGTTTCCTGGAAGACCAGTAGTAGTTTCAGTTGCACATCTGGAGGCATACTGTAATCTGTGGATTTTCAAAGTGTTGATGAAACACAGAAATTGCCTCGGGATTGAATACAACAGTCACCATGCGCACTTTCCTCCATGGGAATAATGTCTCAAACAGTTTACGCTTTAATCGAACCCTGGAAAACCAGTAGTAGTTCCCGATGCACATTTGAAGGTATTCTATAATCTGTGGACCTTCAAACTCTTGATGAAACGATGCATATCTGGAGACATTCTGTAGTGTGTGGACTATCAGAGTGTTGATGAAACACTGAAATTTCTTCGGGATTGAATACAAGTCACCATGCGGACTTTCCTCCATGGGAGTAAGGTCTCAAACAGTCTACGCTTTGATCGTTCTCTGGAAGACCAGTAGTAGTTTCCGATGCACATCTGGATTCAATCTGTAATCTGTGGGCCTTCAAAGTGTTGATGAAACACAGGAATTGCATCAGTATTACATACAATAGTCACCATGCGCACTTTCCTCAATGGGTGTAATGTCTCAAACAGTCTACGCTTTGATCGTTCCCTGGAAAACCAGTAGTAGCTTCCGATGCACATCTGGAGGCATTCTGTAATCTGTGGACCTTCAAAGTGTTGATGAAACACAGAAATTGCATCGGGATTGAATACAACAGTCACCATGAGCACTTTCCTCCATGTGAGTAACGTCTCAAACAGTCTACGCTTTGATCGTTCCCTGGAAGACCACTAGTAGTTTCCGATGCACGTCTGGAGGCATTCTGTAATCTGTAGCCTTCAAAGTGTTGATGAAACACAGAAATTGCATCGGGATTGAATACAACACTCACCATGCGCACTTTCCTCCATGGGAGTATTGTCTCAAATAGTCTACGCTTTGATCGTTCTCTGGAAGACCAGTAGTAGGTTCCGATGCACATCTGGAGGCATTCTGTAATCTGTGGACCTTTAAAGTGTTGATGAGACACAGAAATTGCCTCGGGATTGAATACAACAATTACCAAGCCCACTTTTCTCCATGGGAGTAATGTCTCAAACAGTCTACGCATTGATCGTTCCCTGGTAGACCAGTAGTAGTTTCCGAAGCTCATCTGGAGGCATTCTGTAATCTGTGCATTATCAGGGTGTTGAACACCGAAATTGCATTTTGATTGAATACAACAGTCACCATGCGCACTAATCTCCATGGAAGTAATGTCTCAAACAGTCTACGCTTTGAACGTTCCCAGGAAGACCAGTAGTATTTTCCGACGCAAATCAGGAGGCATTCTGTAATCTGTGGACCCTCAAAGTGTTGATGAAACACAGAAACTGCATCCTGATTGAATACAACAGTCACCATGCGAACTTTCCTCCATGGTTGTAATGTCTCAAACAGGCTACGCTTTGATCGTTCCCTGGATGACCAATAGTAGTTTCCGATGCACTTCTGGAGCCATTCTAGAATCTGTGGACTATCAGAGTTTTGAACACTGAAATTGCATCTTGCTTGAATACAACAGTCACCATTCGCACTTATCTCCATGGGAGTAATGTCTCAAACAGTCTACGCTTTGAACGTTCCCAGGAGGACCAGTGGTAGTATCCGATGCATATCAGGATGCATTCTGTAATCTGTGGACCCTCAAAGTGTTGATGAAACACAGAAACAGCATCCTGATTGAATACAACAGTCACCATGCGCACTTTCCTTAATGGGAGTAATGTCTCAAACAAGCAACGCTTTGATCGTTTCCTGGAAGACCAGTAGTAGTTTCCGTTGCACATCTGGAGGTATTCTGTATCTGTGGACAATCAGAGTGTTGATGAAACACAGAAATTGCATCGGGATTTAATACAACAATCACCATGCGCTCTTTACTCCATGGAAGTAATGTCTCAAACTGTCTGCGCTTTGATCGTTCCCTGGAAGACTAGTAGTAGTTTCCGATACACGTCTGGAGGCATCCTGTAATCTGTGGACCTTCAAAGTGTTAATCAAACACAGAAATTGCATCGGGATTGAATACAACAGTCACCATGCGCACTTTCCTCCATGGGAGTAATGTCTCAAACGGTTTACGCTTTGATCGTTGCCTGGAAGACCAGTAGAAGTTTCCAATGCACATCTCGAGGCATCCTGTAATTTCTGGACTATCGGAGTGTTGATGAAACACAGAAATTGCATCGGGATTGACTACAACAGTCCTCATGCGAACTATCCTCCATGGGAGTAATGTCTCAAACAGTCTACGCTTTGATCGTTCCCTGGAAGACCAGTAGTAGTTTCCGATGCACATCTGGAGGCATTCTGTAATCTGTGGACTATCAGAGTGTTGATGAAACACAGAAATTGTATCGGGATTGAATACAACTGACACCATGCGCACTTTCCTCCATTGGAGTAATGTCTCAAACAGTCTACGCTTTTATCGTTCCCTGGAAGTCCAGTAGTAGTTTCCGATTTACATCTGGAGGCATTCTGTAATCTGTGGACCTTCAAAGTGTTGATGAAACACAGAAATTGCATCGGGATTGAATACAGCAGACACCATGCGCACTTTCCTCCAATGGAGTAATATCTCAAACTGTCATCGCTTTGATCGTTCCCTGAACACCAGTAATAGTTTCTGATGCACATCTGGAGGCATTCTGTAATCTGTGGACTGTCCGAGTGTTGATGAAACACAGATATCGCATCGGGATTGAATACAACAGTCACCATGCGCACTTTCCTCCATTGGAGTAATGTCTCAAACAGTCTACGGTTTGATTGTTCCCTGGAAGACCAGTAGTAGTTTCCGATGCACTTCGGGAGGCATTCTGTAATCTGTGGACAATCAGTGTGTTGATGAAACACAGAAATTGCATCGGGGTTGAATACAGCAGTCACCATGCGCACTTTCCTCCATGGGAGTAATGTCTCAAACAGTTTACGCTTTGATCGTTGCCTGGAAGACCAGTAGAAGTTTCCAATGCACATCTCGAGGAATCCTGTAATTTCTGGACTATCGGAGTGTTGATGAAACACAGAAATTGCGTCGGGATTGAGTACAAAATTTACCATGAGTACTTTCCTATATGGGAGTAATGTCTCAAACAGTCTACGCTTTGATCGTTCCCTGGAAGACCAGTTGTAGTTTCCGATGCACATCTGGAGGCATTCTGTAATCTGTGGACTATCAGAGTGTTGATGAAACACAGAAATTGTATCGGGATTGAATACAACTGACACCATGCGCACTTTCCTCCATTGGAGTAATGTCTCAAACAGTCTACGCTTTTATCGTTCCCTGGAAGTCCAGTAGTAGTTTCCGATTTACATCTGTAGGCATTCTGTAATCTGTGGACTATCATAGTGTTGATTAAACACAGAAATTGCATCGGGATTGAATACAAAAGTCACCATGCGCACTTTCCTCCATGGGAGTAATGTCTTAAAGGGTCTAACCTTTGATCGTTCCCTGGAAGACCAGTAGAAGTGTCCGATGCACATCTGGAGGCATTCTGTTATCTGTTGACTTACAGAGTTTTGAAAAAAACACAGAAATTGCATCGGGATTGAATACAACAGTCACCTTGCGCACTTTCCTCCGTGGGAGTAATGTCTCAAACAGTCTACGCTTTGATCGTTCCCTGGAAGACCAGTAGTAGTTTTCGATGCACATTTAGAGGCATTCTGTAATCTGTGGACTATCAGAGTGTTGACGAAACACAGAAATTGCATCGGGATTGAATACAGCAGACACCATGCGCACTTTCCTCCAATGGAGTAATATCTCAAACTGTTATCGCTTTGATCTTTCCCTGAAGACGAGTAATAGTTTCTGATGCACATCTGGAGGCATTCTGTAATCTGTGGACTATCCGAGTGTTGATGAAACACAGAAATCGCATCGGGATTGAATACAACAGCCACCATGCGCACTTTCCTCCATGGGAGTAATGTCTCAAACAGTCTACGCTTTGATCGTTCCCTGGTAGACCTGTAGTAGTTTCCGAAGCACATCTGGAGGCATTCTGTAATCTGTGGACTATCATAGTGTTGATGAAACATAGAAATTGCATCGGGATTGAATACAAAAGTCACGATGCGCACTTTCCTCCATGGGAGTAATGTCTTAAAGGGTCTACGCTTTGATCGTTCCCTGTAAGACCAATAGTAGTTTACGATGTACTTCTGGAGCCATTCTGTAATCTGTGGACTATCAGAGTGTTGAACTCTGAAATTGCATCTTGATTGAATACAAGAGTCACCATGCGCACTTATGTTCATGGGAGTAATGTCTCAAACAGTCTACGCTTTGAACGTTCCCAGTGGGACCAGTAGTAGTTTACGATGCACATCTGGAGGTATTCTGTATCTGTGGACAATCAGAGTGTTGATGAAACACAGAAATTGCATCGGGATTGAATACAACAATCACCATGCGCTCTTTACTCCATGGGAGTAATGTCTCAAACTGTCTACGCTTTGATCGTTCCCTGGAAGACTAGTAGTAGTTTCCGATGTACATCTGGAGGCATTCTGTAATCTGTGGACCTTCAAAGTATTAATGAAACACAAAAATTGCATCGGGATTGAATACAACAGTCACCATGCGCACTTTCCTCCATTGGAGTAATGTCTTAAACAGTCTACGGTTTGATTGTTCCCTGGAAGACCAGTAGTAGTTTCCGATGCACATCGGGAGGCATTCTGTAATCTGTGGACAATCAGAGTGTTGATGAAACACAGAAATTGCATCGGGGTTGAATACAACAGTCACCATGCGCACTTTCCTCCATGGGAGTAATGTCTCAAACAGTGTATGCTTTGATAGTTCATTGGAAGACCAGTAGTACTTTCCGATTAACATCTGGATTGAATCTGTAGTCTGTGGACATTCAAAGGGTTGATGAAACACAGACATTGCATCGGGATTGAATACAATAGTCACCATGCGCACTTTCCTCCATTGGAGTAATGTCTCAAACAGTCTACGGTTTTGTTTTTCCCTGGAAGACTAGTAGTAGTTTCCGATGCACATCGGGAGGCATTCTGTAATCTGTGGACAATCAGAGTGTTGATGAAACACAGAAATTGCATCCTGTTTGAATACAACAGTCACCATGCGCACTTTCCTCCATGGGTGTAATGTCTCAAACAGTCTACGATTTGATCGTTCCCTGGAAAACCAGTAGTAGCTTCCGATGCACATCTGGAGGCATTCTGTAATATGTGGACCTTCAAAGTGTTGTTGAAACACAGATATTGCATCGGGATTGAATACAACAATTACCATGCCCACTTTCCTCCATGGGAGTAATGTCTCAAACAGTCTAAGCTTTGATCGTTCCCTGGTAGACCAGTAGTAGTTTCCGAAGCACATCAGAATGCATTCTGTAATCTGTGGACCCTCAAAGTGTTATTGAAACACAGAAACTGCATCCTGATTGAATACAACAGTAACCATGCGCACTTTCCTCCATTGGAGTAATATCTCAAACAGTCTACGGTTTGGTTTTTCCCTGGAAGACTAGTAGTAGTTTTCGATGCACATCGGGAGGCATTCTGTAATCTGTGGACCATCAGAGTGTTGATGAAACACAGAAATTGCATCCTGTTTGAATACAACAGTCAACATGCGCACATCCCTCCATGGGAGTAATGTCTCAAACAGTTTACGCTTTGATCGTTGAGTGGTAGACCAGTAGTTGTTTCCAATGCTTATCTCGAGGCATCCTGTAATCTCTGGACTATCGGAGTGTTGATGAAACACAGTAATTGCATCGGGATTGAATACAACAGTCACCATGCGCACTGTCCTCCATGGGAGTAATGTCTCAAACAGTCTACGCTTTGATCGTTCCCTGGAAGACCAGTAGAAGTGTCCGATGCACATCTGGAGGCATTCTGTAATCTGTTGACTTTCACAGTGTTGAAAAAACACAGAAATTGCATCGGGATTGAATACAACACTCACCATGCGCACTTTCCTCCGTGGGAGTCATGTCTCAAACAGTCTACACTTTGATCGTTCCCTGGAAGACCAGTAGTAGTTTTCGATGCACATCTGGAGCCATTCTGTAATCTGTAAACTATCAGGGTGTAGATGAAACACAGAAATTACATCGTCATTGAATACAGCAGACACCATGCGCACTTTCCTCCAATGGAGTCATATCTCAAACTGTCATCGCTTTGATCGTTCCCTGAAGACCAGTAATAGTTTCCGATGCACATCTGGAGGCATTCTGTAATCTGTGGACTATCCGAGTGTTGATGAAACCCAGAAATTGCATCGGGATTGAATACAACAGCCACCATGCGCACTTTCGTCCATGGGAGTAATGTCTCAAACAGTCTATGCTTTGATCGTTCCCTGGAAGACCAGTAGTAGTTTCCGATTAACATCTGGATTCAATTTGTAATCTGTGGACCTTCAAAGTGTTGATGAAACACCGAAATTGAATCGGGATTGAATACAATAGTCACCATGCGCACTTTCCTCCATGGGAGTAATGTCTCAAACTGGCTACGCTTTGATCGTTCCCTGGAAGACCAGTAGTTGTTTTCGATGCACATCTGGAGGCATTCTGTATCTGTGGACAATCAAAGTGTTGATGAAACACAGAAATTGCTTCGGGATTGAATACAACAATCACCATGCGCACTTTCCTCCTTGGGAGTAATGTCTAAAACAGTCTACGATTTGATCGTTCACTGGACGACTAGTAGTAGTTTCCGATGCACAGCTGGAGGCATTCTGTAATCTGTGGACTATCAGAGTGTTGATGAAACACAGAAATTGCATCGGGATTGAATACAACAGACACCATGCGCACTTTCCTCCAATGGAGTAATGTCTCAAACTGTCATCGCTTTGATTGTTCCCTGAAGACGAGTAATAGTTTCCGATGCACACCTGGAGGCATTCTGCAATCTGTGGACTATCTGAGTGTTGATGAAACACAAAAATTCCATGGGCATTGAATACAACAGTCACCATGCGCACTTTCCTCAATGGGTGTAATGTCTTAAACAGTCTACGCTTTGATCGTTCCCTGGAAAACCAGTAGTAGCTTCCGATGCACATCTGGAGGCATTCTGTAATCTGTTGACCTTCAAAGTGTTGATGAAACACAGAAATTGCATGGGGATTGAATACAACAATCTCCATGCGCACTTTCCTCCATGGGGGTAATGTCTCAAATAGTCTATGGTTTGATCGTTCCCTGGAAGACCAGTAGTAGATTCCGATGCTCATCTGGAGAATTCTGTAATCTGTGGACCTTCAAAGTGTTGATGAAATACAGAAATTGCCTTGGGATTGAACACAACAATTATCATGCCCACTTTCCTCCATGGGAGTAATGTCTCAAACAGTCTAAGCTTTGATCGTTCCCTGGTAGACCAGTAGTAGTTTCCGAAGCACATTTGTAGGCATTCTGTAATCTGTGGGTTATCAGAGTGTTGATGAAGACAGAAATTGCATCGGGATTGAATACAACAGTCACCATGCGCAGTTCCCTCCATGGGAGTAATGTCTTAAAGGGTCTACGCTTTGATCGTTCCCTGGAAGACCAGTAGTAGTTTCCGATGTACTTCTGGAGGCATTCTGTAATCTTTGGACTATCAGAGTGTTGAACACCGAAATTGCATCTTGATTGAATACAACAGTCACCATGCGCAGTTATTTCCTTGGGAGTAATGTCTCAAAGAGTCTACGCTTTGAACGTTTCCAGGAAGACCAGTAGTAGTTTCCGATGCACATCTGGAGGCATTCTGTAATCTGTGGACCTTCAAAGTGTTGATGAAACACAGTAATTGCATCGGGATTGAATACAACAGTCACCATGCGCACTGTCCTCCATGGGAGTAATGTCTCAAACAGTCTACGCTTTGATCGTTCCCTGGAAGACCAGTAGAAGTGTCCGATGCACATCTGGAGGCATTCTGTAATCTGTTGACTTTCACAGTGTTGAAAAAACACAGAAATTGCATCGGGATTGAATACAACACTCACCATGCGCACTTTCCTCCGTGGGAGTCATGTCTCAAACAGTCTACACTTTGATCGTTCCCTGGAAGACCAGTAGTAGTTTTCGATGCACATCTGGAGCCATTCTGTAATCTGTAAACTATCAGGGTGTAGATGAAACACAGAAATTACATCGTCATTGAATACAGCAGACACCATGCGCACTTTCCTCCAATGGAGTCATATCTCAAACTGTCATCGCTTTGATCGTTCCCTGAAGACCAGTAATAGTTTCCGATGCACATCTGGAGGCATTCTGTAATCTGTGGACTATCCGAGTGTTGATGAAACCCAGAAATTGCATCGGGATTGAATACAACAGCCACCATGCGCACTTTCGTCCATGGGAGTAATGTCTCAAACAGTCTATGCTTTGATCGTTCCCTGGAAGACCAGTAGTAGTTTCCGATTAACATCTGGATTCAATTTGTAATCTGTGGACCTTCAAAGTGTTGATGAAACACCGAAATTGAATCGGGATTGAATACAATAGTCACCATGCGCACTTTCCTCCATGGGAGTAATGTCTCAAACTGGCTACGCTTTGATCGTTCCCTGGAAGACCAGTAGTTGTTTTCGATGCACATCTGGAGGCATTCTGTATCTGTGGACAATCAAAGTGTTGATGAAACACAGAAATTGCTTCGGGATTGAATACAACAATCACCATGCGCACTTTCCTCCTTGGGAGTAATGTCTAAAACAGTCTACGATTTGATCGTTCACTGGACGACTAGTAGTAGTTTCCGATGCACAGCTGGAGGCATTCTGTAATCTGTGGACTATCAGAGTGTTGATGAAACACAGAAATTGCATCGGGATTGAATACAACAGACACCATGCGCACTTTCCTCCAATGGAGTAATGTCTCAAACTGTCATCGCTTTGATTGTTCCCTAAAGACGATTAATAGTTTCCGATGCACACCTGGAGGCATTCTGCAATCTGTGGACTATCTGAGTGTTGATGAAACACAAAAATTCCATGGGCATTGAATACAACAGTCACCATGCGCACTTTCCTCAATGGGTGTAATGTCTTAAACAGTCTACGCTTTGATCGTTCCCTGGAAAACCAGTAGTAGCTTCCGATGCACATCTGGAGGCATTCTGTAATCTGTTGACCTTCAAAGTGTTGATGAAACACAGAAATTGCATGGGGATTGAATACAACAATCTCCATGCGCACTTTCCTCCATGGGGGTAATGTCTCAAATAGTCTATAGTTTGATCGTTCCCTGGAAGACCAGTAGTAGATTCCGATGCTCATCTGGAGAATTCTGTAATCTGTGGACCTTCAATGTGTTTGAAATACAGAAATTGCCTTGGGATTGAACACAACAATTATCATGCCCACTTTCCTCCATGGGAGTAATGTCTCAAACAGTCTAAGCTTTGATCGTTCCCTGGTAGACCAGTAGTAGTTTCCGAAGCACATTTGTAGGCATTCTGTAATCTGTGGGCTATCAGAGTGTTGATGAAGACAGAAATTGCATCGGGATTGAATACAACAGTCACCATGCGCAGTTCCCTCCATGGGAGTAATGTCTTAAAGGGTCTACGCTTTGATCGTTCCCTGGAAGACCAGTAGTAGTTTCCGATGTACTTCTGGAGGCATTCTGTAATCTTTGGACTATCAGAGTGTTGAACACCGAAATTGCATCTTGATTGAATACAACAGTCACCATGCGCAGTTATTTCCTTGGGAGTAATGTCTCAAAGAGTCTACGCTTTGAACGTTTCCAGGAAGACCAGTAGTAGTTTCCGATGCACATCTGGAGGCATTCTGTAATCTGTGGACCTTCAAAGTGTTGATGAAACACAGAAATTGCATGGGGATTGAATACAACAATCTCCATGCGCACTTTCCTCCATGGGGGTAATGTCTCAAATAGTCTATGGTTTGATCGTTCCCTGGAAGACCAGTAGTAGATTCCGATGCTCATCTGGAGAATTCTGTAATCTGTGGACCTTCAAAGTGTTGATGAAACACAGAAATTGCCTCGGGATTGAATACAACAATTATCATGCCCACTTTCCTCCATGGGAGTAATGTCTCAAACAGGCTACGCTTTGATCGTTCCCTGGAAGACCAGTAGTAGTTTCCGTTGCACATCTGGAAGCATTCTGTATCTGTGGACAATCTGAGTGTTGATGAAACACAGAAATTGCATCGGGATTGAATACAACAATCACTATGCGCACTTTCCTGCATGGGGGTAATGTCTCAAATAGTCAATGCTTTGATCGTTCCCTGGAAGACCAGTAGTAGATTCCGATGCTCATCTGGAGGCATTCGGTAATCTATGGACTATCAGAGTGTTGAACACAGAAATTGCATCTTGATTGAGTACAACTGTCACCATGCGCACTTTCCTCCATGGGAGTAATGTCTCAAACAGTCTACGGTTTGATTGTTCCCTGGAAGACCAGTAGTAGTTTCCGATGCACATCGGGAGGCATTCTGTAATCTGTGGACTATCAGAGTGTTGAACTCTGAAATTGCATCTTGATTGAATACAAGAGTCACCATGCGCACTTATGTTCATGGGAGTAATGTCTCAAACAGTCTACGCTTTGAACGTTCCCAGTGGGACCAGTAGTAGTTTACGATGCACATCTGGAGGTATTCTGTATCTGTGGACAATCAGAGTGTTGATGAAACACAGAAATTGCATCGGGATTGAATACAACAGTCACCATGCGCTCTTTACTCCATGGGAGTAATGTCTCAAACTGTCTACGCTTTGATCGTTCCCTGGAAGACTAGTAGTAGTTTCCGATGTACATCTGGAGGCATTCTGTAATCTGTGGACCTTCAAAGTATTAATGAAACACAAAAATTGCATCGGGATTGAATACAACAGTCACCATGCGCACTTTCCTCCATTGGAGTAATGTCTTAAACAGTCTACGGTTTGATTGTTCCCTGGAAGACCAGTAGTAGTTTCCGATGCACATCGGGAGGCATTCTGTAATCTGTGGCCAATCAGAGTGTTGATGAAACACAGAAATTGCATCGGGGTTGAATACAACAGTCACCATGCGCACTTTCCTCCATGGGAGTAATGTCTCAAACAGTGTATGCTTTGATAGTTCATTGGAAGACCAGTAGTACTTTCCGATTAACATCTGGATTGAATCTGTAGTCTGTGGACATTCAAAGGGTTGATGAAACACAGACATTGCATCGGGATTGAATACAATAGTCACCATGCGCACTTTCCTCCATTGGAGTAATATCTCAAACAGTCTACGGTTTGGTTTTTCCCTGGAAGACTAGTAGTAGTTTTCGATGCACATCGGGAGGCATTCTGTAATCTGTGGACCATCAGAGTGTTGATGAAACACAGAAATTGCATCCTGTTTGAATACAACAGTCAACATGCGCACATCCCTCCATGGGAGTAATGTCTCAAACAGTTTACGCTTTGATCGTTGAGTGGAAGACCAGTAGTTGTTTCCAATGCTTATCTCGAGGCATCCTGTAATCTCTGGACTATCGGAGTGTTGATGAAACACAGTAATTGCATCGGGATTGAATACAACAGTCACCATGCGCACTGTCCTCCATGGGAGTAATGTCTCAAACAGTCTACGCTTTGATCGTTCCCTGGAAGACCAGTAGAAGTGTCCGATGCACATCTGGAGGCATTCTGTAATCTGTTGACTTTCACAGTGTTGAAAAAACACAGAAATTGCATCGGGATTGAATACAACACTCACCATGCGCACTTTCCTCCGTGGGAGTTATGTCTCAAACAGTCTACACTTTGATCGTTCCCTGGAAGACCAGTAGTAGTTTTCGATGCACATCTGGAGCCATTCTGTAATCTGTAAACTATCAGGGTGTAGATGAAACACAGAAATTGCATCGTCATTGAATACAGCAGACACCATGCGCACTTTCCTCCAATGGAGTCATATCTCAAACTGTCATCGCTTTGATCGTTCCCTGAAGACCAGTAATAGTTTCCGATGCACATCTGGAGGCATTCTGTAATCTGTGGACTATCCGAGTGTTGATGAAACCCAGAAATTGCATCGGGATTGAATACAACAGCCACCATGCGCACTTTCGTCCATGGGAGTAATGTCTCAAACAGTCTATGCTTTGATCGTTCCCTGGAAGACCAGTAGTAGTTTCCGATTAACATCTGGATTCAATTTGTAATCTGTGGACCTTCAAAGTGTTGATGAAACACCGAAATTGAATCGGGATTGAATACAATAGTCACCATGCGCACTTTCCTCCATGGGAGTAATGTCTCAAACTGGCTACGCTTTGATCGTTCCCTGGAAGACCAGTAGTTGTTTTCGATGCACATCTGGAGGCATTCTGTATCTGTGGACAATCTGAGTGTTGATGAAACACAGAAATTGCATCGGGATTGAATACAACAATCACTATGCGCACTTTCCTGCATGGGGGTAATGTCTCAAATAGACTATGCTTTGATCGTTCCCTGGAAGACCAGTAGTAGATTCCGATGCTCATCTGGAGGCATTCGGTAATCTATGGACTATCAGAGTGTTGAACACAGAAATTGCATCTTGATTGAATACAACTGTCACCATGCGCACTTTCCTCCATGGGAGTAATGTCTCAAACAGTCTACGCTTTGATCGTTCCCTGGAAGTCCAGTAGTGGTTTCCGATGCACATCTGGAGGCATTCTGTAATCTGTGGACCTTCAAACTGTTGATGGAACACAGAAACTGCATCGGGATTGAATACAACAGTTACCATGCGCACTTTCCTCCATTGGAGTAATGTCTCAACCAATCTACACTTTGATCGTTCACTGGAAGACCAGTAGTAGTTTCCGATGCACTTCTGGAGGCATTATTTAATCTGTGGACTATCAGAGTGTTGATGAAACACAGAAATTGCATCGGGATTGAATACAACAGTCACCATGCGCTCTTTCCTCCATGGGAGTAATGTCTCAAACAGTCTACGCTTTGATCGCTCCCTGGAAGTCCAGTAGTAGTTTCCGATTCACATCTGGAGGCATTCTGTAATCTGTGGACCTTCAAAGTGTAATGAAACACAGAAATTGCATCGGGAATGAATACAACAGTCACCATGCGCACTTTCCTCTATGGGGGTAATGTCTCAAAGAGTCTATGCTTTGATCGTTCCCTGGAAGACCAGTTTTAGTGTCCGATGAACATCTGGAGGCATTCAGTTATCTGTTGATCTTCAGAGTTTTGATAAAACACAGAAATTGCACCGGGATTGAATACAACAGTCACCATGTGCACTTACCTAGACGGGAGTAATGTCTCAAACAGTCTACGCTCTCATCGTTCCCTGGAAGACCAGTAGTAGTTTTCGATGCACATCTGGAGGCATTCTGTAATCTGTGGACTATCAGAGTGTTGATGAAAATCAGAAATTGAATCGGGATTGAATACATCAGACACCATGCGCACTTTCCTCCATGGGAGTAATGTCTCAAAGAGTCTACGCTTTGATCATTCCCTGGAAAACCAGTAGTAGTTTCCGATGCACATCTGGAGGCATTCTGAAATCTGTGGACCTTCAAAGTGTTGATGAAATACAGAAATTGCATCGGGATTGAATACAATAGCCACCATGCGCACTTTCCTCCATGGGAGTAATGTCTCAAACTGTCATCGCATTGATCGTTCCCTGAAGACAGTAGTAGTTTCCGATGCACATCTGGACGACTTCTGAAATCAGTGGACATTCAAAGTGTTGATGAAACACAGAAATTGCATCGGGATTGGATACAACAGTCACCATGCGCACTTTCCTCCATGGGAGTAATGTCTCAAAGAGTCTACGCTTTGATCATTCCCTGGAAAACCAGTAGTAGCTTCCGATGCACATCTGGAGGCATTCTGAAATCTGTGGACCTTAAAAGTGTTGATGAAACACAGAAATTGCTTCGGGATTGAATACAACAGTCACCATGCGCACTTTCCTCCATTGGAGTAACGTCTCAAACAGTCTACGCTTTGATCGTTCCCTGGAAGTCCAGTAGTAGTTTCCGATGCACATCTGGAGGCATTCTGTAATCTCTGGAACTTCAAAGTGTTGATGAAACATAGAAATTGCATCGGTATTGAATACAACAGTCACCATGCGCACTTTCCTCCATGGGAGTAATGTCTCAAATAGTCTACGCTTTGATCGTTCCCTGGAAGACCAGTAGTAGATTCCGATGCACATCTGGAGGCATTCTGTAATCTGTGGACCTTCAAAGTGTTGATGAAACACAGAAATTGCCTTGGGATTTAATACAACATTCACCATGCGCACTTTCCTCCATGGGAGTAATGTCTCAAATAGTCTACGCTTTGATCGTTCCCTGGAAGACCAGTAATAGATTCCGATGCACATCTGGAGGCATTCTGTAATCTGTGGACCTTCAAACTGTTGATGAAACACAGAAATTGCATCGGGAATGAATACAACAGTCACCTTGCGCACTTTCCTCCATGGGGGTAATGTCTCAAATAGTCTATGCTTTGATCGTTCCCTGGAAGACCAGTTGTAGTGTCCGATGCACATCTGGAGGTATTCTGTAATCTGTTGATCTTCAGAGTTTTGATAAAACACAGAAATTGCATCGGGATTGAATACAACAGTCACCATGTGCACTTTCCTAGACCGGAGTAATGTCTCAAACAGTCTACGCTTTGATCGTTCCCTGGAAGACCAGTAGTAGTTTTCGATGCACGTCTGCAGGCATTCTGTAATCTGTGAACTATCAGAGTGTTGATGAAAGACAGAAATTGCATCGGGATTGAATACAACAGTCACCATGTGCACTTTCCTCCAATGGGGTAATGTCACAAACTGTCATTGCTTTGATCGTTCCCTGAAGACCAGTAATAGTTTCCGATGAACATCTGGAGGCATTCTGTAATCTGTGGACCTTCAAAGTGTTGATGAAACACAGAAATTGCCTTAGGATTGAATACAACAGTCACCATGCGCAATTTCCTCCATGTGAGTAATGTCTTAAAGGGTCTACGATTTGATGGTTCCCTGGAAGACCAGTAGTAGTTTCCGATGCACATCTGGAGGCATTCTGTAATCTGTGGACCTTCAAACTGTTGATGGGACACAGAATTTGCATCGGGATTGAATACAACAGTAACCATGCGCACTTTCCTCCATTGGAAAAAATGTCTCAAACAGTCTACGGTTTGATTGTTCCCTGGAAGACCAGTAGTAGTTTCCGATGCACATCTGGAGGTATTCTATAATCTGTGGACCTTCAAATTGTTGATGAAACACAGAAATTGCATCGGGATTGAATACAACAGTCAACATGTGCACTTTCCTAGACGGAAGTAAGTCTCAAACAGTCTACGCTTTGATCGTTCCCTGGAAGACCAGTAGTCGTTTTCGATGCACATCTGGAGGCATTCTGTAATGTGTGGACTATCAGAGTGTTGATGACACACAGAAATTGAATCGGGATTGAATACAACAGACACCATGCGCACTTTCCTCCAATGGAGTAATGTCTCAAACTGTCATTGCTTTGATCGTTCCCTGAAGACCAGTAATAGTTTCCGATGCACATCTGGAGGCATTCTGTAATCTGTGGACCTTCAAAGTGTTGATGAAACACAGAAATTGCATCGGGAATGAATACAACAGTGACCATGCGCAGTTTCTTCTATGGGGGTAATGTCTCAAATAGTCTATGCTTTGTTCGTTCACTAGAAGACCAGTTGTAGTGTCCGATGCACATCTGGAGGCATTCTGTAATCTGTTGATCTTCGGAGTTTTGATAAAACACAGAAATTGCATCGGCATTGGATACAACAATCACCATGTGCACTTGCCTAGACGGGAGTAATGTCTCAAACAGTCTACGCTTTGATCGTTCCCTGAAGTCCAGTAGTAGTTTCCGATGCACATCGGGAGGCATTCTGTAATCTGTGGACCTTCAAAGTGTTGATGAAACACAGAAATTGCCTTGGGATTGAATACAACAGTCACCATGCGCACTTTCCTACATGGGAGTAATGTCTTAAAGGGTCTACGATTTGATCGTTCAATGGAAGACCAGTAGTAGTTTCCCATGCAAATCGGCAGGCATTCTGTAATCTGTGGACCTTCAAAGTGTTGATGAAACACAGAAACTGCATCCTGATTGAATACAACAGTCACCATACGCACTTTCCTCCATGGGAGTAATGACTCAAACAGGCTACGCTTTGATCGTTCCTTGGTAGACCAGTAGTAGTTTCCGTTGCACATTTGTAGGCATTCTGTATCTGTGGAAAATCAGAGTGTTGATGAAACACAGAAATAGCATTGGGTTTGACTACAACAATCACCATGCGCACTTTCCTCCATGGGAGTAATGTCTCAAACAGTCTACGCTTTGATCGTTCCCTGGAAGTCCAGTAGTAGTTTCCGATGCACATCTGGAGGCATTCTATAATCGGTGGCCCTTCAAACTGTTGATGAAACACAGAAATTGCATCGGGATTGAATACAACAGTCACCATGTGCACTTTCCTAGACGGAAGTAAGTCTCAAACAGCCTACGCTTTGATCGTTCCCTGGAAGACCAGTAGTAGTTTTCGATGCACATCTGGAGGCATTCTGTAATCTGTGGAATATCAGAGTGTTGATGAAACACAGAAATTGAATCTTGATTGAATACAACAGACACCATGCGCACTTTCCTAAAATGGAGCAATGTCTCAAACTGTCATTGCTTTGATCGTTCCCTGAAGACGAGTAATAGTTTCCGATGCACATCTGGAGGCATTCTGTAATCTGTGGACTATTCGAGTGTTGATGAAACACAGAAATTGCATCGGTATTGAATACAACAGTCACCATGCGCACTTTCCTCCATGGGAGTAATGTCTCAAACCGTCTACGCTTTGATCGTTACCTGGAAGACCAGTAGTAGTTTCCGATGCCCATCTGGAGGCATGCTGTAATCTGTGGACCTTCAAAGTGTTGATGAAACAAAGAAACTGCCTCGGGATTGAATACAACAGTCACCATGAGCAGTTTCCCCCATGGGAGTAATGTCTCAAAGAGTCTACGCTTTGATCGTTCCCTGGAAACCAGTAGTAGTTTCCGGTGCACATCTGGTGGCATTCTGTAATCTGTGGAACTTCAAAGTGTTGATGAAACAAAGAAATTGCATGGGATTGAATACAACAGTCACCATGCGCACTTTCCTGCATGGGAGTAATGTCTTAAACAGGCTACGCTTTTATCGTTCCCTGGAAGACCAGTAGTAATTTCCGTTGCACATCTGGAGGCATTCTGTATCTGTGGACAATCAGAGTGTTGATGAAACACAGAAATTGCATCGGGATTGAATACAACAATCACCATGCGCACTTTCCTCCAATGGAGTAATGTCTCAAACCGTCTACGCTTTGATCGTTACCTGGAAACCAGTAGTAGATTCCGATGCACATCTGGAGGCATGCTGTAATCTGTGGACCTTCAAAGTAATGATGAAACAAAGAAATTGAATCGTGATTGAATACAACAGTCACCTTGAGCACTTTCCTCCATGGGAGTAATGTCTCAAACAATCTACGCTTTGATCGTTCCCTGGAAGACCAGTAGTAGTTTCCGATGCACATCTGGAGGCAGCCTGTAATCTGTGGACTATCAGAATGTTGTTGAAACACAGAAATTGCATCGTGATTGAATACAATAGCCACCATGCGCACTTTCCTCCAATGGAGTAATGTCTCAAACTGTCATCGCTTTGATCGTTCCCTGAAGACCAATAATAGTTTCCGATGCACATCTGGAGGCATTCTGTAATCTGTGGACTATCTGAGTGTTGATGAAACACAGGAATTGCATCGGCATTGAATACAACAGTCACCATGCACACTTTCCTCCATGGGAGTAATGTCTCAAACCGTCTACGCTTTGATCGTTACCTGGAAGACCAGTAGTAGTTTCCGATACACATCTGGAGGCATGCTGTAATCTGTGGACCTTCAAAGTGTAATGAAACAAAGAAATTGCATCGGGATTGAATACAACAGTCACCATGCGCACCTTCCTCCATGGGAGTAATGTCTCAAACTGTCATCGCTTTGATCCTTCCCTTAAGACCCGTAGTAGTTTCCGATGCACATCTGGAGGACTTCTGAAATCTGTGGACCTTCAAAGTGTTGAGGGAACACGGAAATTGCATCGGGACCTAATACAACAGTCACCATGCGCACTTTCCTCCATGGGAGTAATGTCTCAAAGAGTCTACGCTTTGATCATTCCCTTGAAAACCAGTAGTAGCTTCCGATGCACATCTGGAGGCATTCTGAAATCTGTGGACGTTCAAAGTGTTGATGAAACACAGAAATTGCATCGGGATTGAATACAACAGTCACCATGCGCACTTTCCTCCATTGGAGTAATGTCTCAAACAGTCTACGCTTTGATCGTTCCCTGGAAGTCCAGTAGTAGTTTCCGATGCACATCTGGAGGCATTCTGTAATTTGTGGAACTTCAAAGTGTTGATGAAACATGGAAATTGCATCGGGATTGAATACAACAGTCACCATGCGCACTTCCCTCCATGGGAGTAATGTCTCAAATAGTCTACGCTTTGATCGTTCCCTGGAAGACCAGTAGTAGATTCCGATGCACATCTGGAGGCATTCTGTAATCTGTGGATCTCAAAGTGTTGATGAAACACAGAAATTGCCTTGGGATTGAATACAACAGTCACCATGCGCACTTTCCTCCATGGGAGTAATGTCTTAAAGGGTCTACGATTTGATCGTTCCCTGGAAGACCAGTAGTAGTTTCCGATGCACTTATGGATTCATTCTGTAACCTGTGGACTATCAGAGTGTTGAACACAGAAATTGCATCTTGATTAAATACAACTGTCACCATGCGCACATTCCTCCATGGGAGTAATGTCTCAAACAGTCTACGCTTTGATCGTTACCTGGAAGACCAGTAGTAGTTCCCGATGCACATCTGGAGGCATGCTGTAATCTGTGGACCTTCAAAGTGTTGATGAAACAAAGACATTGCCTCGGAATTGAATACAACAGTCACCATGAGCACTTTCCTCCATGGGAGTAATGTCTCAAACAATCTACGCTTTGATCGTTCCCTGAAAGACCAGTAGTAGTTTCCGATGCACATCTGGAGGCATTCTGTAAACTGTGGACTATCAGAATGTTGTTGAAACAAAGAAATTGCATCGTGATTGTATACAATAGAAACCATGCGCACTTTCCTCCATGGGAGTAATGTCTCAAACTGTCATCGCTTTGATCGTTCCCTGAAGACCAGTAGTAGTTTCCGATGCACATCTGGAGGACTTCTGAAATCTGTGGACCTTCAAAGTGTTGATGAAACACAGAAATTGCATCGGGATTGAAAACAAAAGTCACCATGCGCACTTTCCTCCATGGGAGTAATGTCTCAAAGAGTCTACGCTTTGATCATTCCCTGGTAAACCAGTAGTAGCTTCGATGCACATCTGGAGGCATTCTGAAATCTGTTTACATTGAAAGTGTTGATGAAACACAGAAATTGCATCCTGATTGAATACAACAGTCACCATGCACACTTTCCTCCATTGGAGTAATGTCTCAAACAGTCTACGCATTGATCGTTCCCTGTAGGTCCAGTAGTAGTTTCCGATGCACATCTGGAGGCATTCTGTAATCTGTGGAACTTCAAAGTGTTGATGAAACACAGAAATTGCATCGGGGTTGAATACAACAGTCACCATGCGCACTTTCCTCCATGGGAGTAATGTCTCAAATAGTCTACGCTTTGATCGTTCCCTGGGTGACCAGTAGTAGATTCCGATGCACATCTGTAGGGATTCTGTAATCTGTGGACCTTCAAAGTGTTGATGAAACACAGAAACTGCATCCTGATTGAATACAACAGTCACCATGCGCACTTTCCTCCATTGGAGTAATGACTCAAACAGGCGACGCTTTGATCGTTCCCTGGAAGACCAGTAGTAGTTTCCGTTGCACATCTCGAGGCATTCTGTATCTGTGGACAATCAGAGTGTTGATGAAACACAGAAATTGCATCGGCATTCAATACAACAATCTCCATGCGCACTTTCCTCCATGGGAGTAATGTCTCAAACAGTCTACGCTTTGATCGTTGCCTGGTAGTCCAGTAGTAGTTTCCGATGACATCTGGAGGCATTCTGCAATCTGTGGACCTTCAAAGTGTTGATGAGACACAGAAATTGCATCGGGATTGAGTACAACAGTCACCATGCGCACTTTCCTCCATTGGAGTAATGTCTCAAACAGCCTACGGTTTAATTGCTCCCTGGAAGACCAGTAGTAGTTTCCGATGCACATCTGGAGGCATTATTTAATCTGTTGACTATCAGAGTGTTGATGAAACACAAAAATTGCATCGGGATTGAATACAACAGTCACCATGCGCACTTTCCTCGACGGGAGTAATGTCTCAAACAGTCTACGCTTTGATCGTTCCCTGGAAGTCCAGTAGTAGTTTTCGATGCACATCTGGAGGCATTCTGTAATCTGTGGACCTTCAAAGTGTTGATGAAACACAGAAATTGCATCGGGATTGAATACAACAGTCACCATGCGCACTTTCCTCCATTGGAGTAATGTCTCAAACAGTCTACGCTTTGATCGTTCCCTGGAAGTCCAGTAGTAGTTTCCGATGCACATCTGGAGGCATTCTGTAATTTGTGGAACTTCAAAGTGTTGATGAAACATGGAAATTGCATCGGGATTGAATACAACAGTCACTATGCGCACTTCCCTCCATGGGAGTAATGTCTCAAATAGTCTACGCTTTGATCGTTCCCTGGAAGACCAGTAGTAGATTCCGATGCACATCTGGAGGCATTCTGTAATCTGTGGATCTCAAAGTGTTGATGAAACACAGAAATTGCCTTGGGATTGAATACAACAGTCACCATGCGCACTTTCCTCCATGGGAGTAATGTCTTAAAGGGTCTACGATTTGATCGTTCCCTGGAAGACCAGTAGTAGTTTCCGATGCACTTATGGATTCATTCTGTAACCTGTGGACTATCAGAGTGTTGAACACAGAAATTGCATCTTGATTGAATACAACTGTCACCATGCGCACATTCCTGCATGGGAGTAATGTCTCAAACAGTCTACGCTTTGATCGTTACCTGGAAGACCAGTAGTAGTTTCCGATGCACATCTGGAGGCATGCTGTAATCTGTGGACCTTCAAAGTGTTGATGAAACACAGAAACTGCATCCTGATTGAATACAACAGTCACCATGCGCACTTAACTCCATGGGAGTAATGTCTCAAAGAGTCCACGCTTTGATCGTGCCCAGGAAGACCAGTAGTAGTTTCCGATGCAAATCGGGAGGCATTCTGTAATCTGTGGACCTTCAAAGTGTTGATGAAACACAGAAACTGCATCCTGATTGAATACAACAGTCACCATACGCACTTTCCTCCATGGGAGTAATGACTCAAACAGGCTACGCTTTGATCGTTCCTTGGTAGACCAGTAGTAGTTTCCGTTGCACATTTGTAGGCATTCTGTATCTGTGGAAAATCAGAGTGTTGATGAAACACAGAAATTGCATTGGGTTTGACTACAACAATCACCATGCGCACTTTCCTCCATGGGAGTAATGTCTCAAACAGTCTACGCTTTGATCGTTCCCTGGAAGTCCAGTAGTAGTTTTCGATGCTCATCTGGAGGCATTCTGTAATCTGTGGACCTTCAGAGTGTTGATGAAACACAGAAATTGCCTCGGGATTGAATACAACCATTACCATGCCCACTTTCCTCCATGTTAGTAATGTCTCAAACAGTTTACGCTTTGATCGTTCCCTGGTAGACCAGTAGTAGTTTCCGAAGCTCATCTGGAAGCATTCTGTAGTCTGTGTACCTTCAAAGTGTTGATGAAACACAGATATGACCTCGAGATTGAATACAATTGTCACCATGCGCACTTTCCTCCTTGGGAGTAATGTCTCAAACAGTCTACGCTTTGATCGTTCCCTGGAACCCCAGTAGTAGCTTCCGATGCACATCTGGAGGCATTCTGTAATCTGTGGACCTACAAAGTGTTGATGAAACACAGAAATTGCATCGGGATTGATTACAACAGTCACCATGCGCCCTTTCCTCCATTGGAGTAATGTCTCAAACAGTCTACGCTTTGATCATTCCCTGGTAGACCAGTAGTAGTTTCCGAAGCACATCTGGAGACATTCTGTAATCTGTGGACCATCAAAGTGTTGATGAAACACAGAAATTGCATCGGGATTGAATACAACAGTCACCATGCGCACTTTCCTCCATGGGAGTAATGTCTCAAACAGTTTACGTTTTGATCGTTGCCTGAAAGACCAGTAGAAGTTTCCAATGCACATCTGGGGCATCCTGTAAGCTCTGGACTATCAGAGTGTTATTGAAACACAGAAATTGCATCGGGATTGAATACAACAGACACCATGCGCACTTTCCTCCATGGGAGTAATGTCTCAAACAGTCTACGCTTTGATCGTTCCCTGGAGGACTAGTAGTAGTTTCCTATGCACATCTGGAGGCATTCTGCAATCTGTGGACCATCAAAGTGTTGATGAAACACAGAAATTGCCTCGAGATTGAATACAACAGTAACCATGCGCACTTTCCTCCGTGGGAGTAATGTCTCAAACAGTCTACGCTTTGATCGTTCCCTGGAAGACCTGTAGTAGTTTCTGATGCACATCTGGAGGCATTCTGTAATCTGTGGACTATCAGAGTGTTGATGAAAGATAGAAATTGCATCGGGACTGTATACAACAGTCACCATGCGCACTTTCCTCCATGGGAGTAATGTCTCAAAGAGTCTACGCTTTGATCGTTCCCCGGAAGACAGTAGTAGTTTCGATGCACGAATGGAGGCATTCTGTAATCTGTGGACCTTCAAAGTGTTGATGAAACACAGAAATTGCATCTGTATTGAATACAACAATCACCATGCGCTCGTTCCTCACGGGGAGTAACGTCTCAAACAGTCTACGCTTGAACGTCGCCTGGAAGACCAGTATTAGTTTCTGATACACATCTGGGGGCATTCTCTAATGTGTGGACTATCAGAGTGTTGATGAAACACAGAAATTGCATCGGGATTGAATACAACAGTCACCATGCACACTTTCCTCCATGGGAGTAATGTCTCAAACAGTCTACGCTTTGATCGTTCCCTGGAAGACCAGTAGTAGATTAAGATGCACATCTGGAGGCATTCAGTAATCTGTGGACCTTCAAAGTGTTCATGAAACACAGAAATTGCCTTGGGATTGAATACAACAGTCACCATGCGCACTTTCCTCTATGGGAGTAATGTCTTAAAGGGTCTAAGATTTGATCGTTCCCTGGAAGACCAGTAGTAGTTTCCGATGCACTTCTGGAGGCATTCTGTAATCTGTGGACTATCAGAGTGTTGAACACAGAAATTGCATCTTGATTGAATACAACTGTCACCATGCGCACTTATCCCCATGGGAGTAATGTCTCAAAGAGTCTACGCTTTGATCGTTCCCAAGAAGACCAGTAGTAGTTTCCGATGCATATCGGGAGGCATTCTGTAATCTGTGGACCTTCAAAGTGGTGATGAAACACAGAAACTGCATCCTGCTTGAATACAACAGTCACCATGCGCACTTTCCTCCATGGGAGTAATCTCTCAAACAGGCTACGCTTTGATCGTTCCCTGGAAGGCCAGTAGTAATTTCCGTTGCACATCTGGAGGCACTCTGTATCTGTGGACAATCAGAGTGTTGATGAAACACAGAAACTGCATCGGGATTGAATACAACAATCACCAAGCGCACTTTCCTCCAATGGAGTAATGTCTCAAACTGTCATTGCTTTGATCGTTCCCTGAAGACCAGTAATAGTTTCCGATGCACATCTGGAGGCATTCTGAAATCTGTGGACTCTCCGAGTGTTAATGAAACACAGAAATTGCATCGGGATTGAATACAACAGTCACCATGCACACTTTCCTCCATGGGAGTAATGTCTCAAACAGTCTACGCTTTGATCGTTACCTGGAAGACCAGTAGTAGTTTCCGATGCACATCTGGAGGCATGCTGTAATCTGTGGACCTTCAAAGTGTTGATCAAACAAAGAAATTGCCTCGGGATTGAATACAACAGTCACCATGAGTACTTTCCTCCATGGGAGTAATGTCTCAAACAATCTACGATTTGATCGTTCCCTGGAAGACCAGTAGTAGTTTCCGATGCACATCTGGAGGCATTCTGTAATCTGTGGACTATCAGAATGTTGTTGAAACACAGAAATTGCATCGTGATTGAATACAATAGCCACCATGCGCACTTTCCTCCATGGGAGTAATGTCTCAAACTGTCATCGCTTTGATCGTTCCCTAAAGACCAGTAGTAGTTTCCGATGCACATCTGGAGGACTTCTGAAATCTGTGGACCTTCAAAGTGTTGATGAAACACAGAAATTGCATCGGGATTGAAAACAAAAGTCACCATGCGCACTTTCCTCCATGGGAGTAATGTCTCAAAGAGTCTACGCTTTGATCATTCCCTGGAAAACCAGTAGTAGCTTCCGATGCACATCTTGAGGCATTCTGAAATCTGTGGACCTTCAAAGTGTTGATGAAACACAGAAATTGCTTCGGGATATAATACAACAGTCACCATGCGCACTTTTCTCCATTGGAGTAATGTCTCAAACAGTCTACGCTTTGATCGTTCCCTGGAAGTCCAGTAGTAGTTTCCGATTCACATCTGGAGGCATTCTGTAATCTGTGGAACTTCAAAGTGTTGATGAAACACAGAAATTGCATCGGGATTGAATACAACAGTCACCATGCGCACTTTCCTCCATGGGAGTAATGTCTCAAATAGTCTACGCTTTGATCGTTCCCTGGAAGACCAGTAGTAGATTCCGATGCACATCTGGAGGGACTCTGTAATCTGTGGACCTTCAAAGTGTTGATGAAACACAGAAACTGCATCCTGATTGAATACAAGTCACCATGCGCACTTTCCTCCATTGGAGTAATGTCTCAAACAGTCTACGGTTTGATTGTTCCCTGGAAGACCAGTAGTAGTTTCCGATGCACATCTGGAGGCATTATGTAATCTGTGGACTATAAGAGTGTTGATGAAACACAGAAATTTCATCGGGATTGAATACAAAGGTCACCATGCGCACTTT
The DNA here is from genome assembly GCF_023897955.1 of Schistocerca gregaria. NCBI lineage: Eukaryota > Metazoa > Arthropoda > Insecta > Orthoptera > Acrididae > Schistocerca > Schistocerca gregaria. Next base: position 99,949,912 of record NC_064922.1, read on the forward strand.
CCTCCATGGGAGTAATGTCTCAAACAGTTAAAGCTTTTATCGTTGCCTGAAAGACCAGTAGCAGTTTTCAATGCACATTTGGGGCATTCTGTAATCTGTGCACTATCAGAGTGTTATTGAAACACAGAAATTGCAACGGGATTGAATACAACAGTCACCATGCGCACTTTCCTCCATGGGAGTAATGTCTCAAACAATCTACGCTTTGATCGTTCCCTGGAAGACCAGTAGTAGTTTCCGATGCACAAGTGGAGGCATTCTGTAATCTGTGTACCTTCAAAGTGTTGATGAAACACAGAAATTGCCTCGAGATTGAATACAACAGTCACCATGCGCCCTTTCCTCCATTGGAGTAATGTCTCAAACAGTCTACGCTTTGATCATTCCCTAGTAGACCAGTAGTGGTTTCCGAAGCACATCTGGAGACATTCTGTAATCTGTGGACCATCAAAGTGTTGATGAAACACAGAAATTGCATCGGGATTGAATACAACAGTCACCATGCGCACTTTCCTCCATGGGAGTAATGTCTCAAACAGTTTACGTTTTGATCGTTGCCCGAAAGACCAGTAGCAGTTTCCAATGCACATCTGGGGCATTCTGTAATCTGTGGGCTATCAGAGTGCTATTGAAACACAGAAATTGCATCGGGATTGAATACAACAGTCACCATGCGCACTTTCCTCCATGGGAGTAATGTCTCAAACAGTCTACGCTTTGATCGTTCCCTGGAAGACCAGTAGTAGTGTCCGATGCACATCTGGAGGCATTCTGTAATCTGTTGACCTTCAGAGTGTTGATAAAACACAGAAATTGCATCGGGATTCAATTTAACAGGCACCATGCGGACTATTCTCCATGGGAGTAACTTCTCAAACAGTCTACGCTTTGATCGTTCCCTGGAAGACCAGTAGTAGTTTCCGATGCTCAAGTGGAGGCATTCTGTAATCTGTGTACCTTCAAAGTGTTGATGAAACACAGAAATTGCCTCGAGATTGAATACAACAGTCACCTTGCGCACTTTTTTCCGTGGGAGTAATGTCTCAAACAGTCTACGCTTTGATCGTTCTCTGGAAGACCAGTAGTAGTTTCCGATGCACATCTGGAGGCATTCTGTAATCTGTGGACTATCGGAGTGTTGATGAAACACAGAAATTGCATCGGGATTGAATACAACAGTCACCATGCACACTTTCCTCCATGGGAGTAATGTCTCAAACAGTCTACGCTTTGATCGTTACCTGGAAGACCAGTAGTAGTTTCCGATGCACATCTGGAGGCATGCTGTAATCTGTGGACCTTCAAAGTGTTGATCAAACAAAGAAATTGCCTCGGGATTGAATACAACAGTCACCATGAGTACTTTCCTCCATGGGAGTAATGTCTCAAACAATCTACGCTTTGATCGTTCCCTGGAAGACCAGTAGTAGTTTCCGATGCACATCTGGAGGCATTCTGTAATCTGTGGACTATCAGAATGTTGTTGAAACACAGAAATTGCATCGTGATTGAATACAATAGCCACCATGCGCACTTTCCTCCATGGGAGTAATGTCTCAAACTGTCATCGCTTTGATCGTTCCCTAAAGACCAGTAGTAGTTTCCGATGCACATCTGGAGGACTTCTGAAATCTGTGGACCTTCAAAGTGTTGATGAAGCACAGAAATTGCATCGGGATTGAAAACAAAAGTCACCATGCGCACTTTCCTCCATGGGAGTAATGTCTCAAAGAGTCTACGCTTTGATCATTCCCTGGAAAACCAGTAGTAGCTTCCGATGCACATCTTGAGGCATTCTGAAATCTGTGGACCTTCAAAGTGTTGATGAAACACAGAAATTGCTTCGGGATATAATACAACAGTCACCATGCGCACTTTTCTCCATTGGAGTAATGTCTCAAACAGTCTACGCTTTGATCGTTCCCTGGAAGTCCAGTAGTAGTTTCCGATTCACATCTGGAGGCATTCTGTAATCTGTGGAACTTCAAAGTGTTGATGAAACACAGAAATTGCATCGGGATTGAATACAACAGTCACCATGCGCACTTTCCTCCATGGGAGTAATGTCTCAAATAGTCTACGCTTTGATCGTTCCCTGGAAGACCAGTAGTAGATTCCGATGCACATCTGGAGGGACTCTGTAATCTGTGGACCTTCAAAGTGTTGATGAAACACAGAAACTGCATCCTGATTGAATACAAGTCACCATGCGCACTTTCCTCCATTGGAGTAATGTCTCAAACAGTCTACGGTTTGATTGTTCCCTGGAAGACCAGTAGTAGTTTCCGATGCACATCTGGAGGCATTATGTAATCTGTGGACTATAAGAGTGTTGATGAAACACAGAAATTTCATCGGGATTGAATACAAAGGTCACCATGCGCACTTTCCTCCATGGGAGTAATGTCTCAAACAGTTAAAGCTTTTATCGTTGCCTGAAAGACCAGTAGCAGTTTTCAATGCACATTTGGGGCATTCTGTAATCTGTGCACTATCAGAGTGTTATTGAAACACAGAAATTGCATCGGGATTGAATACAACAGTCACCATGCGCACTTTCCTCCATGGGAGTAATGTCTCAAACAATCTACGCTTTGATCGTTCCCTGGAAGACCAGTAGTAGTTTCCGATGCACAAGTGGAGGCATTCTGTAATCTGTGTACCTTCAAAGTGTTGATGAAACACAGAAATTGCCTCGAGATTGAATACAACAGTCACCATGCGCCCTTTCCTCCATTGGAGTAATGTCTCAAACAGTCTACGCTTTGATCATTCCCTAGTAGACCAGTAGTGGTTTCCGAAGCACATCTGGAGACATTCTGTAATCTGTGGACCATCAAAGTGTTGATGAAACACAGAAATTGCATCGGGATTGAATACAACAGTCACCATGCGCACTTTCCTCCATGGGAGTAATGTCTCAAACAGTTTACGTTTTGATCGTTGCCCGAAAGACCAGTAGCAGTTTCCAATGCACATCTGGGGCATTCTGTAATCTGTGGGCTATCAGAGTGCTATTGAAACACAGAAATTGCATCGGGATTGAATACAACAGTCACCATGCGCACTTTCCTCCATGGGAGTAATGTCTCAAACAGTCTACGCTTTGATCGTTCCCTGGAAGACCAGTAGTAGTGTCCGATGCACATCTGGAGGCATTCTGTAATCTGTTGACCTTCAGAGTGTTGATAAAACACAGAAATTGCATCGGGATTCAATTTAACAGGCACCATGCGGACTATTCTCCATGGGAGTAACTTCTCAAACAGTCTACGCTTTGATCGTTCCCTGGAAGACCAGTAGTAGTTTCCGATGCTCAAGTGGAGGCATTCTGTAATCTGTGTACCTTCAAAGTGTTGATGAAACACAGAAATTGCCTCGAGATTGAATACAAAAGTCACCTTGCGCACTTTTTTCCGTGGGAGTAATGTCTCAAACAGTCTACGCTTTGATCGTTCTCTGGAAGACCAGTAGTAGTTTCCGATGCACATCTGGAGGCATTCTGTAATCTGTGGACTATCGGAGTGTTGATGAAACACAGAAATTGCATCGGGACTGAATACAACCCACACCATGCGCACTTTCCTCCAATGGAGTAATGCCTCAAACTGTCATCGCTTTGATCGTTCCCTGGAAGACCAGTAGTAGTGTCCGATGCACATCTGGGGGCATTCTGTAATCTGTTGATCTTCAGAGTGTTGATAAAACACAGAAATTGCCTCGCTATTGAATACAACAATTACCATGCCCACTTTCCTCCATGGGAGTAATGTCTCAAACAGCTTACGCTTTGATCGTTCCCTGCTAGACCAGTAGTAGTTTCCAAAGCACTTCTGGAGGCATTCTGTAATCTGTGGACCTTCAAAGTGTTGATGAAACACAGAAATTGATCGGGATTGAAAACAACAGTCACCATGCGCACTTTCCTCCATTGGAGTAATGTCTCAAACAGTCTACGCTTTGATCATTCCCTTGTAGACCAGTAGTAGTTTCCGATGCACATCTGGAGGCATTATGTAATCTGTGGACTATCAGAGTGTTGATGAAACACAGAAATTACATCGGGATTGAATACAAAGGTCACCATGCGCACTTTCGTCCTTGGGAGTAATGTCTCAAGCAGTTTAAGCTTTGACCGTTGCCTGAAAGACCAGTTGCAGTTTCCAATGCACATCTGGGGCATTCTGTAATCTGTGGACTATCAGAGTGTTATTGAAACACAGAAATTGCATCGGGATTGAATACAATAGCCACCATGCGCACTTTTCTCCATGGGAGTAATGTCTCAAACAGTCTACGCTTTAATCGTTCCCTGGAAGACCAGTATTAGTGTCCGATGCACATCTGGAGGCATTCTGTAATCTGTTGACCTTCAGAGTGTTGATAAAACGCAGAAATTGCATCGGGATTCAATTCAACAGGCACCACGCGGACTTTTCTCCATGGGAGTAATGTCTCAAACAGTCTACGCTTTGATCGTTCCCTGGAAGACCAGTAGTAGTTTCCGATGCACATCTGGAGGCATTCTGTAATCTGTGGACTATCTGAGTGTTGATGTACCACAGAAATTGCATCGGGACTGAATACAACCCACACCATGCGCACTTTCCTCTTATGGAGTAATGTCTCAAACTCTCATCGCATTGACCGTTCCCTGACAACCAGTAATAGTTTCCGGTGCACATCTGGAGGCATTCTGTAATCTGTGGACTATCCGAGTGTAGATGAAACACAGAAATTGCATCGGGATTGAAAACAAAAGTCACCATGCGCACTATCCTCCATAGGAGTAATGTCTCAAAGAGTCTACGCTTTGATCATTCCCTGGAAGACCAGTAGTAGCTTCCGAAGCACATCTGGAGGCATTCTGAAATCTGTGGACCTTCAAAGTGTTGATGAAACACAGAAATTGCATCGGGATTGAATACAACAGTAACCATGCGCACTTTCCTCTGTAAGAGTAACGTCTCAAACAGTCTACGATTTGATCGTTCCCTGGAAGACCAGTAGTAGTTTCCGTCGCACATATGGAGGCATTTTGTAACTGTGGACAATCAGGTGTTGATGAAACACAGAAATTGCATCGGTATTGAATACAACAGTCACCATGTGCACCTATCTCCCTGTCAGTAATGTCTCAAACAGTCTACGCTTTGATCGTTCCCTGGAAGACCAGTAGTAGTTTCCGATGCACATCTGGAGGCATTCTGTAATCTGTGGACTATCAGAGTGTTGATGAAACACAGAAATTGCATCGGTGTTGAATACAACAGTCACCATGCGCACTTTCCTCCATGGGAGTAATGTCTCAAACAGTTTAAGCTTTGATCGTTCCGTGGATGACCAGTAGTAGTTTCCAATGCACATTATGAGGCATTGTGTAATCTGTGGTCATTCAAAGTGTAGATGAAACACAGAAATTGCCTCGGGATTGAATACAACCATTACCATGCCCACTTTCCTCCATGGGAGTAATGTCTCAAACAGTTTACGCTTTGATCGTTCCCTGGTAGACCAGTAGTAGTTTCCGAAGCACATCTGGAAGCATTCTGTAGTCTGTGTACCTTCAAAGTGTTGATGAAACACAGATATGACCTCGAGATTGAATACAATTGTCACCATGCGCACTTTCCTCCTTGGGAGTAATGTCTCAAACAGTCTACGCTTTGATCGTTCCCTGGAACCCCAGTAGTAGCTTCCGATGCACATCTGGAGGCATTCTGTAATCTGTGGACCTTCAAAGTGTTGATGAAACACAGAAATTGCATCGGGATTGATTACAACAGTCACCATGCGCCCTTTCCTCCATTGGAGTAATGTCTCAAACAGTCTACGCTTTGATCATTCCCTGGTAGACCAGTAGTAGTTTCCGAAGCACATCTGGAGACATTCTGTAATCTGTGGACCATCAAAGTGTTGATGAAACACAGAAATTGCATCGGGATTGAATACAACAGTCACCATGCGCACTTTCCTCCATGGGAGTAATGTCTCAAACAGTTTACGTTTTGATCGTTGCCTGAAAGACCAGTAGAAGTTTCCAATGCACATCTGGGGCATCCTGAAAGGTCTGGACTATCAGAGTGTTATTGAAACACAGAAATTGCATCGGGATTGAATACAACAGTCACCATGCGCACTTTCCTCCATGGGAGTAATGTCTCAAACAGTTTACGTTTTGATCGTTGCCTGAAAGACCAGTAGAAGTTTCCAATGCACATCTGGGGCATCCTGAAAGCTCTGGACTATCAGAGTGTTATTGAAACACAGAAATTGCATCGGGATTGAATACAACAGACACCATGCGCACTTTCCTCCATGGGAGTAATGCCTCAAACAGTCTACGCTTTGATCGTTCCCTGGAGGACTAGTAGTAGTTTCCTATGCACATCTGGAGGCATTCTGCAATCTGTGGACCATCAAAGTGTTGATGAAACACAGAAATTGCATCGGGATTGAATACAACAGTCACCATGCACACTTTCCTCCATTGGAGTAATGCCTCAAACAGTCTACGGTTTGATCGTTCCCTGGAAGACCAGTAATAGTTTCAGATGCACATCTGGAGGCATTCTGTAATCTGTGTACCTTCAAAGTGTTGATGAAACACAGAACTTGCCTCGAGATTGAATACAACAGTAACCATGCGCACTTTCCTCCGTGGGAGTAATGTCTCAAACAGTCTACGCTTTGATCGTTCCCTGGAAGACCTGTAGTAGTTTCTGATGCACATCTGGAGGCATTCTGTAATCTGTGGACTATCAGAGTGTTGATGAAAGATAGAAATTGCATCGGGACTGTATACAACAGTCACCATGCGCACTTTCCTCCATGGGAGTAATGTCTCAAAGAGTCTACGCTTTGATCGTTCCCCGGAAGACAGTAGTAGTTTCGATGCACGAATGGAGGCATTCTGTAATCTGTGGACCTTCAAAGTGTTGATGAAACACAGAAATTGCATCTGTATTGAATACAACAATCACCATGCGCTCGTTCCTCACGGGGAGTAACGTCTCAAACAGTCTACGCTTGAACGTCGCCTGGAAGACCAGTATTAGTTTCTGATACACATCTGGGGGCATTCTCTAATGTGTGGACTATCAGAGTGTTGATGAAACACAGAAATTGCATCGGGATTGAATACAACAGTCACCATGCACACTTTCCTCCATGGGAGTAATGTCTCAAACAGTCTACGCTTTGATCGTTCCCTGGAAGACCAGTAGTAGATTAAGATGCACATCTGGAGGCATTCAGTAATCTGTGGACCTTCAAAGTGTTGATGAAACACAGAAATTGCCTTGGGATTGAATACAACAGTCACCATGCGCACTGTCCTCCATGGGAGTAATGTCTTAAAGGGTCTAAGATTTGATCGTTCCCTGGAAGACCAGTAGTAGTTTCCGATGCACTTCTGGAGGCATTCTGTAATCTGTGGACTATCAGAGTGTTGAACACAGAAATTGCATCTTGATTGAATACAACTGTCACCATGCGCACTTATCCCCATGGGAGTAATGTCTCAAAGAGTCTACGCTTTGATCGTTCCCAAGAAGACCAGTAGTAGTTTCCGATGCATATCGGGAGGCATTCTGTAATCTGTGGACCTTCAAAGTGGTGATGAAACACAGAAACTGCATCCTGCTTGAATACAACAGTCACCATGCGCACTTTCCTCCATGGGAGTAATCTCTCAAACAGGCTACGCTTTGATCGTTCCCTGGAAGGCCAGTAGTAATTTCCGTTGCACATCTGGAGGCACTCTGTATCTGTGGACAATCAGAGTGTTGATGAAACACAGAAACTGCATCGGGATTGAATACAACAATCACCATGCGCACTTTCCTCCAATGGAGTAATGTCTCAAACTGTCATTGCTTTGATCGTTCCCTGAAGACCAGTAATAGTTTCCGATGCACATCTGGAGGCATTCTGAAATCTGTGGACTCTCCGAGTGTTAATGAAACACAGAAATTGCATCGGGATTGAATACAACAGTCACCATGCACACTTTCCTCCATGGGAGTAATGTCTCAAACAGTCTACGCTTTGATCGTTACCTGGAAGACCAGTAGTAGTTTCCGATGCACATCTGGAGGCATGCTGTAATCTGTGGACCTTCAAAGTGTTGATGAAACAAAGAAATTGCCTCGGGATTGAATACAACAGTCACCATGAGTACTTTCCTCCATGGGAGTAATGTCTCAAACAATCTACGCTTTGATCGTTCCCTGGAAGACCAGTAGTAGTTTCCGATGCACATCTGGAGGCATTCTGTAATCTGTGGACTATCAGAATGTTGTTGAAACACAGAAATTGCATCGTGATTGAATACAATAGCCACCATGCGCACTTTCCTCCATGGGAGTAATGTCTCAAACTGTCATCGCTTTGATCGTTCCCTGAAGACCAGTAGTAGTTTCCGATGCACATCTGGAGGACTTCTGAAATCTGTGGACCTTCAAAGTGTTGATGAAACACAGAAATTGCATCGGGATTGAAAACAAAAGTCACCATGCGCACTTTCCTCCATGGGAGTAATGTCTCAAAGAGTCTACGCTTTGATCATTCCCTGGAAAACCAGTAGTAGCTTCCGATGCACATCTGGAGGCATTCCGAAATCTGTGGACCTTCAAAGTGTTGATGAAACACAGAAATTGCTTCGGGATATAATACAACAGTCACCATGCGCACTTTTCTCCATTGGAGTAATGTCTCAAACAGTCTACGCTTTGATCGTTCCCTGGAAGTCCAGTAGTAGTTTCCGATTCACATCTGGAGGCATTCTGTAATCTGTGGAACTTCAAAGTGTTGATGAAACACAGAAATTGCATCGGGATTGAATACAACAGTCACCATGCGCACTTTCCTCCATGGGAGTAATGTCTCAAATAGTCTACGCTTTGATCGTTCCCTGGAAGACCAGTAGTAGATTCCGATGCACATCTGGAGGGACTCTGTAATCTGTGGACCTTCAAAGTGTTGATGAAACACAGAAACTGCATCCTGATTGAATACAAGTCACCATGCGCACTTTCCTCCATTGGAGTAATGTCTCAAACAGTCTACGGTTTGATTGTTCCCTGGAAGACCAGTAGTAGTTTCCGATGCACATCTGGAGGCATTATGTAATCTGTGGACTATAAGAGTGTTGATGAAACACAGAAATTTCATCGGGATTGAATACAAAGGTCACCATGCGCACTTTCCTCCATGGGAGTAATGTCTCAAACAGTTAAAGCTTTTATCGTTGCCTGAAAGACCAGTAGCAGTTTTCAATGTACATTTGGGGCATTCTGTAATCTGTGCACTATCAGAGTGTTATTGAAACACAGAAATTGCATCGGGATTGAATACAACAGTCACCATGCGCACTTTCCTCCATGGGAGTAATGTCTCAAACAATCTACGCTTTGATCGTTCCCTGGAAGACCAGTAGTAGTTTCCGATGCACAAGTGGAGGCATTCTGTAATCTGTGTACCTTCAAAGTGTTGATGAAACACAGAAATTGCCTCGAGATTGAATACAACAGTCACCATGCGCCCTTTCCTCCATTGGAGTAATGTCTCAAACAGTCTACGCTTTGATCATTCCCTAGTAGACCAGTAGTGGTTTCCGAAGCACATCTGGAGACATTCTGTAATCTGTGGACCATCAAAGTGTTGATGAAACACAGAAATTGCATCGGGATTGAATACAACAGTCACCATGCGCACTTTCCTCCATGGGAGTAATGTCTCAAACAGTTTACGTTTTGATCGTTGCCCGAAAGACCAGTAGCAGTTTCCAATGCACATCTGGGGCATTCTGTAATCTGTGGACTATCAGAGTGCTATTGAAACACAGAAATTGCATCGGGATTGAATACAACAGTCACCATGCGCACTTTCCTCCATGGGAGTAATGTCTCAAACAGTCTACGCTTTGATCGTTCCCTGGAAGACCAGTAGTAGTGTCCGATGCACATCTGGAGGCATTCTGTAATCTGTTGACCTTCAGAGTGTTGATAAAACACAGAAATTGCATCGGGATTCAATTTAACAGGCACCATGCGGACTATTCTCCATGGGAGTAACTTCTCAAACAGTCTACGCTTTGATCGTTCCCTGGAAGACCAGTAGTAGTTTCCGATGCTCAAGTGGAGGCATTCTGTAATCTGTGTACCTTCAAAGTGTTGATGAAACACAGAAATTGCCTCGAGATTGAATACAACAGTCACCTTGCGCACTTTTTTCCGTGGGAGTAATGTCTCAAACAGTCTACGCTTTGATCGTTCTCTGGAAGACCAGTAGTAGTTTCCGATGCACATCTGGAGGCATTCTGTAATCTGTGGACTATCGGAGTGTTGATGAAACACAGAAATTGCATCGGGACTGAATACAACCCACACCATGCGCACTTTCCTCCAATGGAGTAATGCCTCAAACTGTCATCGCTTTGATCGTTCCCTGGAAGACCAGTAGTAGTGTCCGATGCACATCTGGGAGCATTCTGTAATCTGTTGATCTTCAGAGTGTTGATAAAACACAGAAATTGCCTCGCTATTGAATACAACAATTACCATGCCCACTTTCCTCCATGGGAGTAATGTCTCAAACAGCTTACGCTTTGATCGTTCCCTGCTAGACCAGTAGTAGTTTCCAAAGCACTTCTGGAGGCATTCTGTAATCTGTGGACCTTCAAAGTGTTGATGAAACACAGAAATTGCATCGGGATTGAAAACAACAGTCACCATGCGCACTTTCCTCCATTGGAGTAATGTCTCAAACAGTCTACGCTTTGATCATTCCCTTGTAGAACAGTAGTAGTTTCCGATGCACATCTGGAGGCATTATGTAATCTGTGGACTATCAGAGTGTTGATGAAACACAGAAATTACATCGGGATTGAATACAAAGGTCACCATGCGCACTTTCGTCCTTGGGAGTAATGTCTCAAGCAGTTTAAGCTTTGACCGTTGCCTGAAAGACCAGTTGCAGTTTCCAATGCACATCTGGGGCATTCTGTAATCTGTGGACTATCAGAGTGTTATTGAAACACAGAAATTGCATCGGGATTGAATACAACAGTCACCATGCGCACTTTTCTCCATGGGAGTAATGTCTCAAACAGTCTACGCTTTGATCGTTCCCTGGAAGACCAGTAGTAGTTTCCGATGCACATCTGGAGGCATTCTGTAATCTGTGGACTATCTGAGTGTTGATGTACCACAGAAATTGCATCGGGACTGAATACAACCCACACCATGCGCACTTTCCTCTTACGGAGTAATGTCTCAAACTCTCATCGCATTGACCGTTCCCTGACGACCAGTAATAGTTTCCGGTGCACATCTGGAGGCATTCTGTAATCTGTGGACTATCCGAGTGTAGATGAAACACAGAAATTGCATCGGGATTGAAAACAAAAGTCACCATGTGCACTATCCTCCATAGGAGTAATGTCTCAAAGAGTCTACGCTTTGATCATTCCCTGGAAGACCAGTAGTAGCTTCCGAAGCACATCTGGAGGCATTCTGAAATCTGTGGACCTTCAAAGTGTTGATGAAACACAGAAATTGCATCGGGATTGAATACAACAGTAACCATGCGCACTTTCCTCTGTAAGAGTAACGTCTCAAACAGTCTACGATTTGATCTTTCCCTGGAAGACCAGTAGTAGTTTCCGTCGCACATATGGAGGCATTCTGTAACTGTGGACAATCAGGTGTTGATGAAACACAGAAATTGCATCGGTATTGAATACAACAGTCACCATGTGCACTTATCTCCCTGTCAGTAATGTCTCAAACAGTCTACGCTTTGATCGTTCCCTGGAAGACCAGTAGTAGTTTCCGATGCACATCTGGAGGCATTCTGTAATCTGTGGACTATCAGAGTGTTGATGAAACACAGAAATTGCATCGGTGTTGAATACAACAGTCACCATGCGCACTTTCCTCCATGGGAGTAATGTCTCAAACAGTTTAAGCTTTGATCGTTCCCTGGATGACCAGTAGTAGTTTCCAATGCACATTAGGAGGCATTGTGTAATCTGTGGTCATTCAAAGTGTAGATGAAACACAGAAATTGCATCCTGTTTGAATACAACAGTCACCATGCGCACTTTCCTCCATGGGGGTAATGTCTCAAACAGTCTACGCTTTGATCGATCCGTGGAAGACCAGTAGTAGTTTCCGTTGTACATCTGGAGGCTTTCTGTAACTGTCTACAATCAGGGTGTTGATGAAACACAGAAATTGCATCGGTATTGAATACAACAGTCACCATGCGCACTTTCCTCCATTGGAGTAATGTCTCAAACAGTCTACGTTTTGATTGTTCCCAGGAAGACCAGTAGTAGTTTCCGATGCACATCTGGAGGCATTATGTAATCTGTGGACTATCAGAGTGTTGATGAAACACAGAAATTGCATCGGGATTGAATACAAAGGTCACCATGCGCACTTTCCTCCTTGGGAGTAATGTCTCAAACAGTTTAAGCTTTGATCGTTGCCTGAAAGACCAGTAGCAGTTTCCAATGCAGATCTGGGGCATTCTGTAATCTGTGGACTATCAGAGTGTTATTGAAACACAGAAATTGCATCGGGATTGAATACAACAGTCACCATGCGCACTTTCCTCCATGGGAGTAATGTCTCAAACAGTCTACGCTTTAATCGTTCCCTGGAAGACCAGTAGTAGTGTTCGATGCACATCTGGAGGCATTCTGTAATCTGTTGACCTTCAGAGTGTTGATAAAACGCAGAAATTGCATCGGGATTCAATTCAACAGGCACCATGCGGACTTTTCTCCATGGGAGTAATGTCTCAAACAGTCTACGCTTTGATCGTTTACTGGAAAACCAGTAGTAGTTTCCGATGCACATCTGGAGGCATTCTGTAATCTGTGTACCTTCAAAGTGTTGATGAAACACAAAAATTGGGTCGAGATTGAATACAACAGTCACCATGCACACTTTCCTCCGTATGAGTAATGGCTCAAACAGTCTACGCTTTGATCGTTCCCTGGAAGACCAGTAGTAGTTTCCGATGCACATCTGGAGGCATTCTGTAATCTGTGGACTATCTGAGTGTTGATGAAACACAGAAATTGCATCGGGACTGAATACAACCCACACCATGCGCTCTTTCCTCTTATGGATTAATGTCTCAAACTCTCATCGCTTTGATCGTTCCCTGAAGACCAGTAATAGTTTCCGGTGCACATCTGGAGGCATTCTGTAATCTGTGGACTATCCGAGTGTAGATGAAACACAGAAATTGCATCGGGATTGAAAACAAAAGTCACCATGCGCACTTTCCTCCATGGGAGTAATGTCTCAAACAGTTTAAGCTTTAATCGTTCCCTGGAAGACCAGTAGTAGTGTTCGATGCACATCTGGAGGCATTCTGTAATCTGTTGACCTTCAGAGTGTTGATAAAACGCAGAAATTGCATCGGGATTCAATTCAACAGGCACCATGCGGACTTTTCTCCATAGGAGTAATGTCTCAAAGAGTCTACGCTTTGATCATTCCCTGGAAGACCAGTAGTAGCTCCCGAAGCACATCTGGAGGCATTCTGAAATCTGTGGACCTTCAAAGTGTTGATGAAACACAGAAATTGCATCGGGATTGAATACAACAGTAACCATGCGCACTTTCCTCTGTAAGAGTAACGTCTCAAACAGTCTACGATTTGATCGTTCCCTGGAAGACCAGTAGTAGTTTCCGTCGCACATATGGAGGCATTCTGTAACTGTGGACAATCAGAGTGTTGATGAAACACAGAAATTGCATCGGTATTGAATACAACAGTCACCATGTGCACTTATCTCCCTGGCAGTAATGTCTCAAACAGTCTACGCTTTGATCGTTCCCTGGAAGACCAGTAGTAGTTTCCGATGCACATCTGGAGGCATTCTGTAATCTGTGGACTATCAGAGTGTTGATGAAACACAGAAATTGCATCGGTATTGAATACAACAGTCACCATGCGCACTTTCCTCCATGGGAGTAATGTCTCAAACAGTTTAAGCTTTGATCGTTCCCTGGATGACCAGTAGTAGTTTCCAATGCACATTAGGAGGCATTGTGTAATCTGTGGACCTTCAAAGTGTAGATGAAACACAGAAATTCCATCCTGTTTGAATACAACAGTCACCATGCGCACTTTCCTCCATGGGGGTAATGTCTCAAACAGTCTACGCTTTGATCGTTCCGTGGAAGACCAGTAGTAGTTTCCGTTGTACATCTGGAGGCTTTCTGTAACTGTCTACAATCAGGGTGTTGATGAAACACAGAAATTGCATCGGTATTGAATACAACAGTCACCATGCGCACTTTCCTCCATTGGAGTAATGTCTCAAACAGTCTACGTTTTGATTGTTCCCTGGAAGACCAGTAGTAGTTTCAGATGAACATCTATAGGCATTATGTAATCTGTGGACTATCAGATTGTTGATGAAATACAGAAATTGCATCTGGATTGAATACAAAGATCACCATGTTCACTTTCCTCCATGGGAGTAATGTCTCAAACAGTTTAAGCTTTGATCGTTCCCTGGATGACCAGTAGTAGTTTCCAATGCACATCTGGGGCATTCTGTAATCTGTGGACTATCAGAGTGTTATTGAAACACAGAAATTGCATCGGGATTGAATACAACAGTCACCATGCGCACTTTCCTCCTTGGGAGTAATGTCTCAAACAGTCTACGCTTTGATCGTTCCCTGGAAAAACAGTAGTAGTTTCCGTTGCACATCTGGAGGGATTCTGTAATCTGTGGACTATCCGAGTGTAGATGAAACACAGAAATTGCATCGGGATTGAAAACAAAAGTCACCATGCGCACTATCCTCCATAGGAGTAATGTCTCAAAGAGTCTACGCTTTGATCATTCCCTGGAAGACCAGTAGTAGCTTCCGAAACACATCTGGAGGCATTCTGAAATCTGTGGACCTTCATAGTGTTGATGAAACACAGAAATTGCATCGGGATTGAATACAACAGTAACCATGCGCACTTTCCTCTGTAAGAGTAACGTCTCAAACAGTCTACGCTTTGATCGTTCCCTGGAAGACCAGTAGGAGTTTCCGTCGCAAATATGGAGGCATTCTGTAACTGTGGACAATCAGAGTGTTGATGAAACACAGAAATTGCATCGGTATTGAATACAACAGTCACCATGCGCACTTATCTCCCTGGCAGTAATGTCTCAAACAGTCTACGCTTTGATCGTTCCCTGGAAGACCAGTAGTAGTTTCCGATGCACATCTGGAGGCATTCTGAAATCTGTGGACCTTCAAAGTGTTGATGAAACACAGAAATTGCTTCGGGACTGAATACAACACACAAAATGCGCACTTTCCTCCATGGGAGTAATGTCTCAAACTGTCATCGCTTTGATCGTTCCCAGGGAGACCAGTAGTAGTTTCCGATGCACATCTGGAGACATTCTGTAATCTGTGGACCATCAAAGTGTTGATGAAACACAGAAATTGCATCGGGATTCAATACAACAGTCACCATGCCACTTTCCTCCATGCGAGTAATGTCTCAAACAGTTTACGTTTTGATCGTTGCCCGAAAGACCAGTAGCAGTTTCCAATGCACATCTGGGGCATCCTGTAATCTCTGGACTATCAGAGTGTTATTGAGACACAGAAATAGCATCGGGATAGAATACAACAGACACCATGCGCACTTTCCTCCATGGGAGTATTGTCTCAAACAGTCTACGCTTAGATCGTTCATTGGAAGACTAGCAGTAGTTTCCGATGCACATCTGGAGGCATTCTGTAATCTGTGGACCATCAACGTGTTGATGAAACACAGAAATTGCATCGGGATTGAATACAACAGTCACCATGCACACTTTCCTCCATTGGAGTAATGTCTCAAACAGTCTACGGTTTGATTGTTCCCTGGAAGACCAGTAGTAGTTTCCGATGCACATCTGGAGGCATTATGTAATCTGTGGACTATCAGAGTGTTGACGAAACACAGAAATTGCATCGGGATTGAATACAAAGCTCACCATGCGCACTTTCCTCCTTGGGAGTAATGTCTCAAACTGTTTAAGCTTTGATCGTTGCCTGAAAGACCAGTAGCAGTTTCCGATGCACATCTGGGGCATTCTGTAATCTGTGGACTATCGGAGTGTTATTGAAACACAGAAATTGCATCGGGATTGAATGCAACAGTCACCATGCGCACTTTCCTCCATGGGAGTAATGTCTCAAACAGTCTACGCTTTAATCGTTCCCTGGAAGACCAGTAGTAGTGTCCGATGCACATCTGGAGTCATTCTGTAATCTGTTGACCTTCAGAGTGTTGATAAAACGCAGAAATTGCATCGGGATTCAATTCAACAGGCACCATGCGGACTTTTCTCCATGGGAGTAATGTCTCAAACAGTCTACGCTTTGATCGTTCCCTGGAAGACCAGTAGTAGTTTCCGATGCACATCTGGAGGCATTCTGTAATCTGTGTACCTTCAAAGTGTTGATGAAACACAGAAATTGCCTCGAGATTGAATACAACAGTCACCATGCGCACTTTCCTCCGTGGGAGTAATGGCTCAAACAGTCTACGCTTTGATCGTTCCCTGGAAGACCAGTAGTAGTTTCCGATGCACATCTGGAGGCATTCTGTAATCTGTGGACTATCTGAGTGTTGATGAAACACAGAAATTGCATCGGGACTGAATACAACCCAAACCATGCGCACTTTCCTCCTATGAAGTAATGTCTCAAACTCTCATCGCTTTGATCGTTCCCTGAAGACCAGTAATAGTTTCCGGTGCACATCTGGATGCATTCTGTAATCTGTGGACAATCAGAGTGTAGATGAAACACAGAAATTGCATCGGGATTGAAAACAAAAGTCACCATGCGCACTATCCTCCATAGGAGTAATGTCTCAAAGAGTCTACGCTTTGATCATTCCCTGGTTGACCAGTAGTAGCTTCCGAAGCACATCTGGAGGCATTCTGAAATCTGTGGACCTTCAAAGTGTTGATGAAACACAGAAATTGCATCGGGATTGAATACAACAGTAACCATTCGCACTTTCCTCTGTAACAGTAACGTCTCAAACAGTCTACGATTTGATCGTTCCCTGGAAGACCAGTAGTAGTTTCCGTCGCACATATGGAGGCATTCTGTAACTGTGGACAATCAGAGTGTAGATGAAACACAGAAATTGCATCGGTATTGAATACAACAGTCACCATGCGCACTTATCTCCCTGGCAGTAATGTCTCAAACAGTCTACGCTTTGATCGTTCCCTGGAAGACCAGTAGTAGTTTCCGATGCACATCTGGAGGCATTCTGTAATCTGTGGACTATCAGAGTGTTGATGAAACACAGAAATTGCATCGGTATTGAATACAACAGTCACCATGCGCACTTTCCTCCATGGGAGTAATGTCTCAAACAGTTTAAGATTTAATCGTTCCCTGGATGACCAGTAGTAGTTTCCAATGCACATTATTAGGCATTGTGTAATCTGTGGACCTTCAAAGTGTAGATGAAACACAGAAATTGCATCCTGTTTGAATACAACAGTCACCATGCGCACTTTCCTCCATGGGGGTAATGTCTCAAACAGTCTACGCTTTGATCGTTCCCTGGAAGACCAGTAGTAGTTTCAAATGCACATCTGGAGGCATTATGTAATCTGTGGACTATCAGATTGTTGATGAAATACAGAAATTGCATCTGGATTGAATACAAAGATCACCATGTTCACTTTCCTCCATGGGAGTAATGTCTCAAACAGTTTAAGCTTTGATCGTTCCCTGGATGACCAGTAGTAGTTTCCAATGCACATCTGGGGCATTCTGTAATCTGTGGACTATCAGAGTGTTATAGAAACACAGAAATTGCATCGGGATTGAATACAACATTCACCATGCGCACTTTCCTCCATGGGAGTAATGTCTCAAACAGTCTACGATTTTGATCGTTCCCTGGAAGAACAGTAGTAGTGTCCGTTGCACATCTGGAGGCATTCTGTAATCTGTTGACCTTCAAAGTGTTGATGAAACACAGAAAATGCCTCGAGATTGAATACAACAGTCACCATGCGCACTTTCCTCCGTGGGAGTAATGTCTCAAACAGTCTACGCTTTGATCGTTACCTGGAAGACCAGTAGTAGTTTCCAATGCACATCTGGAGGCATTCTGTAATCTGTGGACCTTCAAAGTGTTGATGAAACACAGAAATTGGATCGGGATTGAATACAACACACCATGCGCACTTTCCTCCAATGGAGTAATGTCTCAAACTGTCATCACTTTGATCGTACCCTGAAGACCAGTAATTGTTTCCGATGCACATCTGGAGACATGCCGTTACCTGGTGACCTTCAAAGTGATGATGAAACAAAGAGATTGCCTCGGGATTGAATACAACAGTCACCATGCGCACTTTCCTCCATGGGAGTAATGTCTCAAACAGTCTACGTTTTGATCGTTCCCTGGAAGACTAGTAGTAGTTTCCGATGCACATCTGGAAGCATTCTGTAATCTGTGGACTATCAGAGTGTTGATGTAACACAGAAATTGCATCGGGATTGAATACAACAGTCACCATGTGCACTTTCCTCCATGGGAGTAATGTCTCAAACAGTCCGCGCTTTGATCGTTCCCTGGAAGACCATTAGTAGATTCCGATGAACATCTGGATGTATTCTGGAAATTGTGTACTATCAGAGTGTTAATGAAACACAGATATTGCATCGGGATTGAATACAAAAGTCACCATGTGCACTTTCCTCCATGGGAGTAATGTCTCAAACAGTCCGCGCTTTGATCGTTCCCTGGAAGGCCATTAGTAGATTCCGATGAACATCTGGATGTATTCTGTAAATTGTGTACTATCAGAGTGTTAATGAAACACAGATATTGCATAGGGGTTGAATACAACAGTCACCATGCGATCGTTCCTCCAGGGGAGTAACGTCTCATAGTCTACGCTTGAACGTTCACTGGAAGACCAGTAGTAGTTTCTGATACACATCTGGGGGCATTCTCTAATGTGTGGTCAATCAGAGTGTTGATGAAACACAGAAATTGCATCGGGATTGAATGCAACAGTCACCATGCGCACTTTCCTCCATGGGAGTAATGTCTCAAACAGTCTACGCTTTAATCGTTCCCTGGAAGACCAGTAGTAGTGTCCGATGCACATCTGGAGTCATTCTGTAATCTGTTGACCTTCAGAGTGTTGATAAAACGCAGAAATTGCATCGGGATTCAATTCAACAGGCACCATGCGGACTTTTCTCCATGGGAGTAATGTCTCAAACAGTCTACGCTTTGATCGTTCCCTGGAAGACCAGTAGTAGTTTCCGATGCACATCTGGAGGCATTCTGTAATCTGTGTACCTTCAAAGTGTTGATGAAACACAGAAATTGCCTCGAGATTGAATACAACAGTCACCATGCGCACTTTCCTCCGTGGGAGTAATGGCTCAAACAGTCTACGCTTTGATCGTTCCCTGGAAGACCAGTAGTAGTTTCCGATGCACATCTGGAGGCATTCTGTAATCTGTGGACTATCTGAGTGTTGATGAAACACAGAAATTGCATCGGGACTGAATACAACCCAAACCATGCGCACTTTCCTCCTATGAAGTAATGTCTCAAACTCTCATCGCTTTGATCGTTCCCTGAAGACCAGTAATAGTTTCCGGTGCACATCTGGATGCATTCTGTAATCTGTGGACTATCCGAGTGTAGATGAAACACAGAAATTGCATCGGGATTGAAAACAAAAGTCACCATGCGCACTATCCTCCATAGGAGTAATGTCTCAAAGAGTCTACGCTTTGATCATTCCCTGGTTGACCAGTAGTAGCTTCCGAAGCACATCTGGAGGCATTCTGAAATCTGTGGACCTTCAAAGTGTTGATGAAACACAGAAATTGCATCGGGATTGAATACAACAGTAACCATTCGCACTTTCCTCTGTAAGAGTAACGTCTCAAACAGTCTACGATTTGATCGTTCCCTGGAAGACCAGTAGTAGTTTCCGTCGCACATATGGAGGCATTCTGTAACTGTGGACAATCAGAGTGTAGATGAAACACAGAAATTGCATCGGTATTGAATACAACAGTCACCATGCGCACTTATCTCCCTGGCAGTAATGTCTCAAACAGTCTACGCTTTGATCGTTCCCTGGAAGACCAGTAGTAGTTTCCGATGCACATCTGGAGGCATTTTGTAATCTGTGGACTATCAGAGTGTTGATGAAACACAGAAATTGCATCGGTATTGAATACAACAGTCACCATGCGCACTTTCCTCCATGGGAGTAATGTCTCAAACAGTTTAAGCTTTAATCGTTCCCTGGATGACCAGTAGTAGTTTCCAATGCACATTATTAGGCATTGTGTAATCTGTGGACCTTCAAAGTGTAGATGAAACACAGAAATTGCATCCTGTTTGAATACAACAGTCACCATGCGCACTTTCCTCCATGGGGGTAATGTCTCAAACAGTCTACGCTTTGATCGTTCCCTGGAAGACCAGTAGTAGTTTCAAATGCACATCTGGAGGCATTATGTAATCTGTGGACTATCAGATTGTTGATGAAATACAGAAATTGCATCTGGATTGAATACAAAGATCACCATGTTCACTTTCCTCCATGGGAGTAATGTCTCAAACAGTTTAAGCTTTGATCGTTCCCTGGATGACCAGTAGTAGTTTCCAATGCACATCTGGGGCATTCTGTAATCTGTGGACTATCAGAGTGTTATAGAAACACAGAAATTGCATCGGGATTGAATACAACATTCACCATGCGCACTTTCCTCCATGGGAGTAATGTCTCAAACAGTCTACGATTTTGATCGTTCCCTGGAAGAACAGTAGTAGTGTCCGTTGCACATCTGGAGGCATTCTGTAATCTGTTGACCTTCAAAGTGTTGATGAAACACAGAAAATGCCTCGAGATTGAATACAACAGTCACCATGCGCACTTTCCTCCGTGGGAGTAATGTCTCAAACAGTCTACGCTTTGATCGTTACCTGGAAGACCAGTAGTAGTTTCCAATGCACATCTGGAGGCATTCTGTAATCTGTGGACCTTCAAAGTGTTGATGAAACACAGAAATTGGATCGGGATTGAATACAACACACCATGCGCACTTTCCTCCAATGGAGTAATGTCTCAAACTGTCATCACTTTGATCGTACCCTGAAGACCAGTAATTGTTTCCGATGCACATCTGGAGACATGCCGTTACCTGGTGACCTTCAAAGTGATGATGAAACAAAGAGATTGCCTCGGGATTGAATACAACAGTCACCATGCGCACTTTCCTCCATGGGAGTAATGTCTCAAACAGTCTACGTTTTGATCGTTCCCTGGAAGACTAGTAGTAGTTTCCGATGCACATCTGGAAGCATTCTGTAATCTGTGGACTATCAGAGTGTTGATGTAACACAGAAATTGCATCGGGATTGAATACAAAAGTCACCATGTGCACTTTCCTCCATGGGAGTAATGTCTCAAACAGTCCGCGCTTTGATCGTTCCCTGGAAGACCATTAGTAGATTCCGATGAACATCTGGATGTATTCTGGAAATTGTGTACTATCAGAGTGTTAATGAAACACAGATATTGCATCGGGATTGAATACAAAAGTCACCATGTGCACTTTCCTCCATGGGAGTAATGTCTCAAACAGTCCGCGCTTTGATCGTTCCCTGGAAGGCCATTAGTAGATTCCGATGAACATCTGGATGTATTCTGTAAATTGTGTACTATCAGAGTGTTAATGAAACACAGATATTGCATAGGGGTTGAATACAACAGTCACCATGCGATCGTTCCTCCAGGGGAGTAACGTCTCATAGTCTACGCTTGAACGTTCACTGGAAGACCAGTAGTAGTTTCTGATACACATCTGGGGGCATTCTCTAATGTGTGGTCAATCAGAGTGTTGATGAAACACAGAAATTGCATCGGGATTGAATACAACAGTCACCATGCGCACTTTCCTCCATGGGAGTAATGTCTCAACAGTCTACGCTTTGATCGTTCCCTGGAAGACCAGTAGTAGTTTCCGATGCACATCTGGAGGCATTCTGTAATCTGTGGACTATCAGAGTGTTACTGAAACACAGAAATTGCATCGGGATTGAATACAACATTCACCATGCGCACTTTCCTCCATGGGAGTAATGTCTCAAACAGTCTACGCTTTGATCGTTCCCTGGAAGAACAGTAGTAGGTTCCGTCGCACATCTGGAGGCATTCTGTATCTGTGGACAATCAGGGTGTTGATGAAACACAGAAATTGCATCGGTATTGAATGCAACAGTCACCATGCGCACTTATCTCCATGGGAGTAATGTCTGAAACAGTCTACCCTTTGATCGTTCCCAGAAAGACCAGTAGTAGTTTCCGATGCACATCAGGAGGCATTGTGTAATCTGTGGACCTTCAAAGTGTTGATGAAACACAGAAATTGCATCCTGTTTGAATACAACAGTCACCATGCGCACTTTCCTTCATGGGGGTAATATCTCAAACAGTCTACGCTTTGATCGTTCCGTGGAAGACCAGTAGTAGTTTCCGATGCACATCTGGAGGCATTCTGTAATCTGTGGACTATCCGAGTGTAGATGAAACACAGAAATTGCATCGGGATAGAATATAACAGTCACCATGCGCACTTTCCTCCATTGGAGTAATGTCTCAAACAGTCTACGTTTTGATTGTTCCCTGGAAGACCAGTAGTAGTTTCAGATGAACATCTGGAGGCATTATGTAATCTGTGGACTATCAGATTGTTGATGAAATACAGAAATTGCATCTGGATTGAATACAAAGATCACCATGTTCACTTTCCTCCATGGGAGTAATGTCTCAAACAGTTTAAGCTTTGATCGTTCCCTGGATGACCAGTAGTAGTTTCCAATGCACATCTGGGGCATTCTGTAATCTGTGGACTATCAGAGTGTTATTGAAACACAGAAATTGCTTCGGGATTGAATACAACAGTCACCATGCGCACTTTCCTCCTTGGGAGTAATGTCTCAAACAGTCTACGCTTTGATCGTTCCCTGGAAAAACAGTAGTAGTTTCCGTTGCACATCTGGAGGGATTCTGTAATCTGTGGACTATCCGAGTGTAGATGAAACACAGAAATTGCATCGGGATTGAAAACAAAAGTCACCATGCGCACTATCCTCCATAGGAGTAATGTCTCAAAGAGTCTACGCTTTGATCATTCCCTGGAAGACCAGTAGTAGCTTCCGAAACACATCTGGAGGCATTCTGAAATCTGTGGACCTTCATAGTGTTGATGAAACACAGAAATTGCATCGGGATTGAATACAACAGTAACCATGCGCACTTTCCTCTGTAAGAGTAACGTCTCAAACAGTCTACGCTTTGATCGTTCCCTGGAAGACCAGTAGGAGTTTCCGTCGCAAATATGGAGGCATTCTGTAACTGTGGACAATCAGAGTGTTGATGAAACACAGAAATTGCATCGGTATTGAATACAACAGTCACCATGCGCACTTATCTCCCTGGCAGTAATGTCTCAAACAGTCTACGCTTTGATCGTTCCCTGGAAGACCAGTAGTAGTTTCCGATGCACAACTGGAGGCATTCTGAAATCTGTGGACCTTCAAAGTGTTGATGAAACACAGAAATTGCTTCGGGACTGAATACAACACACAAAATGCGCACTTTCCTCCAATGGAGTAATGTCTCAAACTGTCATCGCTTTGATCGTTCCCAGGGAGACCAGTAGTAGTTTCCGAAGCACATCTGGAGACATTCTGTAATCTGTGGACCATCAAAGTGTTGATGAAACACAGAAATTGCATCGGGATTCAATACAACAGTCACCATGCCACTTTCCTCCATGCGAGTAATGTCTCAAACAGTTTACGTTTTGATCGTTGCCCGAAAGACCAGTAGCAGTTTCCAATGCACATCTGGGGCATCCTGTAATCTCTGGACTATCAGAGTGTTATTGAGACACAGAAATAGCATCGGGATAGAATACAACAGACACCATGCGCACTTTCCTCCATGGGAGTATTGTCTCAAACAGTCTACGCTTAGATCGTTCATTGGAAGACTAGCAGTAGTTTCCGATGCACATCTGGAGGCATTCTGTAATCTGTGGACCATCAACGTGTTGATGAAACACAGAAATTGCATCGGGATTGAATACAACAGTCACCATGCACACTTTCCTCCATTGGAGTAATGTCTCAAACAGTCTACGGTTTGATTGTTCCCTGGAAGACCAGTAGTAGTTTCCGATGCACATCTGGAGGCATTATGTAATCTGTGGACTATCAGAGTGTTGACGAAACACAGAAATTGCATCGGGATTGAATACAAAGGTCACCATGCGCACTTTCCTCCTTGGGAGTAATGTCTCAAACTGTTTAAGCTTTGATCGTTGCCTGAAAGACCAGTAGCAGTTTCCGATGCACATCTGGGGCATTCTGTAATCTGTGGACTATCGGAGTGTTATTGAAACACAGAAATTGCATCGGGATTGAATGCAACAGTCACCATGCGCACTTTCCTCCATGGGAGTAATGTCTCAAACAGTCTACGCTTTAATCGTTCCCTGGAAGACCAGTAGTAGTGTCCGATGCACATCTGGAGTCATTCTGTAATCTGTTGACCTTCAGAGTGTTGATAAAACGCAGAAATTGCATCGGGATTCAATTCAACAGGCACCATGCGGACTTTTCTCCATGGGAGTAATGTCTCAAACAGTCTACGCTTTGATCGTTCCCTGGAAGACCAGTAGTAGTTTCCGATGCACATCTGGAGGCATTCTGTAATCTGTGTACCTTCAAAGTGTTGATGAAACACAGAAATTGCCTCGAGATTGAATACAACAGTCACCATGCGCACTTTCCTCCGTGGGAGTAATGGCTCAAACAGTCTACGCTTTGATCGTTCCCTGGAAGACCAGTAGTAGTTTCCGATGCACATCTGGAGGCATTCTGTAATCTGTGGACTATCTGAGTGTTGATGAAACACAGAAATTGCATCGGGACTGAATACAACCCAAACCATGCGCACTTTCCTCCTATGAAGTAATGTCTCAAACTCTCATCGCTTTGATCGTTCCCTGAAGACCAGTAATAGTTTCCGGTGCACATCTGGATGCATTCTGTAATCTGTGGACTATCCGAGTGTAGATGAAACACAGAAATTGCATCGGGATTGAAAACAAAAGTCACCATGCGCACTATCCTCCATAGGAGTAATGTCTCAAAGAGTCTACGCTTTGATTATTCCCTGGTTGACCAGTAGTAGCTTCCGAAGCACATCTGGAGGCATTCTGAAATCTGTGGACCTTCAAAGTGTTGATGAAACACAGAAATTGCATCGGGATTGAATACAACAGTAACCATTCGCACTTTCCTCTGTAAGAGTAACGTCTCAAACAGTCTACGATTTGATCGTTCCCTGGAAGACCAGTAGTAGTTTCCGTCGCACATATGGAGGCATTCTGTAACTGTGGACAATCAGAGTGTAGATGAAACACAGAAATTGCATCGGTATTGAATACAACAGTCACCATGCGCACTTATCTCCCTGGCAGTAATGTCTCAAACAGTCTACGCTTTGATCGTTCCCTGGAAGACCAGTAGTAGTTTCCGATGCACATCTGGAGGCATTCTGTAATCTGTGGACTATCAGAGTGTTGATGAAACACAGAAATTGCATCGGTATTGAATACAACAGTCACCATGCGCACTTTCCTCCATGGGAGTAATGTCTCAAACAGTTTAAGCTTTAATCGTTCCCTGGATGACCAGTAGTAGTTTCCAATGCACATTATTAGGCATTGTGTAATCTGTGGACCTTCAAAGTGTAGATGAAACACAGAAATTGCATCCTGTTTGAATACAACAGTCACCATGCGCACTTTCCTCCATGGGGGTAATGTCTCAAACAGTCTACGCTTTGATCGTTCCCTGGAAGACCAGTAGTAGTTTCAAATGCACATCTGGAGGCATTATGTAATCTGTGGACTATCAGATTGTTGATGAAATACAGAAATTGCATCTGGATTGAATACAAAGATCACCATGTTTACTTTCCTCCATGGGAGTAATGTCTCAAACAGTTTAAGCTTTGATCGTTCCCTGGATGACCAGTAGTAGTTTCCAATGCACATCTGGGGCATTCTGTAATCTGTGGACTATCAGAGTGTTATAGAAACACAGAAATTGCATCGGGATTGAATACAACATTCACCATGCGCACTTTCCTCCATGGGAGTAATGTCTCAAACAGTCTACGATTTTGATCGTTCCCTGGAAGAACAGTAGTAGTGTCCGTTGCACATCTGGAGGCATTCTGTAATCTGTTGACCTTCAAAGTGTTGATGAAACACAGAAAATGCCTCGAGATTGAATACAACAGTCACCATGCGCACTTTCCTCCGTGGGAGTAATGTCTCAAACAGTCTACGCTTTGATCGTTACCTGGAAGACCAGTAGTAGTTTCCAATGCACATCTGGAGGCATTCTGTAATCTGTGGACCTTCAAAGTGTTGATGAAACACAGAAATTGGATCGGGATTGAATACAACACACCATGCGCACTTTCCTCCAATGGAGTAATGTCTCAAACTGTCATCACTTTGATCGTACCCTGAAGACCAGTAATTGTTTCCGATGCACATCTGGAGACATGCCGTTACCTGGTGACCTTCAAAGTGATGATGAAACAAAGAGATTGCCTCGGGATTGAATACAACAGTCACCATGCGCACTTTCCTCCATGGGAGTAATGTCTCAAACAGTCTACGTTTTGATCGTTCCCTGGAAGACTAGTAGTAGTTTCCGATGCACATCTGGAAGCATTCTGTAATCTGTGGACTATCAGAGTGTTGATGTAACACAGAAATTGCATCGGGATTGAATACAAAAGTCACCATGTGCACTTTCCTCCATGGGAGTAATGTCTCAAACAGTCCGCGCTTTGATCGTTCCCTGGAAGACCATTAGTAGATTCCGATGAACATCTGGATGTATTCTGGAAATTGTGTACTATCAGAGTGTTAATGAAACACAGATATTGCATCGGGATTGAATACAAAAGTCACCATGTGCACTTTCCTCCATGGGAGTAATGTCTCAAACAGTCCGCGCTTTGATCGTTCCCTGGAAGGCCATTAGTAGATTCCGATGAACATCTGGATGTATTCTGTAAATTGTGTACTATCAGAGTGTTTATGAAACACAGA